>NC_136730.1:35274568-35874568 GCF_936440315.1 Barbus barbus | reverse complement strand
TGCCAATAAAATTTTTGAGAGGCACAAGAAGGTTGAATCCCCTCACGCTACATTGCCTCCTTGGGCATTAATGCAGTCAGCTAATTTACGAGAATTCTCTCTCAAGACAATGCTTTTAATCATGCTGGCTTCAGTAAAGCAAGACAAGGAGATGCAGTATCTTTGACTTACAGCTTGGGGGCATACAAATACATGCCAACTCCACTAGGAGTATGGCTTCCTCATGGTTATGGGTGAAGGGGTATCCATTCAGAGCATTTGCTTAGTGGCAGTGGTCCTCTCTGAATACCGTTGCCAGGTTTTATAATCTTGATGTGTCATCACTTCCATAACAATCCTGTGTATGTGTGCGAACGGATCAATCACTGGCTGTACAGCAATGCTTCGGAATGACTAAGGGAAGTGGAAGGACCTCAGGGACCACCAGACTTGGTACCCCTGGGATCACTGTAACCACTGGACTTGGGACCACTGAGTGAGGGTACTCTGGGACCACTGGACTTGGGACCGCTGCAAACCATAGCGGGCCTAGCTCCATGGCCTGAGGCGCACAGTTTCAACTCAGAGTTTGTTGAACCTCCTTATTGAAATGGGCCCCAGGGCCAGTATGTATATGTGGAAAAGCTGACTACTGTTTACATTTAATTCGACATCATCGCTGTTAACATTACTCGTTTCCCCATGTAGCCTACATGTAAGCAGCTTTCTCTACCACAAAGGAGATGATAATGCTATTTTACCTGACGCTACGGAATACTATATCTGAGGAAGACATTGTTTTCGGTTGCTTAGTTTCCTTAATTTTGTATCATGACTTGAGTGACGCTGAATTGTAATACTGGTTTTGCCCTTATACGTGACACTCCAGGATTCCCGAACGTCGCTTAATGTGAAAAACTAATACAGTGATATAAAAAAGACCTTAGAGGCAAGCAAATGTGGCCAGACGAATGCAATGTGTTACATTTTCTTTTATGATCACTTTTTCTAGCGCCATAAAGTTAGTTTTAGGTTTGTTGTTCCCTGGACATTCGATTTCCTTGCCACTGATCTATAGATTAATTATGTGTAAACTTTCTATGCATAAAAGTCCAGTCATAATGTTTTCATGCCAGATGTTTAAAGAAACAGTGAGATGGAGTAGAAAAGGATAAACCAGACCATATCTAATGCCTCATAGTGTTGTCAAAAATAACAATATTTCGATAAATATCGATACTGAAATATCTGAACGGTACCAATATTCATTTCCCGAAGTATCGATACACCAATACTAGCCGAGCTGTCACTTTCACTTCTCTCCAAAGGCGCGTGGACAAGCACCACACGTGACCGCACTCGTCTCCTTCGCTCTGGTTAAATAGCAAAAGTGAAGTGAATAGAAAGATGACTGCTCTGGTTGTTAAAGAACACAGCAGGAGCGCTATCTGTAGGGATCTATGATCTCCGCGATGCAGAGAACGCGCAAGGAATCGCGGAATCCAGTCATAAAAACGGAATTTACAGTTTAACGTGGAATGTCACGGAATTTGTCAAAGTTTGGATGAATTAATCAAAAGTAGGTCATTACACCTAAACCAAATCGCGATATGGACTAGTATCTGTAAATATTAAGCTGCAAAAGTCGATTTAAATATGAATCCTGCATGTTCTGCACGTCTCTGTGTGAATGTGCTGCACGTGCGGTTGTTTACTAATGTGGTGCTCGCGGTGATTTCAGCGTCTGCCGTCTCAATGAGGACATAAATACATCAACAATATCTCCAGAACTGATCTGAAAGTCACTTTACGAGCATTTTACCATTTAATTTGAGTAAAACTAGAGTCATATCATGCACACACAGAACTTTAAAAGTATTCACGGCAACCCGTCAAAATAAAAGTTTGGTTTAACTTAGCCTATTAAAGACCGACCGTGTGCCAGAAATAGGCTATATTACTATTATTTAGTAGAATGTACATAATACTACTACTGTTAATTTTTTTTAAAGAAATAATCACAAAATATTTTAATTTTAATAGTAAATCCCCTTCGTTTGCCAAAAATGTAAATGTTTAATTTTCATTAATTCAAATATAAATTAATTAAAATTGTTTTATGCCTTCATCTGATATCCAGTCAAATTTAAACACACAACACATAATTTCTGAGGGGGAAAACACATTTCATAAGGCTACTGTAAGAATAAATAAAAATTTATTTGTTTTTATTTATTCTTAAATAAATAAAATTTAATTTTATGCATTCAAATAACAGTATAACAATAACAGTTTTATTGGTAACAATAAAACATAGGGTGAGAAAAAAATAAAACATTTCATATGGCCCTAAACGTGTCATTTTTGTTACACTTTTAATAAATTAAATGTTAAATTGTATAATTCTCATGATTTTAATGAATTAGACATACTTTTAGATTAATAGTATTTAATTTGACCATTAAAAAAAAAAGAGTCGGAAAAAAACGGAATCCAGAAAAATTAAAATGGAAAACATTTAATGTAGAAAAAAATAAAACGTAATTTGGGGAAAAATAAAATGGATTTCATAGGGCCCTATATCTGGAAATATTTTGGTTATGAAGCAAATGAGAATATCAACAAATAGAACTTTGGATTTTAATTAGTACATGTATTAGTAAACGTTAGTTTCAATTAACATTTAACTAAGATTAATAAAAGATTAATAAATAAATCAACAAATGCAGTACCTCAAGACATTTTTTTGTTCATGTAAAATATACCGCATGTTCTCGACTTGTTACATTTATCTTTAAATTAAAAAAATGACCCCCTTAATATTGTGGCAGTTTTTTTCTCCATGGTATCGAAAATGGTATCGAATATCGATATTTTTCAAGATATCGTATCAAAGTTAGAAATTCCAGTATCGTGACAACACTAATGCCTCATATAATTTCTTGTACCTGCACAAAACCACAATTCCCCCAGTCTACTCTATGTTCTGTGTATAGCACTGAATCAAGCACAGTAATTAGGTGAAATATTATTACAATTTAAAATTAACTTTTTTTAAATATATTTTAAAATATTGTCACATAGACTCTACATGTAGACTTGATTTTTTGCACCGTTTTCCTGCTTTAGTTAATGTTTATGTTTAGCTGTGTATGCCTCTATTTAAGTTCATGTCTTTTCAGTTTGTGTTGTCCAGCCACATATAGATAGATGTGTGAGTTTTCCCCATATTCCTGTCTGCCTGAGAATTATTCTATTAAATACCTTTGATCCTTATATATTTGTTTTTGTGCATATGATTTATGCTACAAGTTGTGAGAGTTATTTATTCATGTGATGGCAAAGCTGAATTTTTAGTGCTGCCAAATATATTTAACATTTGCAAAATTTTATGGAAATTGTTAAACTTTTTTTTCCAGATTCTTTGATGAATATAAAGTTCAAAAGAACAACATTTATTTGAAGTAGAATGTTTTATAACAATCCACAAGTCTGTCACTTCCGATCAATTTAATGCATACTTGCTGAAAACAAAAGTATTAATTTCTTTCAAATATATATATATAAATTATATATATATATATATAGTTCTATCTTCTTAAGCAGAAACAGGTTTCCATGATTTGTGAAATGTTGATTACTTCAACTGTACAGTACCTTCTGTCCTGGAGGGCCTTCAGGTCCCTGAAAGGAGAAAATGATAAAAAGGAGTTAAAACGTACCAAAATGAATCAACTAAACCAGAGCAATTCTGGATATAAAGGAACAGTCTTCTACACTGTGATGTGCTTTAACTTTTTCTGCTAAATAACTAGTTAGACTGTTTAATGAGACGTGAATGATACTGATATTCAAAATCTGTTTTCTTAATAACCTTGCCACAATGTCATTTTTCAATATATTACACTGAGCACAAGAAAGTAGCAAGTCTTTGGAGTGTGTCCTTAAATCTAAGTCCAAAAAGAAAAGCCATTTCTTTGTCTGACTGGTTTAAGCATAGACCCAAAAATTTGTAGGTGTCTGTTCACTGGCAGGCAGAGAAACCAGTCTTATGCAAATTACCGCTCAAATTAACCACCTGATTAGCACAACAAAGCATTGCCTTAACAGTTATATAACAATTTTATGCAAAATAAGCATCATATCAGGTCATAAAAACAAGAATAATATGAAGCCTAGATTTGCCCTCAGATATTTGGCCATGTGACAGAGGTTGAACAGAGGCACAAAAGCACATTACAGGGCTTGGCCCTGAGTTGTGAAAGGGCACCATGCCTCCTCGCTATCCTAGAATAAACATAAATGCTCATCAAAATACATGCTCATCTGGCTTGGCTGGAAGGGCATTTGGCTCGCCTCATCACTGTAAAAAAAAAAGTTGCGCAAACTCAAAAATTTAAGGCAACCAGCTTCAGCAGATTTTTGAGTTTTCTCAACTTTTTATTGTAGAAACTTAAAACAACAGGTTAAGAAAACTAAAAAAATCTGCTGAAGCGTGTTGCCTATTCTCAACTTTTTTTTTTTTTTTACAGTGCTGTAAAAAATCAAACGTTTAAGAACTTAAAGGTTTAACATTTAAAAAGTAGTGCATATTTTTGATAAACTGAACATATAAATTGGCAAATTTATTTATTTTATTTTTTTTTAGAATGCTTGTAACTATGAATGTAAAACAATGACAAATGTGTTTCTTCATCAGACACACAAAATATCCATAATGCACAAGAATACATCTGAAATAATTAGAGGTACAATTGGCATCACACTACATTGATAATGTATGTAATTATTAAAGTTTTTGCTCAAAACCCACTTTAAATCATCATCGAGTGCTTGTAATAACTTCCGATTGTGATCTAAAATGGATTTTGATTCTATAATAGGCAGACATGCACTATTTGCACGTTTTATAATGGACTGATCGTGTCATAAACATCCTTTATTGTTAAAATAAATACCATGAAATCTTCACAATTATAAGTCTATTTGCTTTCATATTTCATGTGTAGAACAATATTTCTCTCTTTTTTATACGGAAGAGCAAGAGATACGATTACATGATTGACAGGTCTAGCTTTGACTCTCACACTTGTGGAAGAAAATGGACGGTGCTCGTCAGATCACATGATTCAACGGAGAATTAATATGTTATTCTCTATAAAGAACATGTGAGAATAGTCTGTTCTTAAATACCAACAATAACAAGAACTCAACATTCATTCTTCTCTCTTGCGGAAAAAGTCCTCTACTTCGGTGTTTTTACGCTCGTGCTCAATACAGTCTTCTGAGCTTGTAGCACCACCGCATCGTCCTTTTGGGTAAGAGCAGTTGCTCTGGTCATGTGATTTAATGCTCAAATCTTATTGCACTGTTTTTGCTTTGCGAAACTCAAAAGATTCGTCGGGCTGGATGAAAAAAAAACATTCGCATTTTCGGTGTGCGAATGTTCGTGGTCTGTGTGGAAGCATCCATAGGAAGCTGTTGTTTTATTCCTGCGCATCATCGCATGCGAAATTCATTTTGCTTTTTCGTGCTCAGTGTGGAAAGGCCTTTAGGCTGGAAATATCCAGAATTAGGTCAAACAAAAGGTGTCCATGGGAACGGAGCTAGTGAAACATACTCCATGCATTGAACATACAAGCATCATGCTCATGCAAACAGAGCCTGTCGTGTGCCCTCAGCTTTATGAGCTAATTGCATTTTTTTAATGTAGCCAAAAACCAAAAACCAAAAACAACATTGACTGCATCAGAAACAAACCCGTAAACTGATGTCCAGGGGCATTTTTTTTAACCGTATTAAATGTATGCATCATGAATATGGAATGTCACATTCTTAATTCCAATAGATAAATTCAGTTAAAATAATAAAGGGCTGTTACTAGTAAAAATCCAATCATTGTCAACAAAAGCCATCAGAGCCATCATTACTGAATGCATTTACACTGCAATTAGCCTACAAATGCATAAAATGTTATGAAATTAATGTTTTAAATTTTGAAGGCAGAACGTTTAATATGAAACTAAAACAGACACTAGGTGGCGTCAAGTCACTGTCTTAACATTTACATTTACATATTTAGCTGACGCTTTTATCCAAAGCGACTCACAATTGCTATATATGTCAGAGGTCACACGCCTCTGGAGCAACTAGTGGTTAAGTGTCTTGCTCAGGGACACATTGGTGTCTCACAGTGGATTCGAACCCGGGTCTCTCACACCAAAGGCATGTGTCTTATCCACTGCGCCATCACCACCCTTAACAAGTGAGTTCAATCCATTCAACTGATTTCTTAAAATAGGTTACACTGATTATTAGTTAATTCTTGTCCAGCTGTGTTTGTCTCATTATCTATGATTATCCTGTGTATTTATAGTCCTGTCTGTTCAGTTTGATTACGTCTGGTCTACTCGTTACTCCCCGGTGTTCCTGTCTGTGTCTAGATTGCATTGTCTTGCCCTGCCTTGCCTTGTTTAAATTAAAGACTATTATTTTGAGTTTATCCTCATCTCCGTGTTCTTGTATCCTCCTCGTGTGTGCACAGTGACAGAAGACCAGACCTACATATTAAGCGGCGCCCCTTCACACCGTTTAGTTTTTTCATTTTTAAAAGTCTTTTGTTTTGTTCCTGCCTGTCTGTTTTGTCCCCTGCGGCAAGGAAGTTGTCGCTCGTCATCCCGCCATAGCCCACGGCAAGTCAGCGTGGGAGTTCAGAAGGATAGCCGCGAGTGCTGCGAGTCTGCTGGCCGCAAGCCCTCAAGCCCGCCGTCCACAGGGAAAGCCAACCCGCTGTTGGCAGTATACTTGTTTACCTTTAACCTGTTAACCTTCGCCCCCCATTTTGGGCCTCACAGGTGAAAATAACCTACCTAAATTAAAACGGTAACAGTTCCTGACAAAGTGTGCTACACAAACAAATTAGGTATCTTTGGAAAGAAGACACTCTAGGCTTTACTATCCATCATCCAGAGTTGATAATGCTCAAAAAGATAAAAAGTTATAGACACTGACGTGCCTTGAAAAATATTTTTCCACATTGAATGTTTTTTTATTTCATATACAAACACATGAAATAAGTCCTGGAGCAATCTTCTCGAAAGCCACATGTCTCATGAGTTTATATTTCAAATTTGAAGAAGATACCATGAAAAATGAGATTCCTGCAATATTTTTTCTGAAACTATTTATAGTCTTCCCACCCCCCTGTTTGAGGAAAAATAACCACCAAATGTATTGCAGAATTATACAAACTATTTTAGTCATTATACATATTCCTGCATAGTTTTCAATTATACAATAATAGACCGAATTTTAGACACCATATAAGTGATTTATTTGAGCACTAAAAAATACCAAAATAATTATTTGAATAATAAAAAAGGAAAAAAAAATAACTGTATATAGTATGTATATATTCTGATTGTCAGACATAAACTGATATTGGCAGACATGGTCATACAGTCATCACACGCTGATGTGCGTCATACAGATGATAATCATAAAGATGGGCCATATAATCAATAATAGCTGATCATTGAATCACAATGATAGCCGTCATAGAGTCGGTAATAAACACGCTGATGTGCGTCCATACATATGATAATCATGCAGATACGGCCACATTCCCCACACAATACACACACACACACACATATAAAAAATGTTGAAGAAAAAAAAAGAATGTTTTTTTATGGAAAAGCAGATCGCTAAGTTACGCCCCGCTCAGATGACAGCTGCGTCACAGCGTGCGTCACTCAGGAGAGAGCGCCAAATTCAAATAAACTATATTCCACTTATCTGAGACAATTTTTTTCCGTGGATGGTCTCATTCTGTTTGTAAAACTGTATGCTACAACACCGTGTTGTTTTTTTACCACCAAGACGCTGTTTTTGAGCGTAATTTATTCCATAACGGACGCGAACAATAACTCTCCCGAAGAAATGAAATGTAAACAAAGGAATAGTCATCCTTATTACAACGTTATTGTTTTGTTGGACTAAAGTGCTCGCTGGGATGTTGTTCTGTGGACCCTTACCTCTCTTACTAAACTGGGATTTCAGCAGTGGACGCGTTTGTGGCTTGTCATTACAATGATAATGGTACGTACTGCTTTTTTATTCTGCATGTTTTGATGTGTACTGCTTACACAAATGTAGCAAATACATTCCTTATAAGCTTTCCATCGAAAAACAGCGATCTGTCGTCGATGCTTGAGGCTTAGACCTTCAGAATGATATATAGTTTGTCAAGATTAACTTTGTCCCGTTTCATTTATTCTATTAGAAAACAATGACACATGCAAACAAAGAGCGTTCACTGCGCCGTTGCTCTGGCAAAGGTTAACAGGTTAAGTGGTTGATGTGTCCCTGCTGGCGTAGCCAACAGTCTCCCTAGGTTTTATGACCCTGCTACATTCCTTTGAACAAGTGACAACTGCTTAGTCATATCTCCTAGCTTAAAACTAAATAAGGAAAGCCCTTTCTTTCTCCCTCTGTCTCTTCCTGATTTTATTTCAGTTTTGTTTATTTGATACCTTCATAATGACCAAACCTGTGAACCATCAGTGCTTTGAGTAATAGTTGGACCACACGTATAGCCAGGTCATCAGCTGACCCCTGCTTACAGACCCATCAACAAAGTTACTCAAACCCTCTACTTGTGTTCTTAGCACTCTATCTCACTAGCTGTCCCTCACCAGCTATTCACACCTTACACGGCCTACAGAGCCGTTCCCCATACAGATAGCCTAATGCCTCTGTACGTACTTGCACTTGCCTTCTGCCTCTCACTCTCTGGTGTTCCCCCAAGTTTGCCAGTGTGTCTCAGACATTCCACAGACATCCAGCCCTGCCAGCTCACCAGGACCACCTGAAATCCCGGCAGAGCACTGTGATGTACATCCTTCAGCCCAAAGCAGCCACTGACCTGCAATGGCAGAGAAAGGAACAGAAGTGGACACCTGACACCCAACCTGAACCACCAGGAGCTGACTAGCAACATCAATTCCTTGGCCCGCACCCTCAAGGGCCTCAGAGGTAAATGAACTGAACCTGCAAGTCACAGAGTTCTACAAGGAACTGACACTCGCTCAGCGAGAGAAGGCACAGAACGGATGCAAAGAACCTTACAGAATGGTGCAACAGAAGGAAATCACCAGTCTTCAGGAGGCTCTAACAGCTGCTGGACACCAAGCGCAGTGGGAAAAAGCATCAGACATGACTTGGAAAGAGAACTGTTTCACACAAAGTCACTGTTAAAAACACCATATTTGGAACTTAATGAGAGAGATTTGGAACTTAATGAGAGAGACACCAGATCTAAGGCCTTAGAAGGCCATCTACATGCAGCCAGAGCTGAAGTCCAAACTCTGACTCAGCAATTCTGCAACATTAACAAGGAGCATGACATGGTTCAGAGAGAACTGAAACAGTCCTACCAACTGTGCAAGGACTCAAGTAAAAGGCACCAGCTGCACGTCACACAGCCAGCAGTGTAAATCCCCTCACTCCTGTACACAGATACGAAGGGGGGAGCCAATGCCTTCTGTTTGACATTTCACAAGACAGCCTCCTGAAAACCTCTGCAGCTGCAGAAAGAAACGGGTTTATTCAGGCGAGCCCTGAAACAGCACATGGTGTGACACTCAAAGACCTCAACTGAATGGCCAGAAACATCCCTGCATTCACACCAGAACTTGCAGGAGAGAATGAGGTTTACGCTTACTTAAGAGAAATTGACTTTCACGTGCAGTCTTGGACCAGTGTGAAACACCAAGATAGACTCTATCTGCTCTGGATCACCGCTAGCCCAGAAGTGTGACGCTTCCTGGCTCGACAGCCAGAACACATCCAATCGGACTACCAGCAGCTTAAACAAGCTATCATAAATTAATTCTCGAACCCAGAATTGAACACGGACCTATCGCTGCCCTAGCCATCAAAGGGCCATCATGAAAATCCCCGTCATTACTACCACAGACTTTGACGAGCTCCAGTGAACCTGGGATGGAGGAGGACACCAGCTTTAAGAGCCTTTTCCTCCGAAACCTCCACCCTATTGTAAGTCACCATTTAGGCATTATGGCCTGCCACACAAAAAGTCCATCCACATACTGCGAAGGACAAACTTCTGACTCCTTGCCTGACGCAACACAGCATCATACCCCTCAAACACAGAGGACAGAGGACAGAGGAGCGCACAGCCCGAGCAAACTCAAAATCGCACGCTCCCACAGCGAGAACAAACCTGGAGCGTGAGTGTCCGAACCCCGACACGAAACCAGAACCGAGCCTGAACAAGACAGGAGTGCCGGGATCCAAACACCACGCCCCAACATGAAACAGAGCATGCAGACAAGAGAGCACGCAGCTCGAGCACACTCGAAGCCGCGCGGTCACCAGAAAACAAGACAAGAAGGGAGTGACCCTAGACCGAAGTGACAGAACCCTGACAACATCATGCCATAAAAATGGACTCTTCTCTAATTAATTCAAAGAAAAACCTTTCTTTGAATGAACACACATATCTTCAGGTCACTAGTTAATATCACTTTAGCTGTACCATGATTAGCCTCAATCAATTCGTCTTCGGGTGATCTATTTGAGATTTGTACTAAATATTCCTGTTGGAATAGAACATATGTTAGTGTTTTGGAATAATTATTTGATTTTGAGACATATTTGCAGTGTTTTGGTAGACATAGTGTATTGTGCTAGTGTATTATTGTAATTTGAAAATTAGTGTCGGAGTTTAGTTTACAATGTGCGATTTTGAGCATGAAATTAACTGTTTTGTCAATTGTATGTTGTAGGTGTGTTGGTGCGCTAAGAGTTTAGGAAAACTGTTAGAAGTATTGAAAAAATTGTCATAGCGATCGTAAAAAACAGTAATCACTGACAGCAATTTAATTTTGCCAGTAAAGCCTTTACTGCTGCAATTATGTCACTTTTCATTTACATTCCATGAAGTACTGATGATCCTTCACTATGTTGTTCACATACTATCACTATAATTTCCTTTCCCCTCTAGTCCCCTCATCAGGGAACTCCCTTAACCAATCCTTAAATCCAGGTCCCGAAATTGAGATTGACTCCCTTCATTAAAGTTGTCGTAAATCATTGCGAAACCCATTGTCAATTAAATCGAGGCGACCCGCCAAACCATGATCTTCACCGCTAATTGTGCCTTCTTCTTTCTGTTAAATCACTAGGAAGATGCTCAGACTTGCCGCCTTATTGAAATGCCTGAAATACGACAACAGCTCTTAGTCCAGAGTCACACCCTACAAACCTTTGGGAAATCTCTTAACGGCACCATTACAATTCTAAATACCCATAGCACCCTTCTAAACCAAACTATAACATCCATTAATAAACTATTTTCGGTCGTGCAAAGCGATTTAGCCCAAACACAACTCCTAACTACCCTCATGACCGACATGCTACGGGAAGTAAGCTCTTCGATAGATAACTTAGCCATGGGTAGGATTCCACACGACTTGATACCTCTTAGCCTTGTCCAAAACATCCTAACTTCGGCCACTGCGGGCCCTGCTAGTCCCATCCAAACCCATCTGGCATTTTCCCTGGGTAGTGCTATTCCCTTTGTAAGGAGTGGTCTGAACGCACACACCTAACACCAGACTTCTTGACGCCGTATGGACGGCCCTCCCTTAAACCTCCTGAGACCAGAAAAACATATATTTTGGGTTTTTGAGAGCCCTTGTCATTTGGAGAAACTACACAGAACCCTCCCTAACTGCTAACTCCATTAAGTCGCAGTAATTCAACAAAAATAGTGCAAAAGACTTTTACGAGCACGTCCAGGCACGGACCAGCCCAGACCTCCAAGAAAAGACCTTATGACCCGGCTATCACGCACATTCCTGAAAACGCGCGCCTTTTCTCTGTTGCGCTCCCTAAAACAGACAAAGGAATTCAACTGGTCCATGTTGCTATTGAAACAAAGAAAGAGAGCCACACCCTGAAGGAGTTTGTTTTAAAGAACCAAGTTAAACAAATTATACCCTGAAACAAAACACTATAGACAATATAGTTTATACATTAAAGGGTGTTTTTGTTTGTGACATTTATAAGCTGGTTGTGTGAACTTATGTAATCTTTTTCATGTAATCATTTTATATTCCTGATCACTAGTTGTTAATTTTCACATGATTAATATGTGTATTTAGAATTTAGGATCTGTTTATCAATGTATTTAACCCAGGAATATCCTCTGTGGTCACGTGTATTTTTGTGCATATCAAAATATAAGTGTTTGGTTTCTTTAGAAAGCTAACCTTATGAAGAATATTATGGTTGAATGAAAATGATCCGTTTTATCAACGCATGATTACAATAACGGATAGAAACTTGCTTGCAATAATTTGTTTCATGTGACCAATGACAGAACAAGATAATGTATGCAAAACACGCAACTATGCAGGGCGGGGCTCCGCCCACAGGAACACTTGCTATTGGATCAAACGCCCCGGAGGCAGATCCCAAATCGGCCCGTTAAAACGGATGCACAACCATGAAAAGGTTGAGGAGTTGAAAACTACAGGAGGCCACACACACGCCTCGCCCGTCTCTCGTTCTGCTCACGCTGCAAAGCGCTTCTCGCCTCTTAACACCACGGCTGAGTACTGCAAACAACCAAAGACTAACATCAAAAGTCAAGAACCAAACGATTTCCTGAAAGCTTCCTCACATCAGTACGACGACGACCAACCACTGAAGAGGGCTCTAGTCACACGACCTACCGAGCAGCCAATCCATATGCAGTCCGCCTCGACCAAAACAAAGGACGGACTTCACCTGAGGAAAAAGCCTGACTTTGAACCGAAGGAAAGACTGAGTTCGATCGAAACAACTGAAGGCACAAATCTCTTTATTGACTGAAACCGGGATACCCCTCGTTTGAGAGTAAAGATAGAATGATTCTCTGTCTATGAGTTTCCTCAAGCTAAAACGAGCATTAAGTTAGAACCTAAGACTCTCTTGAGATCCGAACAATTCATTGCAACGAATGTGTGTTTATGTCTGTTTTATGTTGTCTAGTCAGTAGTGTATTAGAGTTAGTGAATAAAACTTTGACTTAAGAAATCTTTTGTCTGTGTTATGTGATTTAACATGTCGTAACTATTTGCCAAAAAGATCGCGTTTTACCTAAGCTCATAAACCTGAGAACTAAGTTAACTAGTTGTTTATTTTGATCGTTGGCCGCGAGTAAAATAAACAAAATTGTTAAGAGATAACTTGCTGATATTAATGCTTGCTGGACAAGTCGTTAATAAGGTATGAGTTGGACATTCTAATTAATAACCATTAATCATATGAAGATCAACTCTTAGAAGTGATTCCCTAAAAGCTAAATAATAAAATAAATATTTGTAGGATTCATTTCCTACATTATTAATGGTGGAGGATGCGGGCATTAGTTTGATTTGAAAAATTCATAGCATATTAATAACTTGTGTATTTTTTCTATTTTTAACCGGAAAGAAATAGTTCATACACAGAGAGTCAAAGTTGGTTTCACTATTCTGTACTTACTTGTGGCAATGTGTTTTTGGAATGAAAGTGCAATGTGTTGTTGTTTAACCTGTTAGCCTGCACCAGAGCGACCTCGCACTGAACGCTCTTTGTTTGCATGTGTCATTGTTTTCTAATAGAATAAATGAAACGGGACAAAGTTAATCTTGTCAAACTCTATATCATTCTGAGGGTCTAAGCCTCAAGCATCGACGACAGATCGCTGTTTTTCGATGGAAAGCTTATAAGGAATGAGTGGCACAAATTTGCTACATTTGTGTAAGCAGTACACATCCAAACACGCAGAGTAAAAAAGCCGTACGTACCTTTATCATTGTAATAACGAGCCACAAACGCGTCCACTGCTGAAATCCCAGTTTAGTTAGAGAGGTAAGGGTCCACAGAAAAACATCCCAGCGAGCACTTTTAGTCCAGCGAAACAATAACGTTGTAATAAGGATGAATATTCCTTTGTTTACGTTTCATTTCTTCAGAGAGTTATTGTTCGCGTCCGTTATGGAATAAATTACGCTCAAAAACAGCGTCTTGGTGGTAAAAAAACAAAACGATTTTGTAGAATACGGTCTTACAAACATAATGAGACCGTCTACGGAAAAAAAAGTCTCAGAAAAGCGGAATATAGATTATTTGAATTTGGCGCTCCCTCCTGCCGGCAGTGACGCTTCTGTGACGCACGCTGTCATCTGAGCGGGGCATAACTTAGCGATCTGCTTTATCCATAAAAAACTGTTTTTTTTTTCTTCTACATTTTTTATATGTGTGTGTGTGTATTGTGTGGGGAATGTGGCCGTGTCTGCATGATTATAATCTGTATGGACGCACATCAGCGTGTTTATTAGCGACTCTATGACGGCTATCATTGTGATTCATTGATCAGCTATTATTGATTATATGGCCCATCTGTTTGATTATAATCTGAATGGAAGCACATCAGCGTGTGTTTACTGACTCTATGACCATGTCTGGCAATATCACTTCACGTCTGGCAGTGATATTTATCATTGTAATAACGAATAACGAAGAATACTTCAGTATACATACTATATACAAAGCATTTTTTTCTATTTTTTTTCCTTTTTTATTACTCAAATAATTATTTTTGTATTTTTTAGTGCTCAAATAAATCTGTCTATTATTTTATAATTGAAAAACTATGCAGGAACATGTATAATGACTAAAATAGCTTGTATAATTCTGCAATCCATTTGGTGGTTATTTTTCCTCAAACAGGGGGGTGGGGGGACTATAAATAGTTTCAGAAAAAATATTGCAGGAATCTCATTTTTCATGGTATCTTCTTCAAATTTGAAATATGAACTGATGAGACACATGGCTTTCGATCCATTACTTTTCTGGATTGCTCCAGGACTTATTTCATGTATTTGTATATGAAATAAAAAAAAACATTCAGTGTGGAAAAATATTTTTCAAGGCACGTCAGTGTCTATAACTTTTTATCTTTTTGAGCATTATCAACTCTGGATGATAGATAGTAAAGCCCAGAGTCTCTTCTTTCCAAAGATACCTAATTTGTTTGTGTAAGCACACTTTGTCACAAACTGTTACCATTTTAATTCAGGTAGGTTATTTTCACCTGCGAGGCCCTAAATGGGGTTGAAGGTTAACAGGTTAAAGATATAGCTTAAAACTGCAGTAAGATTAAAAGGTGTCCATGAGACATTTTAAGTCGCTCATAGCGCAGGAAAAGGAGAGAATATAAGCGTGTTCCTTTGTTCTCCCTCATAAGGCCTTTATAGTGTTGTGATAGTAAAGTGCGCGTCCCACTTTCTATTCCACCTATGGTTAAAATAAAAACTCCCTGGCGAAAACATTAACTTAGCTACGTAATGCATTTTCTGCCATTTTTGTAATTCACTAAAGAAGTGAAGTCGGCGCGCGGCACTCAGAAGGAGTGGCCAGATCGCGTCTGTGAGGGGGTATTTTATTGGATCAGTATTTTATAGTGTGATAAAAGAATCCACTGTGTTTTTCTTGTGAAGTCACGTGAAGTGATGCAGGAAACTGGCCCGCCGAGGCCAGGCTGTTAGATTGATAATTAATCTGTGGGTTAATTTGATTCGGTCTAAATAAATTGAGATTGTTAGCGCTATAAGAAAGAAACAAATCTAAATAGTGCTGTGTGGCTGTTGAAACCTGAGATACCCTGAAACTAGGTGTGTCACCATGGTAACGGCCTGACCGGAGGTCATCAGAAGACACTCCCGGAAATGTTGTAGTGCGCATGCGCAGCCGCGTGCGCCATTTTGAAGCTGTTGTAAACAATTAGCATAGCATTTGAAGCTAGTAGGTAGCATTAAAGCTTAGCCGAGCTGGTAGCATTGAAGGCTAGCGATTAGCACCTAGCATTTTGTGAGTTTGAATGCAGTGTGCTATGCCGTGTGTGTGTGTGTGTAAACGGTTAACTCTTTCACCGCTGAACTAACTCACACTGAATGTTACGTCATTCCTCTCTCTCTTGTGCATTATTAATGTTTTCTCTCCTCCTTGTTGAAAAGATTTTAACAAATACAGACGTCGATAAACTATTGTTAAGCAAGGCAGTTAATTTTATAGGAATAAAGGCATTTTATTCAGGATTGGTTTCCTCCCCTTGGAGTTAGACACAGTTAATATCAGACCTTAACTTCATTCACCTTGATAAAAGATAATTAATTCAATTATAAGTGCGCTCATGATTTTAGGATATCAGTGGGAGAATCGCTATGAAATATTTGAAACTGATAATTTGATTTCATCCCAGATTTGAAATTAAACTCATTTGAAAATAATTTCAGCTCCGGATTCCATATAGACTGATTGAGATAATTATGTGTGTTCTGATAATTTAACAATAACATTAAGATCGTAGTTATTAACTATCAATGTGTTTGATTTTCAGGCCCTGAAAATTTAAAATTTCCTTTTATAAATTGAGATTAATTTGTTTCTGAAGGTTCTGATGACACAAGGAATTAGTAACCTGTCAGATTTAGGGATGTGGAAGTTGTAAATTAATTTCATAATTAATTACGAATTGGAAAATTCTAATTTAATTTAATAATTAATTACAGTTCCTGTTTCATATTGGTTTCAGTGGCAATTGTGCTTGTAATTTTAATGACAAACCTCATTAAGATCTTGATACTCAGCTGTCAACTAGGAAAACCATTATAATATTAGAATATTATAATCAAATATATACATCCCTCTGGAAAGTTAATCTGAATCGATCCTATCAATTTTAATGATGACATCATGAAAAATTTAATAAGGAATCCCTATTTATAATTTGAAATTCTAAATTCAAATTGCAATTAAGTTTGTTCTGTCTACCTTATTCTCAATCCTTTAGTTACTTAATTAACACGGGAGTTAATTTAAATATACTTTTGCTTAGGTCTAATAGTCAATAGGGCATAAGAACTTTCTAATTAGCCAAACCCTTAGGTGTATCGACTCGACAGCACCACCGTGCCGCCATACTTGTTATTAATCTTGATATTGGGAGTAAATTCTAAAGCTCATTTTTCTCTTTTCTCTCTGCCACTATCTTCTGATTTGACTATTGCTACTGGTTGCTGGGATTTTGCCTGAGGGAAATCATAAACAGAACTATAAAGCTATCAAGCAGGTATTTGGAAACTTGAGAACGGCATTTCAAAATTTGTTTTCATTTTACCTTCCTCTTTGTGAAATCCTACCCCACTAGGTTGAAGCAGGTCAACGAAAAGGTAGGCGTCAGTGAGATTTCCAACACACACGAGGAACACGCTAACAGGCGTTGCGGTGTCAATCTTGCCATTACGGGACCAGTGCTGTCATTGTTATTATTTTCCTTCACCCCGGAGAAAAATATTAGCAATCACAGACTTACAAAAAAAAGCATTTTCCTTTCACAATCCTCTGACTAAGAAGCAACCTTCTGATATCAGACTTAACAAAAAAAAAAAGGAAATCTAATATCAGAAAGATATATTTTGTTTGAGTCCCTCTCCCTCATTTTGGCTTAGCTTAACCTTCGCCCTTGAAAAAAAAAAAGGAGAAGGGCTTTCCTTTACAGGAAATAGGTGAAGCATCCAATTATTACCCTGTTCCTTGCTCTGTTGTTGTTTTTCCTGTCTTTATCTGTTCTCTAGCTGTTCTACCTGTGTCTGTGTGTGTGTTCAATTTCTCCCACAGAGGCAACGAATTAGAAGCACACACCCCCCCCAGAGGATCACAGTCACCGAGAACCACACTCACCAACACTAGTACACACTCAACACTAGTACACACTCCTTTGTTTGTTGATTTGTTTTGTTTGGTTTCTTTTGTTTTGGTTTGTTTTGTTTTTCCCTTCAAGGTCTGTGTCAGTTGCGGTTGGAAAACTTCCCTCACCCGTCAGAACATGTCTCGCGCAACGGAACATGTCGGTCACTGGGACGATCTGGAAACATGGCTAAGTGCTGCAACCGACAGCCTCCTGCCTAAAGCCGCTGAAGCACTGAAACACCAGACACAAGACCAACTGGATGAAAACATCACAAGTCTCATGGCACAAGACCCAAGTCAAAGCTACAGTCACAAAGAATTAGCCAAGATTACCGGCTCCTTAAGCCACACACTCATCGCGACCCTCAAGTTGAGTGAGCTGCACAGCTCCAGCAGGAGTTGACACGCGCACAACGGCGCATCGAGCAGCTACAACTGGAAGCTCAGGAACGACGGGAAAAACCCGATGAGGTGAACCAAGGCGCTGAGGAGGAAATCAAAAGGCTAAAAGAAACCCTAGCAGCTACTAACAAAGAAATGCAACAAGTCAAGGCAGACTACGCTGATCGGTCCGAAAAGCTACAGTACGCGGAACAGCTGCTGGCGAAAGCAAAGGCCGACTTCAGGGACAAGAACGGCAGAATCAAAGCCCTTGAAACTCACCTGGATGAGTCAAGAAACGAGGTTAGCCGTCTAACATATCAGCTAGACTATGTCAAAGAAGAAGCTGATAGTCTCCAAGAGGAACTCAAGCATGCTTATGAACTGCGCCGTGAGCCATCAATGACACGAGACGCACCGACCTCACCCCTGCCAAGCGGGACTGGGTCACCTGTTCCTGGACTGACACATGAGGAAAGGATGGAGGGCGTGGAACGGAAACCTTCACCACCTGCCTCTAGAGAACTTTACCTCACTCTACCTCAGCCAAAAGCATCTGCGGCAGCCAGCCACAGATCATCGCACGGCTTGGACCTAAAAGACCTCGACAAGCTCGCCAGGAATATTGGCAAATTCACTCCAAGTGTGCCAAATAGCCAAAATGTCCAAGCGTATCTCCAAGACATCGATTTCCATCTGGAAATGCGACCTAACGTTACGGACAAAGATAGACTCTATTTGCTCCGAACAACATCCAGCTCTGAAGTTCGCAGCTTCCTGGACAGGCAGCCTGCTTACACAAAGACTGATTACCAACTGCCCTGAGAAGCCCTCATTAAAGAGTTCTCCGACCCTGAGTCCGAACAAGGTCTAGTGGCTGCACTGGAGACAAGACAAGGACGTCACGAACCTCCTCAAGCCTACTACAGCCGACTCAGACGAGCATACTTCGGAACTCGTAACGAACCTGACATGGAAGATGAACTAAACTTCAAAACTCTCTTCCTAAGGAACCTTCACCCCGGCGTAAGCCACCATCTTGGCGTTCTCGCATGTCCACGAACAATGACTGCTCAACAGTTGCGAGACTTGGCGCAGAAAGCCTACGGCAAACAGAAGATGGCCTCGGAAAAGAGCGGCAAAAGCTCAGCAGTTCTTGACTTCAACACTAACAGTCAAGGCCTGGCTCTAGAGGGCGCCCAACGCCAAGACAGTGCCAAGCCGCCTCCCAGAGAGTGGAATGCACCCTCGTCCAACAAAGAACGAGACTCCCACGCCGGTACCAGATCTAAACAGAGGTATGAACGCTTGGATGGACCGCGTGGATGTCAACGCTCACCTGGACGGCATTGGGAAAAGACATGGGACCAGCCAAGGCCTCATGAGAGTCAATGGGAAAGATCGTGGAACCAGCCAAGCTCGTTTGGAAACTCGAGAGGAAAAAATTCATGGGAATCCAACGGAAACGCCAAGGGAAAACGATAAAGTCACCCTGGAGCGACTAGCCCAAGGAATCGACGAAAGAATTCACAACGATTCCAAGCTGACCGAGCTCAAACTGAATCCATGCAAGAACAAAAGTCACCACCGTGTTTCGACTCACAAAAACTGATGGAAATGATGATGAAAAAATTCTTCCAACGGAAAGAGGAAGATCGGAGATGGGAAAAGAAAGAGAAACCAGATTCAGCCTGACTAGCGGCCGGACGAGAAGGCAGCGACCAGCTGGCCCAACCAGCCATGGAGAACAGCACTCCTTCATCTCACTCTCAGAGAACCGCAGTCACAATAACTTCAGATGGACACGAAACCCCATCTGAAAACCCAGCAACAGAGTTAGACATTAACTCAACACTCAAACCTCTAGATCACAGCAGCGTCCAGCAAACACCTGCTGATGAAACCACTCAAGTTCCTGAAAGTGCTGTCTTGGTTGTCTGCCACTCCTCCGAAGAATACCACATCAGCCCTGATATCCTAACCGTTTCCTCCCAAAATCCAGTCCCTCAACTCCTAGGCGATCTCGTTGAGAGAGGTATAGCAAAAAAGTTTTACCTCTCCATCATCATTGAACGACACATCAGAGTCGAAGCCCTTCTTGACACGGGAGCCGACATCACTCTAATGTCCACCGAGCTCCTCGAAAAGGTCCAAGAAAGAACAAAGGGGACTAATAGAACTCTCAGACTCCAGAGATGTGAGCTGGACCTCCAAGCATATTCCCACACGGGCCTCCAACTGAAACATGTGGCCCCAATCCACCTAACGGTTGGATCAATGGATCTCGTCCATCCAGTATACGTCTCATCACTCAAGACGTATCCACTTCTCATTGGGAAAGATCTGCTTAATCGCTTCGAACCGCTGATAGACTTCAAGCACCTAAAGATGTGGACACAAGTCCGCGAGCCTCTGCCTTGCCAGTCATTAGACTCCAACGAGTCGCAGTGTCAAGTCACAGACACCACCCTCAGTCCAGCGACTGATGATGCAATAGCAAAGCCTGTACCTGGATCAAGCACAAGCAACAAAGACCAGGACCCTCTCCTATGCTCACTGCAAGAGCCTGAATCAAACACAGGCCCCCATCGAGTCATGACTGCAATAGACGTTCAAGGCACATCAGTGTCCGACGCGGCACTAGCCCTGTGGGCAGAGAACTCAGCCATCAGCCTGAAGCTATTCAGCACAGTGAAGCAAAGACATCAGAGCCTACCACATGTCGCTAAGCACAGCCGCTTCCCTCTCAGTCCCTGGGCAACAACCATGGCCACCTCCAAGATCATCTGCGCTCTGGACATACGATGGAACAACAGACATCTGAGTCACTACTTCCTCGTCATTCCAGATCTACCGCACGACATCTATATTGGAGCGGATATCATGGTCCGGCTCAATGCTTACATTGACACTGTGAACGACATCATATGGGCTCCTCTGTCACACCAACTGACAACTGCAGTCAACCTCAAGAACCTCCAATCTGGTCAAACCATGCCCGATGCATGCGCTATGATCACGGAGCAAGAAGCCATAATACCTGCCTACAGCAAGAGTGTCAGCGTCCGCCTCAACATGCGACCTGGCCAAACTCTCAACAGTAAGCTAAGCTTCTTCCAACCTTCCAGGACCTGCCTGAAACTAGGACTGACCCTGGAAGCCACACCTCTCATCGAAGTGTCATCTCGTGCTGTGTATGTGCAATTCAACAACTGTACGGCCCAAGACATCCACGTTCCCAAAGCCAATCACCTGGGATGGCTCATCAGCCAGACATTCCATGACTTTGAACTGATGGTACCTGTCATAGGCCCTATACCAGCACATCTAATGCCAGACGAACACGAATACGACGACACCGTAATGTTCACAAAACCTCATGGAATCATTGCCATCACTTCCATTCTGCCGGTGTCCAGAGAAAGCGTCTGTCGATCAGAACTAACAGATGACACTCATCTCGCTGTCTATACTGTCTCAATACAGCCTGTGACGGAATCACCTCCACAGGTGAACACCGGGGTCCAACGCCCCTCAAATGACTTAACTGCAGAAGAACCCTACACCGGGTTCAATGCACAAATTCAGCAGATCCTGAGTGAGGCGGATGCCCTTCACAACGAAGTGGATCGCCAAGGACACTGTTGGATTACAAATTTATAAAATGATAAATCTAGGTTCCAATGTAATAGTATATAAACTGAAACAGTGTGTTTTACATTTTGAGGTACAGATGATGACATTCTAAGATGAAGTCAGGCAGCCCAGGTGTCTGAGACATTAACCTTTTGTCTTTAGGCACTTCCTGACCATTTGGGTGATACTGTCAGGCTGATTGGATTAGCACCTATGCATTTGAATCACACTGTTATGCTGATGATGTCAGGGCTAGGGAAATTCTGGTAATGGGCCGATTCCTGTACTGTGTTTGCATGCTTTGTTTAGATTGTCTCCACCTCTGTATCCCTCCCCCTCGAAATGTATATAAACTACAATGTATACTGTTTGAGTCAGACTTGGATGACTACAGCGACTACAGCGAGTTCTCAATAAAGAGTAACTTATCCCAAAGTCTCCTGGTCTCTGCTTTGACGAAGGAAAAAGTTTCCAACAACTCAAAGACATTCTGCACAAATACCGAGACTCTTTCGCAAAGGATTCTCTGGATTGTGGACTGACCAACATCCACACGGTGCGCATCCCGACAAACCCGAATGCGCCACCCACATTTGTGCGACAATACAAGATTCCAATAGCGTCATATGAGCCAGTGCAAGAAATTATTGACTCCATGCTGGAAAAGGGGGTCATCCGGCCCTGCAACAGCACATACTCTGCCCCGATATGGCCAGTCCTAAAACCTAACGGCAAATGGCGGCCCACCATCGACTATCGCAAGTTGAATCAACAAGTACCACTGTCACGATGGCCTATGACCCAATTGGATCAAGAAATCCCAAAGATCAAAGGCTCGACGATCCTGTCAACACTGGACGTCGCCTCCGGGTTCTGGACGATCCCTGTCCACCCCGATGACCAACACAAGTTAGCATTCACCTTTGGCAATCGACAGTACACCTTCACACGGTGTCCCTTCGGCTATGCCAACTCACCCGCTGAATTCAACATCTTTCTAAACAAAGCATGCCCTGACGCCAGAGCTAGAGGCAACCTCGTTTACGAAGATGTTTTGATGAAAAGCTCAAGTGTGGAAGACCACTTCAAGGAAATTGATCACGTCCTAAACCAGCTGACAACGGCAGGAGCCAAAATCGCTCTTCACAAAGGACAGTGGTGCGAAACCAAGGTGAACTATGTCGGACTGCTTGTCGGAAGAAACGGCATCGAGCCACAGTCTAACCGCACTCAAGCAATCCAAAGCATAAAAGCGCCGACTAACATCTCTGAACTGCGGAGCTTTCTGGGAGTGTGCAATTACTCGCGACAGTTCATCAAAGACTACGCTGACATTGCCCGACCACTAACCTCCCTCCTGAAAAAGGATGAAACCTTCGTCTGGACGGAAGCCCAGGACACCGCGATGAGCCAGCTCAAACAGCGCCTGTGCTCTGCCCCGTGTCTAGCTTACCCAGACCCCGGAAAAGAATTTTACTTGGATGCTGGATTCTCCAATCATTGCCTCAGCGCAGGCCTATACCATCTCCATGACAAAGACAAGCGAGTGGTCGCTTATGCCAGCAAAACGCTGCTTTCCCCAGAATGCAAGTACTCAGACTGCGAAAAAGCCTTACTTTGCACTGTGTGGGCTATCCAGCGTTTCTCGAATTACATCGGTGCACAGAAAGTCATCATCGAGACTTGTCACCAACCTGTCACCTTCCTACAACCTGCTCCTACCACCACAAGGGCAACTTACAAGCTGGAGCGGGAGTGGTCTGGCTCAACAACGACCCTTGCCCACCGCAACAATTCAACTTAGGCCCTCGCTCATCACAATATGCTGAAATAGCAGCCATCCTCATTACACTGCAAATGGCCGCATCCCACAACATCAAAGAATTCCTCATCTGTACCGATTCAAACTACGCCCGTCTCAGCTTCACCTGCCATTTAGCTGGATGGAAACAGAATGGATTCAAGACAGCTAACAACAAATCTGTCAAGCACCAGGAACTCTTCCAAGCAAGCGATGCAATTGTCACTGAACACGACATTATCATTTATTGGAAAAAGGTTCGAGGTCATTCACGTCAACCAGGACAAGACAAAGACTTCAATGACCAAGCCGATGCCCTCGCATCAAAGCAGGAGCATTACACGGAGAGTCCTGGACATTTCAATCCCTCCCACCCAACCCAACGGTGGCAGCCATTACCCGCCGCCAGCACGCCACTGGCGTTCACACCCCCACCTCCTCCCTCGTTACCCTATCACCTCAGTTCGCTACTGACGATCTGCTCACCCTCCAAACAGCGGATCCCACTCTGCGAACTATTGCGGCTCACATAGCCGACCCATTATCTCATCCTATTTCCACTTCCGACCTAACTGCTTCCTCTGAGCTCCGCACGCTCCACTCAATCAAGCACATGCTGCATCTGAGAGATGGTGTTCTCACATATGTCCCTGAGCCTCTCACTGCGCCAAAGCTCGTAGTGCCTCACGGCCAAAGGGGGATTTTGCTGACACACGCACACGATGCACCAGGCGCTGGACACCACGGTGCCAAGGCCACATACGAAACCCTCAAGCAAGTAGCATACTGGCCTGGCATGCAGCAGGACATAGCGGAATACGTAAAAGGATGCCTGGTGTGTTGCCAGTTCCAACCGGCAAACCCAAACCACCGAGCCCCACTGCAAAGAAAGGGAATGACTTTCCCATGGTCGGACCTCCAAATAGACTGGGTAGAACCCCTGCCACGGTCAACACGGGGTAACAAATACTTCCTCACCGTGGTCTGCGAATTCACAAAGTGGATAGAATGTCTCCCAGCTCCCAACGATACAGCAGAAACAACAGCCTGCCTGTTAATGAACCACATCTTCTCAAGATTTGGACTGCCTTTAAGGGTCAACTCTGACTGTGGAACCCACTTCACCGCTGCAATCATGCAGGAAGTGTGGAAACTCCTGGGCATACAGGCCAAGCTCCACATAAGTTTCCAACCAATGTCCTCAGGGCAAGTCGAACGTGGTAACCGAACAGTGGTCAGCATGTTAAAGAAGTATGTGTCCGCTAATCAAAAGGATTGGGATATCAAACTTCCACTGGTATTGATGGCCGCTCGAGCCACCCCTCACCGGTCCACCGGAGTACCCCCATTCACATTGATGACAGGGAGAAACATGACGCTACCGCTGCATCTGCTGTACCAACCCGGTGACCTGAACCTTGTCACTGCCTACACCACTCACCAGTACCTGGAAGAGTTGCATCAGCACCTGAGAGCGACTTTCGCCTTCGCGCAACAGCAACTGCAGCGAAGCGCAGAAGGTCGTAAAGCCTACTACGACCAAAAGGCCTCTCACCATGAGCTCAGTGTCGGAGACAAAGTGTGGTACTACCGCTTTGCCCAACCAAAGCAGAACACTTCCCATCACCTGGCAAAAAAGTTCTTACCTCGCTGGACAGGACCCCATGAGATAGTAGACAAGCTCTCACCTGTCGCCTACCGAATCAAAATCAGCCAAGGGCGCAGCGAGCCAATACTTCGATGGGTCCATCGAAACCAGATAAAGAGGCACCAGAGCTCCAGCCGACTGGCAAAGGGGGAAGATCAAACCCACTGACACAGACCGACACCCATACGCTCTACATCACACTAACATAATTTCTGTTGTTTAGGAAACATATAGCGACCTCGCTCAAACACTACACATACACTCTCTCCTCAGCTGCACTACTAGGGCCAACCTCTAGTAGAGAGGAGTTACTCCACACATGTGACACTCGTTTGCGGCCTCACCTCATTCGGTGTCCTTGTGTCTCTTTGTGTATCTTTTTTGTTTGTTGTGTCTCTTTTATGTTTTTCCCATTTTCCTTTTCTCAATCCAATCTCTCTTCTCCTCTAGTCCCCTCATCAGGAAACTCCCTTTACAAATTCCTTAAATCCAGGTCCCGAAATTGAGATTGACTCCCTTTAATAAGTCGTCGTAACTCGTTGTGAGAACCGTGGTCAACCGATCCAGGTAACCGGGCCATTCTCCTCAGTGTAACAATTATCGACGCTAATAACATTTACCGGCTCATAGATGTGGTGAATGTGGGATTTTGGCAAGGGAACACCTATGTCAAAATCCACACTCCTGAAGTCGTTGCGTATCACGATAACAACGAACAGTTGTATCTGGCCCCAAACCTAAAGATGTGTACACTCACGAAGGACATTCACTTCCTTTGCCCGAGTAAGCCTTTTATCCGCGATAATACTGAGGGCATCTGCGGCCTAGAATCCATAAGGCCCGACACTAGCTGCCCCGCCGAAGCGACACCACGTTCTCAAGTTGAGGTAACGCAAGCCGAAATTATCGGAAACCGATGGCTGGTCAACACCCCAGCGCGAACGGCTACCCTCACATACGATCAACACGACACCGCCACACGCATTATCCTACCTAACCAAACTCTATGGATCACGGTCCCTAAGGGCTCGATCCTCCATATTGACGATTTGGCGTTGTACCACCTTACCGACGACGAGTATCAGGCTGAAATCGAAATCTCACCTTTCTTCAAACAGCACTCCTTCACCCTTGATCCAGAATTGGAAGAAAGGATCAGGGAGGAAGGAACACAACTGATTGATTTAACTCCCGTTGATACAGCTTTAGAAGCTATCGCTCGCCTTCCGCCCGCTGGCGCGCCAATTATTCGGTCCTGGTCTGCCGCTGACACAGCGCTTTGCATCTCTACTATTGTAGGATATGTTGTGACTTTGACCCTGGCCTTCCTCCTACACAAACGAGTGAACGCCGTTCAAGAGTCTTGCAACAAATGCACGTCAGGCGTCCCGTGCATTTTCCGACGTGATAAAACTGACCAAGAACCCGAACCGGAGAACTCGACCAACCTGATTGAGATCACGCCTATACCACCTCGTCGAACCCCGGACAACTAAACCAATCAAAATAACCCCACTTCCAGTAACCCAGTTGTCTTCTCAAGTTTCTAACCTGTACATTCCAAAATTACCCTGCACCAGGATTCAGTCAGTGATGGAGATGTTGTTGTGCCTTGTGTGTGCCTGTTCTCCCTTCTTGTTCCAGCGCCCGCTAACGTTCACAACGGGAACCTCACCGAGCGAAGGGGGAATATGTAAGGAGTGGTCTGAACGCACACACCTAACACCAGACTTCTTGACGCCGTATGGACGGCCCTCCCTTAAACCTCCTGAGACCAGAAAAACATATATTTTGGGTTTTTGAGAGCCCTTGTCATTTGGAGAAACTACACAGAACCCTCCCTAACTGCTAACTCCATTAAGTCGCAGTAATTCAACAAAAATAGTGCAAAAGACTTTTACGAGCACGTCCAGGCACGGACCAGCCCAGACCTCCAAGAAAAGACCTTATGACCCGGCTATCACGCACATTCCTGAAAACGCGCGCCTTTTCTCTGTTGTGCTCCTTAAAACAGACAAAGGAATTCAACTGGTCCATGTTGCTATTGAAACAAAGAAAGATAGCCACACCCTGAAGGAGTTTGTTTTAACCCTCTGAGCCCGACAAACGCGAATACGCGTTTTGGGGCAGATTTTCCTGATAAGGCAGAAATGAGCTTGAATTACTCTGCCATTTTTGATCGTTCAGATAAGAGCAATACACCATTCGAATCTGTAAGGGGTCTTCTTTTATTTGTATACACTCATAATAACAACTAAACGTTGTGCTTTTGAAGAATAAAGAAAACAAACAGGGTGCGCTCTCTGTCTTCTCCGTCTCCGCGATCTGTTTTCAGAAATGCGTCACTAAAATGAAGTGTAACTCAGCAAATACTCAACACAGAAACATGAGAGTTATCTCTATAGGAAACCTGAAGTGTCCACTTTCAAATGAAGTAAGTCATATCGAAAACAAATATTCTGTGATGAAGTAATCCGTATGAAACCAACACGATGTTCAGTCTGTCCCGTCTAACTCATTATTTTTAATGAGATCCCGCCCCCTCGCGTTCACATGCAAATAACCACGTGACCCGCGCGCGCGGACCATAAACAAAGCGTCAGTGAAGAGTTCATCGCTGCTACTGTTACTTTCTGGAAGAAGACGCGCTGAGTAAAGGCTGGATTTCCTCAAAAGTTTGATGAATAAGTAAGTAATGTTTATGTTTTGCATTAGTTAACGTGTTATTGTGACATAAACTTGAACACATTACTAGATGGGTTGTTCCCAAATTACAACACGATAAATGCTACGCATCTCAGAATGTTTAGACCATGTTTATTATTAATAATATCTGTTCAAAAATATATTTTAATAGCGTGCTAAACGGTAACAATTAGTTCTCAGATATAAAATATATTTTTTATAGTGCAAAGTTCATCCTTTTATAGTATAAAGCATGAGTGAGTCTATGACTGCAGAATCATATCCTCTATACTATAAAATAATACATGATGTTCAGAATGGCTATATAACTACAAAATCATAGTTGGGTTTTCCCCAAACTATAATTCCTGACTAAAATGTTTGAAATCCAGTAAAACATTGTGAATATGATGGGCAATTCATTGTATTTAAATTTCTTAAGGCGCGAGTATGTTTTCATGCTCTTTATAAAACAATAAAAGTAATATGAGAGTACACATGATGAATGCTACGAGTCTAAGTATGTTTAGAACATGTTTATGATTAATAGCCTACTCTGTTCAAAAATAGAGTATAATTGCATGCTAAACAATAATTTGTTTCTCAAAAATAAAATGTCTCTTTTTTTTTTTACGATAATACAAAGCATGAATGAGTCTATGACTACAAAACCTATATATATATATATATATATATATATATAGATGCTCCTGATATAAACATGCTCACAAATGTTTTTTCTCTTTTTTGGATGTTTGTATTTTATTGAATCAGACACCTGCACCACAGATGATGAATCCTGCTGACTTTCAGTCTCTTCCAACTGTTTTCCTCTGAGAGCGCTGCACCAACATCAGAAGTTCAGAAAACACTTAAATAACACGTAAATATCAGGTATGATTTATCTGTTTCATTTGTTGAACAGAATCTGTTGCAGGAATGACTCAAAGTCTGTTCACATCTCTGTGGTTAGATCAGTGTGCACAATAATGTGTCTTTGACCCTCATTATGTATGTTTTGATTATACTGTGTTGTAAATAAAATACAAATCATTTAAAAACCCCATTTTTTCAGTCTCCTCACACTCTCTTACCTGCCTCAGTCACAGTCACACTGATGGCCCATTAGCAGCTTTAGGGGAGGGCCCTTTGTCTCTCAGGTGAGAATCACTTAATATTCAAGACCATTACCACTCCCTCGCATTTTGGCTTTAGATCACAAAACATGTCTTTAGACATTTAAATCAATATATTGTTTTCTGTGAATGAGTAAGCTGAATGATTTTCACATAATTGTGAAGTAAATATTCTAGCCTACAAGATCTGGTTCTCAAAAGTCTTGTAAACAATTGTTCTGTATGTGTTTTATGGTCTTATTTCAGGGAACCCCTATGTCAAAATCCACACCCCTGGAGTCGTTGCGTATCACGATAACAACGAGCAGTTGAATCTGGCCCAAACCTAAAAATGTGTACGTTCACTAAGGACATTCATCACCTCTGCCCGAGTAAACCCTTCGTCCGCAATAATACCGAGGGCATCTGCGGCCTCAAATCCATTAGACCCGATACTAGCTGCCCTGCCGAAGCAACACCATGTTCTCAAGTTGAGGTAACACAAGCTGAAATCATCGGAAACCGATGGCTAGTCAACACCCAAGCGCGAACAGCTACCCTCACATACAATTAACACGATACAGCCACGTGCATTATCCTGCCTGACCAAACTCTATGGATCGCTGTCCCTAAGGGCTCGATCCTCCATATCAACGAGTTAGCATTTTATCACCTTAACGACGACGAGTATCAGGCTGAAATCGAAATCTCACCCTTCTTCAAACAGCATTACTTCGTTCTCGATCCAGAATTGGAAGAAATGATCAAGGAGGAAGGAACGCAACACATTGACTTGACTCCTGTTGATACAGCTTTAGAAGCTATCGCTCGCCTTCCACCCGCTGGCGCACCAATCATTCGGTCTCGGACTGCCGCTGACACAGCGCTTTGCATCTCTACTATTGTAGGATATGTTGTGACATTGACACTGGCCTTCCTCCTACACAAGGGAGTGAACGCTGTTCAAGAGTCTTTCAACAAATGCACGTCCCTGTATTTTCCGACGTAATAAAACTGACCAAGAACCCGAACCTGAGAACTCAACCAACCTGATTGAGATCACGCCTATACCGCCTTGTTGAACCCCTGACAATTAAACCATGCGGAATGACCCAATTACCAATAATCCTAAAGAATGTACCCCTACGTCTTCTCAAGTTCCTAACGTGCTCATTCCTAAATTACCCTGCACCAGGATTCAGTCAGTGATGGAGATGTTGTTTATGTCTTGTGTTTGCCTGTTCTCTCTGTCTCTTGTTCCAGTGCCGGCTGACGTTCGCAATGGGAACCTCACCGAGCAAAAGGGGGATATATGTAGAGATTTCATATACAGAGATATCAAACAACTCACTCTAAGGAGAATCTAAAATCTTCCCCCTCTCTGAACCTTCACGAGTGCTAAGTTAATTATCACTACCGCTGACATCAATATCCTATAGTGGTTCCTGTCAGCATTTTCTTGTCCACTCAGAAGAGAAATTACTAACTTAATCAAGGAACAACAAAGGTTTTTTTGTATCCAGGACTACAAGAGTCTTTTTAGCAACCCACGGAGGACCCAGATCAGATCAGCATGTACAGTATAGATCATGAACTGATGCACTGATCCAACAGGAAACGGTGATTAAATTAAGTGACTGCCCCCAGGCCGACAAAAACACGAGATCTGTAACATGACCATCTCATGACTGCTGCGTGTCCATCTCCAACTGTTCTTTTAATGGACAAAAAAATTCAAACTTGCAGGAAGATTTCTCAAAAGGACAATAATTTAAAATCATTTAAAGTATTGGAGCAATATGCTTACCAATAACTGTGTTCTATGCCCATTTATGTGTGATGTATTAGTTCTAATCTTTAATTTGTAACCCTTTGTATTCTAGCAGGAAAAGCTATTAACGTGTGAAATATGTCGAGTTTGATTTCGTATGAATGGTCATGAAAAATGCAACAATTCAGGTGTGAAATTATATGTCGATTTTCAACATTATACGAATGATGAATACTTTTATAAGACGTTATTAGAAATATTCCCCACATGAAGATCACAGATTAGATTAAGCTTTGTGTCCAAAGAAGCACAGTGCGGGGCGGAGCTCCACCTACAGGGACAATCTGACTGGATCACACAGCGAATGGGAGGGACCGAAATCAGCCCCATAAAAATAGACACAAAGTCTGCTTTGAAAGAAACTTTGTCCATCACTGGTCGAGCTGCAAAGCGCTCACAGCCTTTACATCAGGCCGACCATTCAACAACCACCAATAATTCGTCAAACTTCTGAAGAAACCCTTGAAAGCCTGAAGCTACACGGAAGAAACTCAGAGAAGAGCTTCAAGTCTCGCTTCTCTCAAGGAACCAGGCAACCGCCAATCACAAGAGGGCATCCCCAGTGACATCACCCACAACATCAACAGCAGCCCCGGAGGTTCCCCTCGAACATGCAGGAACATGGGAAACACCAGATCAGCTATCGACTCAACTTGAAAAGCAAGTAACAAACAGTCTCCTTATCTGGCTGGTTGAATTAATCTTTAAAAGCAAAGATAGTAAGTTCCCTGCTTATGACTTCCTCAGGTTGAATTTAGAGAATTCTTGGAAAACGAGCATTAGAACCTTAAACTTTCTTCAAACCGCAATAACCTCTGAGCTGTGTGTGTGTGTGTGTGTGTTTTGTTTTGTTTTATTTAGCTTAGTTATGTATTGTAGAGTAACAGTTAGCAAATAAACGTGTTTCATTTTACAGAGCAGTGTTTGTGTTTTGTACTTGAGTGGCTACTGCCTTGAGCTGTTGGTCATTTGCTACCTTGCTTAAAATTTTATAATTTACTATTTTGTTTGTTTTGATTGTGGCCACGAAGCAAGATAAACTAAATTGTTGAGATATACTGATTTTAACAATCGCTGGACGATCATTGATAAGGTATAAATAATGAATATTGAATTAATATCAATTCAGCCAAATCAACCCCAATCTTTAAGACTTAATTCCCTAAAGCTAAAAATGAAATAATAAAATAAGAGCTAATTCTTACATGGTTATAATTTATTTTAGTCTCTTTCTTTCTCTGAGCATCTTGTTCACAGACGTTTTGGAACAGTACATCCTATTAATGTGTTCTTAGAGAATTTAATTGGAACTGGAATAATTTGGACATATAAGGTTCATGTAAAAATATATTTTTTACCATGGAATATGTTGTTACAAACTGCCTCTAAAAATCAATATTGAAATTCCAAAGTTGATAGGGACAATAAATGAAAGGCAGTTTTTCTGAATAACAACATTCACTAACAAAATTGCTTTGAATGACTGTGACAACATGACCTTACTCTTAAAACTCTCTCAGTTTTTCTAGCATTCCTTTTATTTCCATAAATGGATGCAGCACCTAGTCACTGGTTTTATAGAACATAAACTGCATTCATTAAAATAATCAAAACTTCTCGATGATACTCATTGTCATATGGGCCATTTCTGGTACTTAACGACACAGATAACTTACTACAACAGAGCCAATGACCAGTGTTGGGTAAGTTACTTTCAAAAAGTAATTAATTACAGTTACTAATTACTTCATCAATATTGTATTTAAATTACTTTACTAATTACTCTATCTGAAAAGTAACTTAGTTACTCAATAAGTAACTTAATTATTCAAATCGCTAATTAGGCTACATCTTAAAATCCCTATAAACCTTAATTGAAATTAAACTCTATATTCTTTCAATTCGAGTCAAACATAGAATAGTTTAGCCTTTTAGCTTTAAAACAACTGTAATACTTAAACATTTTTATGTAAAAAATTTAACCTCCTTTGGTTAACAAATAGAAATACTCTGCAAAATATCTGAATAACAAAAAGGCTTAAAAGTTAAACAATACATTTCAGTTTGGCAAGATGTTCAGGAAAAGCCCAACTAGTAAAATCTGTACAGGTTTATGTCAAAATAACACGTTAACTAATGTAGGAAAGAATAAATTACAGAAATGATCTTCTCTGCTGAATAATGTCAGATCGCGCTGTTCTTATGAGGTAAATTTCTCATAGCAGGTCTTCTTTCAAAAATTATGAATATTAGATGATTTTTTTTTTCTTAATATTTTACTTTTTTTTGTATCTAGGTGAGGGCATATGCGCGCAGGTGACTGCATATAATGAGCTCAGACACGGGAAAGACTGTACCTTGCTTTAGTTTCATACGGATTGCATAATCAGAAACATTAGTTTTTAATTTGAATTCGTTCAAGTGTCAAGTAGACACTTCAAGATTTTTAGATTCTATTGATTTTAGTCTCATATGTATCTGAGTCAGAGCCGGCGCCAGGGCACCTCCATCAGAGGGGCATTTGAATTTCTGGGGGGGGCACAAATCACGTTTTGTGTGTGTGAGTGTGGCGGGGGTTCGGGGTGTGATGGGAAGCGTGCAATCTGTGATTGCGTGCAGTTTCTGACGCTCGCTAAAGCGTGCAATCGCTTTCTTATGTGCGCTGTTTTACCGGTTTCACTTTCGCTTTCGAAAACGTTCAGCAAGAAGGGGAGAGAATGGAAAGTGGGGGGCACCGTAACTCTGCCCGCGAATGCCCCCTCTTGGTGCCGGCCCTGATTTAAGTATTTAAGGTTTCTCTGTGAATCAGGAAAATCTGAAAGTGAACGCACCCGCACGCGGAGGGTTAAAGCCGCTGCATTGAATATCTTTAGACAGTAAATTTAGATTTCAAATTCAATATTGCTTTTAGAACTGTTGAAATTATTTACTGTATGTAAGGCAAGTACTTTATAAGTAACTGTAATTAAATTACCTAAAAATGAACAGTAATCCCTTACTTTACTTTTTCAGTGGATAAGTAATTTAATTACAGTAACGCGTTACTTAGTAACGCGTTACACCCAACACTGCCAATGACTATACACATATGATGTTATAGCATCTAGCTAAATGTAGAATTGTGTATAACTGTATAGGTGAAGCTACTGTATGTTAGTTGCTGTAAATACAATGACACTTACCATTTGACCAATCTCTCCTGGCATTCCAGGGTCTCCCTGTGAGATACATAATATATACAGTAGTCAACATTTGAAGTGGATCAAAACCTTTCATCAAAAAGGTTGTCCTAAAATCTAAAACCAAAATGCTTTCTTGTCTTAAGACAACTTTGATTAACTTTTTTGATCCACTTCAAATGTTGACTATATTATTTAATGTTGACTATTGCTATATTTAACCGTTATTTAGAAACTTATATGAAAACAATAAAACTATTAACATCTCATCCATGCATCCATAGTCTTAATTTTATGAAAGGTTATTTCATATATTTCATATCATATTGAAGATGATATTAGGTTGATGAGACAAAACTACTATTTTTATTTGACATCTTTTAGACTTTTAAGGGAAAGAAACAGTTTGTGACAAACATCAAAACACTGCCCACTGTGTCATTACGTGTCTCAGGTGTCATACTTTATAATCTTGGTAGATGCTTTTTTAACTAAAGAGAAGAAAAGAGCATTTGCCAAAATTTTCAATCACAAAAATATACACGTGAAACATTCAAATATATCAGTTTCAAAGAAATTAGTGACAGAAGGGTTGAGAAAACAATACAACGATCTTGCCTGGAGTAAATACAATAAAGAGCCCTTCATATTATTACACTCTCGCCTTGGTCCAAATGAACAATTGAAAGTCCTGATAAATTTGTAAGCATGATCCTTCAACATGCTCTGCTTTTAGAGATACTTACACGGAGCCCTGGGTCTCCCCGAGGACCATCTTTTCCTGTGTCCCCTGGGGGTCCCCTGGGGCCTGGGGGACCTGGAGGTCCAGGAGGCCCTGGGGGTCCTGCTTGACCCTGGTCACCCTGTGACAGTAAAATTGTAAATATGTGAAACATTATTATAAGTCAAAGAATAAAGCATACATAAATGTTTATATGCAGTTTAAGGGTAAAAGCCTGAAAGGTTCATGAAAATGTGTAATCTCTCTTATCTCACATTAAAAAAAAACATTAGAATGAAGGTCCAATATATTTTAAGTGAAATCAGAGAATACACTTATGTGATCTTATGTAATTTTCAAGAAAATCAGGTCAATATAAAGTTTATTTTGAGTTTGTTTCAAGGAGTTTGAAACAGCTTGCCAAAGCAAACATTTTGAAAAAGGAAATTGTGTTATTGAAAGGAAAGCATGCAGGACATAGGCCTTATTTACATATTCAACTAAATGCCACTCTAAGCAGTATTGACAGCATCGGGATGTGCGATAACAGTGTACCTTTGCTTGCATATTTCAAACTTCTCTTTACCACTAAGTGAGGGAAAAAAATATAATTCACAGTCAGTATACTGGGGCATTCAGGCTATAGATGTAACGTTTACTCTCTATATTAATCCAATCAGTTATGATGGTACAGTTCCGTTTTACTGGGATGATTCCCTTTCACAATTTTGGAGCATAATTAAATAAAGATTTTAATAAACTCTGTCTGAGGCTGAGTATAAAACATAAATCATGTATATTAAGACATTTTTATTCATGCAAAGCTCTTGTGCTGGTTTTGATGGGACGGAAAGACAATCTGTCTGAGTAAGTGGAACAATACCATTTTGATTTATACATATTTGTGTTTTCAGTTTACTTATTCTGTATATTTTTGCTTTTAACAGACAACTCATACTTTGTAATTGTATGTGCAACAGGTCACTAACCACAATTCCACAAATAAGGATTAAGAATTCAGAGCCTCCTTATTTTTGCAGCCCTGATATTAGGCTGATATATCACAGAGATTATTCATGGTAACACTTTAGAATACTGTTCTGTCATTAATAAATAACTTCACAAGAACACTTGAGTAATGCAGTATTAGCACTCTAGTAACTACTATTAACTAACAAGAAACTGATTAATGAATTATCAAGTAATAGTGCTTAGTCCAATGTGGTAGTTTACTATTAGCTCATAGGTAACTACTACTTTTTCATACCTCCTAGAGAACTATGTTATGTTTAGATAGGACTCAATAACTACACCGTGTAGCTTCGTTTAGGCGTTTTACTGAATACCAACAACCTTATAATTTTACGACCTTTTCCGTCAATCCCTGTTTTAAACCTTAAAGGCACCATAACCTGTCACGCGCAGTGCATAACATAACAGAGTCCAACAGGACACAATCCTGAACGTTTTCAAACATAACATTCCCCCCCCCCCCGCCCCCTGGAAACTGAAACATAACATTTAGCCCACATTCCCCAGTGTCACTATCACCCTGTCACATAGTCCCCATGCCAGATGGGCGGTACCCTCAACCTCTGAGGGCGTGCTGGCCGTGAAGCTGCGTCGGGCGGTGCTGGAGGATTACCCCCCCCCCCCCCCCCGATTAGCTCTTGGCCTCGACTGCCAACCTAGAGCCGCTGCCAGATGTGAAGCAAGTGCTGCGGGGGCTGCGACTCTGTGCAGGCGGTTTGAGTGCCAACGAGTCCCATTCTCCAGTCTGTAAGTGGCCGGCCCCAACTGCTTAGTAACCCGCAGGGGCTCTGACCAGTATGACTGCAACTTATTTTGGCGATGGAGGTGTTTAATCCTGACCCAAACCCCTGGAGAAAGTGAGGGGGTCTGCACTCTGTGCGTGGCATCAAACCTCGCTTTCATCCCAGCCTGCGAACCTTTCACCTGAGCTCTGGCTTTCTGGAGCCCTGAACTCTCACGTGCAGGAGCTGGCTCAGCTCTCAAGCAGTCCAGTGGTTGCTTTAGTTCGCGCCCAATCATGAGCAATGCAGGTGACACTCCCGTGGTGGAATGCTTGGATGCCCGGATGGTCAGGAGAGTTTGGTTGAGTGCATCGCTGAAGCTTTTCCCCTCCTCCAGACAGGCTCGGATTCCATTTTTGAGAGTTTTATTCAGCCTTTCCACCCCTCCATTACTCTCTGGGTGATACACTGCCGTCCTGATGTGCTTAATGGACCGTACCGTGAGAAACTCTGAGAACTCTGCAGATGCAAATTGCGGCCCGTTATCCGTTGTGACAACACTGGGGAGGCCCCAGCGCCCAAAAAGGATGTCCAGGCGGTCGATGATGGAGTGTGCAGAGATGGAGCTCAGTTGAAAAACCTCTGGCCACTTCGAATGGAGATCGTGCACAACCAGCAGGTAGCGAGCGTGAGCAGGTGCCCCGTGAAGTTCGCCACAGAGGTCAACCTGAATATGTTCCCAAGGTGAAGACGGCCAAGGAGTCGGGGTGAGAGGGGCTGTGGCAGGCTGACCAGTTTTCCCACTCAGGAGGCAGCAAGCACAATTACGTACCAGCTCCTCAACATCAGGATCTATGTGGGGCCACCACACTGTGTCACGGCAGCGCTGCTTCACCTTGACCACCCCCAGGGTGCCCCTCATGCGCCATTTGTAGTACTCTGGACCTGAGACTCTCTGGAACGACCGCACGGTGGCCACGGGCCAGGCACACCGCCCCCCAGCAGGAGAGCTCGTTGCGGAAACGGTAATAGGGAAGCAGCCTGTCATCCACTTTGGCAGGCCAGCCGTCCTGGACGTAGGTACGGAGAGTTGTGAGGGCCTCATCAGCAGCTGAGGCCTGCTGCAGTTCCGCTAGAGTGACTACTGAACTGAGGGGCCCGTGCAGGATGTGGACCCAGTCTTCGTCGCTCTCTGCATCTGCTGCCACCCCGCCCGTCTCCTTCGTCACTGACACAGCTCTAGACAGGAGGTCGGCCACCGTGTTGGCCCGCCCAGGCATAAACTCCAGACTGAAGTTGTACTGGTTTAGCCTGTCAGCCCACCTCAGCAGTCTCATGGGCCTGTGCCCTGAGCCTTGAGTCGCCAGCAGTGCTGTCAGTGCTTGGTGGTCTGTACGGATGGTGAAAGGCCTCCCGTATAGGTAAACATGCCAGCGTTCGCACGCCCACAGGCAGGCCAGGGCCTCCCTCTCCCCCACTGAATACTTCTGTTCTGCAGGAGTAAGTGCCCGTGAGGCGAAAGCCACCGGGCGTTCCCCCCCTCTTGAATCTGGGAGAGCACAGCGCCTAGCGCTACCCCGGAGGCGTCGCAGGTGACCATGGTGGGCGCAATCAAGCTGAAATGGGTCAGTGTGGGCGGGGACGTGAGCTGCCGTTTGATGATGCGCACGGCTTCGTGGCAGGCTGGGGTCCAGTCCCACGTAACATCCTTCCTGAGCAGCCGGCGCAGGGGGGCCGTTGAGTCAGAGTAGTGTGGCATGAATCTAAGATAGTAGGCGGCCATCCCCAGGAAGGAAGACAGCTGGGATGGTGACTGCGGGTCTGGCAGGGACAGAATGGCCTCCGTGTGGGACATAATCGGGGCGATGCCCTTCTTCGAGAGTCTGAAGCCCAGGAACTCGACCTCCTCGACCCCGAACATGCATTTCTCAGAGTTCAGTGTGACCCCATGCTGTTCGAAACGCTGAAAGACCTGCTCCAAGCGATCGTCATGCAGTGCGGCGGAGGGCGCATGCACCACCACGTCATCCAGATAGATGGAGACACCCTGGATACCAGCCAGTACGAGTGACATTATCTTCTGAAAACAGCTCGGGGCTGATGAAAGTCCGAATGCCATGCGTTTAAATCTGAAAACCCCCACGTGCGTGACAAACGCTGTAAGATCCATGCTGGCCGGTGCCAGAGGGACCTGCAGGTAGCCGTTACGCAAGTCCATCTTACTGAACACGGAGGAGCCGTGGAAATGGCTAGTGAGCTCCTCAGCTGTAGGTAGGGGGTACTTATCAGGGATGATGGCTTTGTTTACATCCGTGAGGTCGACACAGAGTCGCACAGAGTCGTGAGGTCGACACAGAGTCCGCCCCCCTTTTTCTTGGCTATCACCAGGTTAGACACCCACGGCGAGGCGTTGACGGGCTCTATGACGTCTGCTTCCACCAGGCGATGCTGCTCGGCCTCCACAGCGTCACGGAGTGCCAGGGGAATGCGCCGGAGGGGTTGAATAATAGGGCGGACCGACAGGTCAACAGAAGGCTGGTGTACAAATCCAGGCATGCGGCCCAGCCTGTTGAACAGTAGTGGATAGCGGTCAGGCCATGAAGCGGCGACCTGCAGGACATGCAGGCCCCTAGCATCACTCACAGTACAACCCAGGGCAAGGAACAAGTCTAGGCCCATAATGTTAGCTCCCTTCCGGGTGATGCAGAACTTGGCGGCAGGTGCACATTGTTGATCATATCTGACAGGGAGGCGGGCCACACCCAGAGTGGAGATGGGGAAATGGCCGTAGCCTAACAGAGGTTTAGCCGCTGCTTCCAGAGGCACGTGACTGAAGAAGCGGTCATATGTAAATTTGTTCAGGATTGACACTTTAGCCCCTGTGTCCACGAGGAGTGGGATGAGAGCCGTGCCCACATGGCATGTGCAGAGCTTGAACGAAGGCTGTGAGGTCTGTACAGTGTTTATGGGAACAGCAGCAGTATCATGGCAAGCAGGAGAGGAGCGACAGCAGCGTGCAAAATGGTTCAACTTGTTGCAGTTACGACAACGTTTTCCCTGAGCAGGGCATGACTGATCTCTGGTTGCATCTTTAGGAGAGCCACAGTTGCTACAGCTCCTGTGCCCACTCTCCCTGGACCCCTTGTCCACTCTCTGTACATCCAAACTGTCACTCGCCCTGTCATCCGCCTCTGTGTGCAGAACTGACGGTGGTGATGATGTCACCGGCTCGTGCACAGCGCGGCCGAACTTGCGCGCCTCCATTAAGGCCGTTTCCAGCTGCTTTCCAATTACTAAAGCATCCGCTAGTGTCGTGGAGTCAGGCTCCAGTAAAAGTCTCTCTCTCAGGTGGTTACATGACGTTTTCTCTATTAACTGGTCAACTATAAGTCCATCCTCCAAAACCCCAAAATCACAAAATCCCGCCAGCTCACGTAATGCTGATACATAGTGGGAAACGGTCTCACCCGACTTTTGGGTCCTCTGACGAAACTCAAAACGGTGCATCCGCCAGCTTTTCCCGGAGCTGAAGTGAGCTTTCAAGGCGGCCGTGGCTGTGACGTACTTATTATCCGATAAGGTGAGCGTGGCGAAAATTCGCTGTCCCTCCTGCCCGAGACAATGGCGCAGAAGTGCGCACTTCCTCGCCTCCGCTAGGTCCGAGTGCCCCAAAGCCAGCAAATAATCCTCAAACGACGTCAACCAGCGATCCCAGGGAACAGCTGGATCACCGGGAACAGGTAGGAAAGGCGGCGGTGGCGGTAAGGCGAGTTCAGCCATCCTCGTTCGCCAATTGTTATGTTTAGATAGGACTCAATAACTACACCGTGTAGCTTCGTTTAGGCGTTTTACTGAATACCAACAACCTTACAATTTTACGACCTTTTCCGTCAATCCCTGCTTTAAACCTTAAAGGCACCATAACCTGTCACGCGCAGTGCATAACATAACAGAGTCCAACAGGACACAATCCTGAACGTTTTCAAACATAACAAACTACAAATAAATACTGTATACATGTTCACATGAATAATGCAAAACGTATAATTAATTCTAAGTTGAGAGTCATGGTAACCCATTAGTAATGATCCAAGTATTAACAAATCCTTCAAAATAAATGACTAATTATTTGTATCAATATTCTAAAGTTAATAACATGATAACTCTATACTAATGACTGAAATCATTGTAAGCTATTGAGGGTTTTGTAAAGTATTGGATAGTAATGACCCAAGTGTTACTACATCCTTCTAAAGCAATTACTGATTATTTGGATCAGTATTCTAAAGTGAAGATCATGATAACTCCCCAAGAATGACTGAAGTCATTGTAAACTTTTGAGGTTTTTGTAAGATTCTGGATAGTTATTCCTTCTATTTGATAACACTTGAGTCATTATCATGTTACCATGATCTTCACTTTAGAATACTGATCCAAATAATTAGTAATTCCTTTAGAAGGACGTAGCCACTCTTGAGTCATTACTATCCAAAACTTTATATATACCTCAAAAGCTTACAATGGCTTCAGTCAATATTAGGGAGTTATCGTGCTTTTCACTTTAGAATACTGATCCAAATAATAAGAAAATAATTCTGAAGGGTTTGGTAATACTTACTACTAATACTAGTGTAACTAGTAATACTATGGTAATACTAGTCATTACTAGCTGGATACCATGACCTTCTCTTTTGAATTAATTATACATTTTGCATTATTCACATTCATTATGAACCTGCATATAGTAGTTCTTAGTAGTTCTCGGGAAGATATGAAAAAAAAGTTTAGCTAACTTAACTGATTAGCTAATAGGGAACTACCACTTTCAACTGAGCGCTATTATTTACTGTAGTAATTTATTAATCAGGGTTTATTGTTAGTTAATAGTAGTTACTAGAATGCTAATAGTACATTAGTAATTTGTTCTTGTGTAGTTATTCATTAATGATGGAACAGTATTCTAAAGTGTTACTGTTAATTAATTTGAACTGTTATTAATTTTAACAGTTACTAGTCCAATTGAGCACTGAGGTTAAAGCTGAAGAATGGAAAGCAAATGCTGGACAAAAGATGAGAAGCCCAGTCTAATGGAGCAGTGAGAAAAAGAGCAGAATGAAGGCAAGCACTACCTTAATGAGTCGACGTTTAATGAGTTGCTGATCAGCAGAAAGAAAGCCATGATTTATCTTAGGGAAGACCATCTGAGCAGGTGTGAGGTCAAAAGAGGTCGGAGGTCAAAAGTGAGAGAAGTCGAAGAGGAGAGTTGCATGAGGTCCCGGAAAGAGGAAGAGAAAAGGGAATAAAAAGGGTACAAAATAAATTAGATTAAAGTAGTTGAAGTTGAGTCAGAGAACCCAATCCAGTACCTTCATGCATTAGTAAAAGTTAACATTTTCCATGGTGGCAGCAGTGGATGTCTTGACTGCCTTTGGAAAAGCCTGTAATTATCACTTTATGGGTGCTATGTCACCCACTCTGAGAGCGCCAATTTGAGAAAAAAAAAAAAAAAACCATGTCAACTTCTACTCACTGAAAGCACTGTCATTAGAGTTTTTTGGGGTTTTTTTTAAAGTCAAGGCAGACTACAGGAACTGCACACGCTGAAATCCATCATGCATATTTATTTGTCGTTGTCAGTGTACTCTAAATTAGACATTTAGATAGCAGGGCTATGTAATTGTCTAATTTAGAGTACACTGACAAACACTGGCACCTGTAATTACAAGAACAAAAATAATTTGTCACTATAGATTAAAATATTGCATGATATAGCCCTCTAATTATATTTGTGATTCTGGACATTTAAGCAGGTGGTAAAGGAATCATATTTTTGTGGTTTCGGGTTGGATTGTGGTAAACCAAAGATATCAGTTTCAAATACATTTCAACATTTTAGCATTTAATGTGTCTCTCATGAGTTATTACCTTCGTAGAATACAAGCAGACAGTGGTCAGACTATTTGGTGGTTAGAAAATATGAATCTTGTTTGAAATTAATCACACTTCACTGGCTTATTAGGGGAAAGAAACAGTTGCTCTGTTGTGAATGCATAAATTCCTGTCACCACACAGCATAATAATGACACCACTGGAACTGGGAACGAGGGTCATAATGAGAAAAAGTATTTTTTGATTGGTTGGAATGGATTTATCAGACACAATTGTGTTTGGGCCAAGTCTGTCATTGCATAGGCATTGGGGACAAATGCACTGTTGACACATCTCAGTGTGCCATCCATAGAGTCTGCCTTGGCCCTTTGGCTGCGCCAACAAACCTTCACAGTCAGGATTTGATTGCTGTGTAATGCAGCCAGAGTGGGGAGACCAGGAAGTCCCTGGGGACAAACAGCACAAAAATAGCACAATACAAATACAACACAGCATGACAATAAAAGCCATTCACTCCACAGAAGAGTTCTGCATCAGTTTTGCATCAGTATGACTCAAAATGTCAAGTTTAAAGGGTTTTTCTTTTTGACAAAGAGGTTTTCACACACTGCTCTATTATGATGCAAAAGGAATTTTGATTCGATCTCAGCAGTGCACTTAGCCAAAATTCAGACTATGGTTGTTTCTTACTCATTTACTTTGGATCTGTGCTCTTGCATTGTGTGCCAATACCCTTAAATTTAAAGTTCAATACTGTTTATAGTCTTGCAGGATTTGCTGTTTGATGCCTAATATCATAAAACTAAATTACTGATTATTTTATAAACTATGCTATGTAGCCTACATGTATTTATTTGTTTATTTTTTTGTCTTACTCAATGGAATTCTAACAACAACAGCAAAACAACACATCAGTTAAAATGCAGGGAAATACCATGTGTATGAGATATTCCATACCACCATGTTATGGGAAGTAATTTGAATTGTATGGCTCATTTAGTAGATGGATGCGAAGGAAACCACATCATCTTCTGTTTTGGTACTCAAGTAAAAAGCACTTGAAAATAAAATTACTGACAAAACAAAGTAGTTATAATTTCAAGTAATGGGTCCTTTTTAAAAGATATAGTGCCGCAAGCTAATCATGTTCAGAAATATTTAAAAGTTGAAAAATAAGAAAAGAAAAATATAAATTATGTATAAAAAGGGTTGCTAGGGTAATAGCTAAACAGAAGAGTACTGCTGTGTTTCTGTTAGTCTCCTGTCTATGTTTCATTAGGGCCCAAGCCAGTAAGGCGCAGGGCCCTATTGTTCTTCTAAGGATTATTATTTTTTTTTTTATTATTTTTTATTTCGACTATCCGGGTACTTTTGGGGGCCTTAACGTGCCCGAAAACTCTTGAAAATTTGCACGCACGTTGGAACCTGCGGCCATTAGGACGCCGCTGAGGCTGGGACCCGGGCGTGGCACAGGGGCTCTACGGCGCCCCCTGGAAAATTGTCAGAAAACTTGATGTATAGCTCACACATACTTGCACGTATTCATATGAAACTCGGTACACATATAGAACTCATTGAGCCGAACAACTTCCGAGCAGCATGTCATAGGCTCCGCCCAACAGGAAGTCGGCTATTCAGGGCTGTTTAAAAAGCGCATGCTCTGGAATTTGATATACTCCTCTGAGGATTTCCATACGATTGCCACCAAACTCGGTGAACATGATCTCAAGACATTGGGGACGCTAAATTGCGAAGATATTTTTGATATGTCGAACGGTTTGCCCGTGGCGAGGCGATGAAGTTATGGCGAAAAATGAGACACAGGAAATGCCTAATAACGTCCACATACATTGTATGATGTAGATCAAACTTCATTGATTTGTTCGTTGTGTGATGCCGATCGGATAGATGTGACTATTATGACTGAAAGTTATAGCGCCACCAACTGGCTGCAGGAAGTGTGTCGTTTTCAAAATGCTTTGAATTCAGCATCTTATTTTTACTCGATTTGCTTCAAACTTCACCAGAATAATGTCAAAACACGGCCGATGTAAAACTGCGAAGGGAATATTGATATCTAAAATTATGTTACCATGGCAACGTGTCAAAGTTGAAAATTCGTTTCTGGTGATTTTGAGGCAGATAACATGTTTAGAATGTCATGAAACTCAACACACATATCAGTATTAATGATAGTTAGACACTGGAAAAAGCTCATAAACGGGCGTGGAAGAGGCACTCTATAGCGCCACCTTTTGTCAAAAATGGGGGGGTTAGTTTTAGCTACAGACACCAAACTCGGTACATAAATTGTTCTTATTAATCCGGACAACTTTCTAATTTACAGTCATTAGCTACGACCAACAGGAAGTCGGCTATATTTATTTTAATGTGGGTTTTTTTAAAAAACGGGCTGTAAACAAATTAATACTCCTCCAAGCAAAAACACGGAAATCACACCAAACATTTTTTATCATGATGCCAAAATACTGAAGATGCTAAATTGCGGACGGATTTAGGATATCTTGAACGATGATTTAATGGCAATTTATTAAAGTTACAGTAAAAAAGATATATTTTTTTTTTTTTATCTTTTAAGAGCAGCTTCCAAACACTTCATAAAAAATTACATACACAGAACAATACAGTCTGAGGATATGTGATTAATTTCATGAATTTACAATACACTATGCTTAGGAGAAAATTTAAAAACTATCAGAGAGTTGATATAATGCTTCTGAGTGAGAGGTCCTGTCAGCCTGCAGCTGAGTGAGGGGTGGGGGTGGGGTGGGCTGTGAGTGACTGTGTGGATTTAGGCAGTGGGTGAGAGAGAGAAAGAGAGAGAGAGGGTCTGTTTTTTAAAATCTTTAAAAAATGCTTATAAATCATTAAAGATTTTGATAACACTTTATAATAAGGTCTCAATTCTTAACATTAGGAAATGCATTAATTAACGTGAACTAACAATGAAAAATATATTTTTACAGCATGTTAATTCTTCCATGATAGTATGAACTAACAAAGAACAATTTTTTTTAAAGCATTTATTAATCTTTTTAATGTTAGAAAAATAATCATGTTCAAAAGATTAACTTTAAAATGTAATAATATATAAACACATTTTGGAATTAATATTGATCAACATTAAATGGTATATAATTATTAATGATTATATATATAATGATAGCTACAGACACCAAACTCGGTACATAAATTGTTCTTATTAATCCGGACAACTTTCTAATTTACAGTCATTAGCTACGACCAACAGGAAATCGGCTATTTTTTTTTTTTATGTGTTTTTTTTTTTTTTTTTAAACGGGCTGTAAACAAATTCATACTCCTCCCAAGCAGAAACCAAAAATTCACACCAAACATTTTTTCACATGATTCCAAGATACTGAAGATGCTACATTGCGGACCGATTTAGGATATCTTGAACGGTGATTTAATGGCAATTTATTAAAATTACAGTAAAAAAGAACACTTTTTTTTTTTTTTTTTAAGAGCAGCTTCCAAACACTTCATAAAAAATTACATACACAGAACAAGACAGTCTGAGGATATGTGATTAATTCATGAATTTACAATACACTATGGCGAAAGGAACATTTTAAAACTTATCAGAGTTCTCCTGTCACTGTACTTCTAATGTGTGCGGTGGGTGACTGACTGTGTGAGTTCAGTGAGTGTGGAGGGAGAGAGAGAGAGAGAGGGTCTGTTTAAACTTCTCAATAAAATCCTTAAAAAATGCTTATAAAGCATTAAAGGTTTTGATAACACTTTATAATTAAGTCTCATTTGTTAACAGTAGGGAATGCATTAATTAACATGAACTAACAATGAAAAATATAGCATGTTAATTCTTCATTGATAGTATGAACTTACAATGAGCTAACAATGAACATAATATTTTTAATATTAGAAAAATAGTCATGCTCATAAGAAAACTTTAAATTTTAATAATATATTAACACATTTTGGAATTAATATTGATCATCATTAAATGGTATATAATTATTGTTGATGTTAACTAACAACAGTTAAATAATGTTGTTTTTTAACATTGGTTAATTCACAAATAACATGAAATATTAACAATATATTTTTTACTTTATTTATTTGTGTTAGTAAAAATTATTCATGTTAGTTAATGGAAAAATAAATCATTAACAAATGCTTATAAATCATTAAAAGCTTTGGTAACTATAATAATTTCTCATTTGTTAGCATTAGTAAATGCATTAACTAACATCAACTACCAATGAAAAATATATTTTGACAGAATTTAAAGTTTTATATGTTGTTCTGTGTGTTGTGTTTCACAGAGTTGATGGTTTGGATTAACCCTTTAATTGCCGTATCCCTTAAAACCAAACTGCCAGAGGGTTACTGTATTGTGTGTGCTCGCTGGGCACCGTTTTATCGATGCCACCGGGGTGGCGTATGCTGACGGCTTGGGCCCGTCATCGCTGCTCGCAGCTATATTTATTGTTTGTTTTGCAATAGATTTGATCAATTTGTATAGAGACAGCACAACTTAGTGCTGATCCACACCACCCTTTACAAGATGCCTGTGGTTAAAATAGTCCTTGGTTTTGGCTGCCATTTTGCTACAGTCAACTCTACTGTAAGCATGCATGTGTTACAGTTATGTTCTCTCTCTTTGTAGGAAAAAAAAAATCAGACTTAAGCGCCAGCCTATCAATATTTTATGATCAAGTTGTCCGCCAGACCCATTTACTGTATTGGGTTTAGTAAATGACTTATTCCTGAATTTTACAAGGACACGGAAATGTCACAGTGGTCCACTAGAATAGCATCAATTTGTTTTGTCCAACAACAACAACAAAACAAAATAAATATAATATAATCCACTAAAGATTAAGAAAATCAATGATACAGAGAAATTGGGCAGGGAAAATAAATGGTCTGACACACATATAGCTAGAATTTCCACTGATGAATAATCTGAAACCATAAATGTAATTTGTTAGACTGATCCAATGGATATTCCTTATCTATTTGTGTGCAAATCTGAATTCAGTGATGAACTGAAACATTTGGACTTGACATTATCAAACATTATATAGCACTAACACCAATCAGTTTCTAATACCCTTTTAAACTAAAATGTTAATTAATGCATTCATGACCGCATGGTTAGATTATTGTAATGCTTATTGGGTGGTTGCTCAGCTAGAGTTCTTACTAGAACCAGGATGTATGACCATATTAGCCCGGTTCTGTCAGCACTGCACTGGCTCCCTATTAAACATTGTATACTTTTTAAAATCTTGAAAATAACTTATGAAGCCCTTAATGGTTTAGCTTCCCAGTACGTGATCAATCTCTTATTGCATTATAGTCCTTCATGTCCACTGCGTTCTCAAAACTCTGGCCATTTGATAATACCTAGAATATCAAAATCAACTGTGGGTGGCAGATCCTTTTCCTATTTAGCGCCCAAACTCACTCCAGACACACTCTGTGAGTTTAAATCTAGATTAAAGACCCATCTCTTTAACCAGGCTCACACATAACACACTAACACATTTATATTATTCAAATCCATTAAAGGATTGTTAGGCTGCATTAATTAGGTCAACCTGAACCAGGAACACTTCCCATAACACCCAATGTACTTGTTACATCGTAAGAAGAATTGCATCTACACTAATATTAGTCTGTATCATTCTTATTCAGAGGTTTTAAAACTTAAAACTGGAGTTTAAATTGAGTGTTTACTATTGTCCTCTTGCATAATTGACACATTTTTTGTGTCTGTTTAACACTAAAGCTGCTTTGAAACAATCTGTATTGTATAAAGCACTATATAAATAAAGGTGACTTGGCTTAAACTTTATAACCTCACAGCACAGTGCTACAACACTAATTCAAGTTAATGATGACATGACTGATTGCAACACATTGAATGCTTGGTCTTCATTCACCCTTTGACCATGTTACCATTCACCATGGTAAATCTGGATTTCGATATGTGACCATTTTAGAGTTTTAAAGTTACAATCAAAGTACAATAGAACACAAAGGACAGAACAAGACATACACTTGTATTTGCTGTCTGAAGAAAAAAAATCAACTGATAAATATAAATAATAAAAGATATAAACGAAACATAAATTTTACAGGCATTACACTGATAATGAAGTTGGATTAAGTTTTGCCAAAAGAAAGAGGCAAGAATTGAAAGTAGCTTCTCATTATTTTGAACATTTTCTTACTTGATGTACAAAAACACAATGTTAACTTAGTATAATTTTATTTGGGTTATATGATGGATTTAAGATGGTGGTGCTAAGAAAGCCTGAAATGTTTTCCCCCTCAGATGGCAACTGAGTACACTGCGTGTCAAATTTAAAGCTTATGTTTTTAACCAGATGGTTTTTTAACCTTCATCAGGAAGCTGTTTGATTGTCTGTGTGTGAGAATCTCTATTTGTGGCTAGGAGTAAAAAAAAGAAAAGGAAAAAAAAGGAAAGGAAAAAATGTAAATTATTAGGAGATGTACATTGTGCCTGAGATTTATAGTGCCATATGATGGCCACAATCTCTGTGTTATATGTCTTGGAGCGAACCAGAAACTAGTCCTAAGGAACAAGAATGTGATGGGAGTTGAAGCAGATGAAGAATCAGAACCCTTGGAAGCCCTGCAGAATCATAGACTGTGCAATATTCAATTGTACCTTAGGCATATAGCCCAGTCTGGGGTGTAGGATTGCTTTAACCTACCTGGGCCAAACTCTGTGACAGACAGGGCCTGCAAATCTCTCTTTTTAAACTTTTTTTTTAAACCTATTCTTTTCACCTTCTCTGCCTGGCCTGTCAACCAAGGTCAAGCTAGGCTCTGCCCACACTACAGACCTTCGGGTCTTTGGCTGTGCCTCATACCTTCACCCCTTAAGCTCCGTCAGGCTTCTCCTTCCCTCCAGCTCAATCTTAGTCATCTGTCACACCTGTTCCACCTCAGTCCTCAGTAGGGCTTTTTCTGATGTGTCATGGTATAGATGCCGTTCCACCTTTTCGTTTCTGGATGCGGTCGTTACCTGGAACTGGGTGATGGTTACGTGTCTGGGTGTTAAGCATGCTGAGGTGGACCATCACTGCTCTAGCACTCCGCAACCAGTTGAGCTGCCAAAGGAACGTGCTGGGCCCTCTACAAGGAGCGTACCAGCAGTATCCTTAGGTGCTCCTCCCGCTCTGGCCGACATGAGGGACACCGACAACGATCGGTTCCTCAAGGTCAAAACCCTCTCACTCAACAAACAAACTGTGAGGGTCTATGGACCCTACTCCCGAAAGAGCACCCTAAAGGGCTCAGTTACCAGGGCAACCATCTGATAAGATTGTTTTATTGCTTAAAATTATGTGAGATGTGACGTTAAGTAAGAACGGACCCTTCTGAAACCCACGCAATGCCCATAAAAACAAAACTTTCCTCATTGTCACTCATAGACAAACCTTACTACAAATAAACATGCATTCCTGGACATTGTGTGCATGATTTTAACTGTCTTGAATAGTGTCTATTGCATTGTATTTTGTTGTATGCAAGCTTTATGAGTGAAGTACTAGTTAATGTAACCCCATGTCGTGCCTCCTATCTAACATATAGAACCATGTGCGATCTCCCTAGCCTGCGGAGATGTTTCTTGACCACAAAGAGTCAGACTAATACCACTGGAGTTCGTCCTCACTCAGCCCTGGAATTCACCATCATGGAAATGCCCTCGATCAGACATTTCACTCTCCCCGCTCCCAGCAGACTTTGCATCTTCATCTCTGGATTGCAACCTGCAGTTCCACTGCGGCCCACAGGGTCAGCAGTCCCCATTTTACACCAAGCCATGTGCTTACTTAGGAGAGAGGACTCTCTCAACCACAACAGAGTCAAGAAAAACCTCAGAGTTTCAAGAGATTGCAACTTCGGCCATTGAATGGAACCATCCAGACCTTCTTCAGAGGCTTCACGAGACTTTCGTTCCACAGCCAAGTCAAATACAAGTATCGTTCCTTTCAGAACACAGAGGTTTGTTGTAAGCTATCATATACTGTGCTTTGAATTAGAGACTGATGGTTCTTTCAGATGGTCAACTCAGCCTCATTCCCCGTTTCTGTCCGGTTTCATTTATCCAGTCTCACTTACCCTTCCCATGTACCACGTATGTGTGATTTGTGTGTGTGTGTGTGTGTATATATGTGTTTGTTTAGACTAGTTATGTGTTTGTGATTTAGTTAATAAAACTCTGTACACAATACATATGAGTATTTGTTTCTGATTCCCTGCAAAGTCAATTTAACGATTTTGATCTTGTTACATGCTCTGAGAAGAACTGTACCTTAAAAAGGGTATTTCCCTTTCCCTGGAAATTAAGATTTCTTTGAATTCATAAATTATCAATACTGAGTGTTCGCTGGATGGCCTGGTCAATTGATTGTACTGTAAATTCTGCTTTATCAAGGTAATTCTATTAACTTATCCAAATAGTATAATTAATTACAACGAGTTATGATGAATTATTAATATTCCCCCTTTGAGCTAGCACTACCCAGCCCATCTAGCTGGCTCCTGTGGACCATCAGACTTGGCTATTTGATTGAGTTTGCCCGGAGTCCCCCCTAGTTCACGGGCATCCACTTTGCATCAGTGAAGGCAGCCGATGCTCATGACTTGCGTGTGGAAATCGCAGTCCTACTAGCGAAGGACACAATAGAGTCAGTACCTCCAGCCGATATAAAGATGGGGTTTTACAGCCCCTACTTCATTGTACCCAAGAAAGGCAGTGGGTTATGACCGATCTTGAACCAGGCCCTTCATCTGTTACCGTTCAAGATCTTGACGCAGAAATACATCTTCGGGTGCATCCATCCCCGAGATTGGTTTGCAGTGATCAACCTGTAGGGCATGTACATTCATGTGTTGATCCTTCCATGCCACAGACCATTTGTGCGGTTAGCGTTCAAAGGACGTGCATATCAGTACAAGGTCCTGCCCTTCAGGCTGTCACTCTCCCCCCGTGTCTTCACGAAAGTTGCGGAGGTGGCTCCTGTTCCCCTCAGAGAGCAAGGTGTTCACATCCTCAACTATGTCGGTGATTGGCATATACTAGCAGAGTATCGGAATCAGTTGTGCAAGCACCAGGACCTGGTGTTCAGGCACCTCAGCCAGTTGGGTCTTCAGGTCAACTGAGAAAAGAGCAAACTCTCCCCAATTCAGAAGGTCTCTTTTCTCAGTATGGAGATGGATTCGGTCAAACAGACAGCACGCCTCACAGAGGAACATCCACGGTCGGTGTATAACTGCTTGAATTCGTTCAAGGGCAGGACAACGGTCCCACTGAAACAATTTCAGAGGCTCCTGGGGCATATGGCAGCTGCAGCAACAGTTACACCACTGGGGCTGCTTCACATGAGACTGCTTCAGCACTTGCTTCATGGCCGAGTCCCGTGGCAGCATGGCACTCATCGGGTCCAAGTTACACCGGCCTGCCGCCAAACCTTCATCCCATGGTCAGACCTTGCATTTCTGTGTTTAAATCTTTTTATTAAGGTATTCAATGAAACAATCCGATAGTTATATACATTACATACCATGAAATGGATGCCTCCACCACCGGCTGGGGTGCCATGTACAATGGGAAAGCAGGGGTGTGGACGGGCCCCCTACTGCAGTGGCATATCAATTGCTTAGAGTTGTTAGTGGTGCGCCTTGCCTTGAACCATCTCAAAGGGCACTTACAAAGCAAGTACGTGCTGGTCCGTACGGACAACACTGCGGCCGTTGCGTGCAATAACCAACAAGGTGGTCTCCCATCGCATGTTGCAACTCGCTTGCCATCTCCTCCTTTGGAATTGGAAGTTTCTGAGGTCACTTCATGCCATTCACATTCTGGGGATGCTCAATTGTGCAGACGACAAGCTGACATTAGCTGCAGCACTGGGAGAATGGAAACTCAATTCCCAGATGGTCCAGCTGATTTGAAGTCATTTCGGAGCCGCTCAGGTAGACCTGTTTGCCTCTCCATAAACCTCTAACTGCGTACTGCACGGACGCACTGGCACACAGCTGGTCGCAGGGCCTGCGCAAATATGAGTTCCCCCCAGTGAGCCCTATTAGCCCAACCTGAACTGGTTCCCAGAACTAATGCTCCTTGTGACAGCCCCTCCCTGGGAGATTCCACCGAGGAAGTATCTACTGACTCAGAGACAGGGGTACCCTATGGCACCTGCGTCCGGACCTCGGGAAACTCCATGTGTGGTCCCTGGATAGGACGCGGTGGTTCTAGGTGACTTACCCCAAGAGGTAGCAGACACCATCACTTCAGTGCGAGCACTATCTATGAGACATGCTTGTGCCTTGAAGTGGAACCTGTTCATCAAGTGGTGTTCTTCTCACCGAGAAGACCCTCAGAGATGCCCGATCAGAGTCGTGCTTTCCTTTCTGCTCAAGGGTTGGAGCGAAGGCTGTCTCTCTCCACCCTTGAAGTCTATGTCGTTGCTATTTCCGCTTATCATGAACCCGTGGAGGGAAAGTCAGTAGGGAAGGTTTCTTAGGGGAGCGAGAAGGTTGAATCCTCCTCGTCCTCCCTCTATACCCTCTTTGGACCTGACTCTGGTGCTCAGAGCACTGTAGCAGGGCCCATTTGAGCCGTTGCAGTCAGTCGAGCTAAAGTCTCTTTCAATGAAAACTCTGCTCATGGTTGCACTGGCTTCCATCAAGAGAGTAGGGGACCTGCACGTATTTTCAATCGATGAATCATGCCTAGAGTTTTGGGCTGGTTGACTCCCTGGTAACCCTGAGGCCCCGCCCCGGCTATGTGCCCAAGGTTCCTACTGCCCCCTTCAGGGATCAGGTAGTGAACCTGCAAGCGCTGCCCCTGGAGGAGGCAGACCCAGCCCTAACTTTACTCTACTCCGTCTGCACCTTAAGATGTTACGTGGACCAGACACAAAGCTTCAGGACATCAGATTAGCTCTTTGTCTGTTATGGAGGCCGGCAGAAGGGGAATGTCGTCTCTAAACAGAGGATGACCCACTGGATAGTGGATGCCATCACCCTGTCTGATCAGGAACAGGGTGTTCCCTGCCTGCTCAGGTTGCAATTCTACTAGGAGTGTTGCATCCTTCTGGGCTCTGGCTCGTGGCACCTCGCTGACAGATATTTGTAGAGCTTCAGGCTGGGTGACCCCCAACATGTTCGCTAGATTCTATAACCTTCGTGTTGAGACAGTGTCCTCCTGTGTTCTCACCTCAAATGGGTACAAGCACTGAGAGGCCACGGTTTAGTGTCGGCTTGCTAAACTGCTCCAGAGTGCCCGTACTGTAGGCCCTGTACAAGCTCCTCCATTTCCTCAGCAGCCAGACATGGCGGAGCATCTGGTTCCAGGCCCTCACTCGATGAATCCATGAGAACTGGTAGAGGGCTGGGTGCAGGAGGCTCGCACAGGACACTGGAAGGGGCAGCATCCATGGCGCTTTGGTAGGGATCCCCAATTCTTCGGCCATCGAAGTGATGTAGAGAGTGACCAATAGTTATCTCCCAAGGGTAACATGTAATGTGTGAAAAGCAACAGTCCTAGTACTGAGCCTTGAGGTACTTCATACTGCAACTGTGATCGGTATGATATCTCATGATTCATTGATACGAATTGATGGTGGTCAGATAAGTAAGATGCATTTCCAATAAGGCAAACAAAATTTTCTAGTTTATTTAAAAGAATGTTCTAGTCAATAGTTTCAAACTAATCACTAAGATCCAGTAGCACTAATAGAGAGATACAATAACGATCAGATGATAAGAGCAGGTCATGTGTATGAAAACAGCTCTCTGATGATAACAGTCTCTGTACTATGATACGGTCTAAATCCTGACTGGAAATCCTCACAGATATAATTTTTCTCTAAGAAAGAACATCGTTGTGAGGATACTAACTTTTCTAGTGTCTTTGACAGAAAAGGGAGATTTGAGATTTGAGATCTGTAGTGCACTATAGCGCACATCTGATGGGATACTGTAGCTGATGGCTGCATGGTTACAATTTTATCTCTAACAGTATCGATCTTGGAGGTAAAGTAGTTCATAAAGTCATTACTGCTGTGCTGTTGGGAAATGTCAATGCCTGTTGATGCTTTATGTTTTGTTAATTTAGCCACTGTATTGAATAAATACAAGGGTTGTATTTACATAATTGTAAAAGTGCTTTGGGTGTACGGCAATACACAATAAAAGCGCTATATAAATGCATCAGTCATTCATTCATTCAAATACCTGGGGTTGTGATTGTTTTCTTCTGAAAGAGATGAAAAGTAATCAGATATAGCAGTTTTTAAGGCTTTTTGTAGGAGAAAGTGCTTTCTCTCCATGCAATATGAAATACCTCTTCCAGCTGTGCTCCATTTTCCATGGTGCTCTCTTTAGCCCTCTATAGGACTAATTGTGAATTTACAGATTAAAAAATAACTGACTTTATATTTAGGAGTAAAATCCTTTCCCAAAATGTGTTTTCTTCATCTGACCAAAACGTCTTACTGTTTCAAAAAAACATTAAAAATCTTTATGAAAATTCAATTTTTTTTCTTGTGCTGCTATATTTGATTTGGAACTCGCACGTAAAAATATCTAAAACTTGACACAAATTCGGATGCAATTTCACTGCCTGAAAACCATGTCTTAGTGTTTCAAAAGCATTAAAACTATTTTAACATTGTGTTTCATCTTGGAATTTCAAATCAATTATCGTAGCATAAGTGAAAGTCAACAATACTTTTTTTTTTCAGTGTACCGCACAAATCCGACACATAAGTAGATGTTGAATTGTGCAGTCATCATTGGAGAATTGTTGCCTGTTAGTATAGTAATGCAAATAGACATTGACATCTTTCGTGACCTCTGGTTGTTGTATGGATCACATCTTTCAAACTAGCATACAATAATGTACCCAAATGCCTGACTTCCATAACAATCTATTCTTCATTACTGCCCTCACCCTCATTGCTTCCATCTTCCTTGGTCCTGAACAACTTGTTTTATTTATTTATTTATTACTACAACTACAATTGTCTGATGCACTCATATCACTATCATCAATACTTTCTGAAATAAGTACAGATTTGTCTCTCCATCTTCCAAAAATCTTCCAAAAATTTACCTAAAACACATGCATAATCGCTATTATACTGCCCACCAATGCTGGTCAATAGTACCAGTTACACAAAAAGGTGCATCACATAATAGGACTTTGTCAGTTACGCATGACACTCAGATTTGTTGGTCTCTGAGTTGTCGTTTTTATAAAAGTGAATTAAAAATGACAAAAAACTTTAGAAAGCACATTTGGATGTACAATTATATTTTTTATAACTTGAATTTATATGTATTTTGTAGTCTAAAATGAGCTCACTATGGAGCCTTGAAAGCATGTGACCTAACGTGCTAATGTCTGCTTTGCTACTTAGTTAATGTGAACAAAAAATGTGAAGAACACGACTAATACATTTTAATTTTACTGGTTGAAGGGGATGTCATTTGACATCACTAAAATACGGTTGGTTTGTTGGTTGAACATTAATATTTATATATTAATATTTTAAATGCAATTTAACGTCATTTATAAATGAAGATATCCCCTAGAGGGTTAGGGCACAAGAGGCCCTGACCAATGTTGTCTAACCCCAATAGAGTTGAGAATGTCTATAAATGCTGAGCCCAATACATCTTTTTCATTATCAACATGGATATTAAAACAAACAATTGAACTCTAAAAAAATGCTGGGTTGTTCTTTCAACCCAAATGCTGGGTTGAGACTGCTGGGTAAGGACGTTGGGTTGTTTTAACCCAGTCTGGGTTGAAAATTGGTCTTGATCTATAATCCAGCAGTGTTGAGTTGGGAACGCAGACGTGAAAGAGAGCATGCACGTCACATTAACATAGAGCGACACCAGTGCGAGAAGCTGCCATTTTCTCAGCGTCTTCAGATGATTGCGAGTGAAAGACGTTTATGGTATAGTTAAGATTAAAAATGTAACATTATCATTCATTGTTTGTGTCCGGGAGTATTTTGAGATTTCATGGAAGGCGGAAATAGTCCGAAAAGAGCTTATATTGAAAAATACGCAGACACGGTTCCCTGTCGATACTACACTCGTACTGGGTCGCTAGACGCTATGGGGAAAAACTTATTTTTCTCCGTGGACTGAAGACTTTTTCAATCACGCAGTGTGACTGCACGGCCATTGGTTCGTGCAGTAATAAAAAACAAACCAATGGCTCGTCAGTGGTACTGCACGAGCCTATGGCGGCCTGCCTGCTCTTCGAGCTGCTCCAGCGACCTGTGCAGATGCCAGCCTCGTCCCCTGCGGCCATCCGGTGAGTCTAAAATCAAATTTCTCTGAAAGAGCAAATTTCAAGCGACGTTGTTGCAAATGTCGCACTGCGAGTGTGGCTCGCGCAGGGAATTCTGCATGATGCAGAAGGGCAGTGAGCGCTTCGCCTCTGTGGGCAACGCCCACACAGACTGCGCGTTCATTGAGACAGAATGCTCACTCGAGTATGAGTCTCGCTCTTCTCCACTCGCTGGCCTTCTAGCAAGGCAGCTCCGCTCTTCCGTTTCTCCTCTCTCAGCAAGCTCGGAGAATGAAACGATAGGGCCACGGGGCTAAGTAACCGGTTTTGAGTGGTTTTGAGTGATCCCACACCGGCTCAAGAGCTCGCGTGCTCACTCTTACCGCAGCGCAGTGTTTTTACACGTGAGAATCACCGCCCCTCGTTACATGAGCGGCTATATCCTCTTGGGCGGACCGGAGTAAAAAGCTATCTTTGACAGCTTTGCGTGTGCGTGTGAGTCGCTAAAGCTGCTCCCTCACAAACAGACTGCTTTCGTCGAAAGCCGCCCCTAATTCGCTCAATATAAGGCGCCACCGCCTTCCCCGCTTTCATGTTCCTCTTCTCCCAGACACCTCGGAGGAAGGAACACTTAACTCGCGGAGCGGAGCGATCAGGCTTGAGTGATTGCACGTCAGTTTATCTCGTGTGCTCACTTTAATGTGCCGGAGTGTGTTAAACACGCGAGGATCAGCGCTCCTCATCGCACTGAGTGGCACAATCCATTTATACAGATCTTACAATACTGCGCTGGTTGGCCCCGCCTTCCCCGCTCTCACTCTCTGGAAACTGAGAGATCGCGGGGCTGAGCGGGCAGGCTCGAGTGATTTTTGCGCGCTGGCATAGCCCCACGTGTTTCACTCTGCACACAGCGCTTTGATCTGCCGGTGTGTTTGCACTAAGGATTAGCGCCTCTCGCAGCTCTTTGAATTGCTCGCGCTATTTTCACTATTAAGCTGTCCTTGCTGCGCTCGCGGTTATCCTACTTCAACGAAGTTGGCCCCGCCTCCCCTACTCTCGTGTTTCTCCCCTTTCAGTTACCTCGGAGAAGAAATATCAAATCGCGGGTTTGAGCGTTCAAGCTTGAGTGAATTTACGCTGGCCAAAGCCCCGTGTTTCACTCTCCATACAGCTTTTATCTGACAGCTGACTGTGTGTCTTGCCCTGCCTACGAACGTATCTGATGGGATGCGTGCATCAGTTTTTGATCTGCCAGGGTGGTAACACACAAAGATCATCAGCACCCCTCTTCTAATGAGTGGTTTGATCTTTTTAGGCAGATTGATAGAAAGGGCTGTCATTATGATTATCTCTGTCAGGATCAGACTCTAGACCCCGCCCACGGGGGAGTTAACTGCTCTCCTGATGGAAGCATTGAGTCTAGCGCCGAGAAACGGCCTCTGTCACGCCTCTGAACACCCCGTTTAGCTCGGTGTGTCGACGGCAATGTGTTTGTGTACATACTGTTGTGAACTGGGCCCATTTATATAGCGCCCACACAGCCGATCACTACTATAGTGAGGAAAAATAAAACGCAAACATTTTCAAAGGAATAATTTTCTCTTACCAGGTGTGTCGAGTCCCCACAAGGCGACTCACCACCCAAATTAATTCCAACACCCTTGCCACACGGGCCGAGGCCTGGCGGGCCATCCCCGGAGTGTTACAGTGGGTTCTGGGGATTATAGAAAGAGGTTATACACTTCAATTCGCTCGAGGACCCCCGCGGTACAGTGGCAGGGTCCCCACCTTAGTGCGGAGCATCAACGCTCACGTTCTGCGAGCCGAGGTGGAGAAATTGCTGGTGAAAGGAGCTATAGAAATAGTTCCCCCAGCTCAGAGCGAATCAGGCTTCTACAGCCGTTATTTCCTCGTCCCCAAAAAGGATGGCGGCCTCCGGCCCATCCTCGATCTCAGACGTCTGAACCGCGCCCTCATGAGACGGCCATTCAGAATGACTACATTGAAGCAGATTCTCTCGCAAATTCGCCCGGAGGACTGGTTCTTTTTGCTGGATCTGAAAGACACTTATTTTCACATCCAGATAGCCCCCCATCACAGACGATTCTTGAGATTCGCCTTCGAGGGTGTGGCTTATCAATACACGGTCCTGCCCTTCGGGCTGGCTCTAGCTCCCCACACTTTTACGAAGTACATAGACACGGCTCTCTCCCCGGCTCTCTCCCCTCTGAGACAGATGGGAATCCGTGTACTGAATTACCTCGACGACTGGCTCATTCTGGCACAGTCAGAGGCAGAGCTGGTAGCACACAGGTCCCTCCTCCTCAGGCACTTGGAGAACTTGGGACTCAGGATCAATTTAGCCAAGAGCTCCCTGTCCCCCAGCCAACGAACTTCGTTCCTGGGGACAGTTTTCGACTCCGCCTGCATGAAGGCGAAAGTCGCGCCAGATCGCATTCTGGCCATACGGCAGCTCGCGGCTTCCTTCAAGATTGGAGCCTCCTACCCACTCAGATCGTTTCAAAGGATGCTGGGCCTCATGGCCTCTGCATCACCAGTTCTTCGGTTGGGCCTTCTCAAGATGAGACCCCTTCAGTACTGGCTGAAACCTCTAATTCCGCCTCATGCGTGGCGTCATGGACGCATTCGCGTCAGGGTGAACCGGACCTGCGTGTCAGCCCTGGCCTCCTGGAAGAACCTGCAATGGTTCGAACAAGATGTGACAAAGGGTTTGGTTTACAGAAGGAAGGTTGTTACAACAGATGCTTCCAACATAGGTTGGGGAGCTCTGTGCAATGGCAAACCGACCTTCGGCTCCTGGACGAACGCAGAAGGACAGATGCACATCAACTGCCTTGAAATGAAAGCAGTATGTCGAGCTCTTCAGTTCTTCCTGCCAGTCCTGAAGGGACACCACGTGCTAGTCCGCTCGGACAACATGACAGTGGTGTCATACATAAATCGCCAGGGCGGGCTCACCTCGAAACGCCTTTTCGAGATGGCAGAGCGCCTCTTGGTATGGGCACATCTCAACCTGCATTCACTGAGAGCAGCTCATGTGCCCGGAGGAGCAGGATTCTGAACCAAGGAGCAGACATGAATGGCCCAACCTCCTTCTTTACGCTTTTCCCCCGATCGCTCTGATTCCTCAGGTAATCAGGCGGATCAGGGAATGCAAGCACAAAGTGCTTCTAGTGGCCCCACTCTGGAAGAACCAGCTTTGGATCCCGGAGTTATCGCAGCTGCTAATAGTGGCTCCGTGGCCTATTCCCCTGAGGCGAGACCTCCTCTCCCAGGCGAACAGAACGATCTGGCACCCCCAGCCCGAGCTGTGGGACCTGCATCTATGGGCACTCGATGGGACTCAGTAGATCTCCCCGAGAATGTCCTGAACACCATTGAACAGGCTAGAGCCCCGTCCACGAGACGCCTCTACGCCTCTAAATGGTCGGTTTTCTCCGCCTGGTGTCATGCCCGCGGTGAAGACCCGACAACATGTGACATATCAGTGATATTGTCATATCTACAGGAGCTGTTGGCCGCGCCCCTTCCACGCTCAAAGTCTACGTGGCAGCTATAGCAGCTTCTCACGCTCCTATAGCCGGACAGTCGGTGGGCCGGAACAACCTGGTTGTCCGTTTTCTGAAGGGATCTCGGAGGCTCAATCCCCCCCGACCCCTCACAGTCCCTGCATGGGACCTGCCCACGGTCCTGAGAGCCCTGAAGGGCCCTCCTTTTGAGCCACTACAATTTGCAAGCTTAAAAACACTGTCGCTCAAAACCGCTCTGCTACTAGCGCTAGCATCGGTAAAGCGAGTAGGTGACTTGCAGGCTCTCTCTGTAAACCCTGCCTGTCTTGAGTTTGGGCCTAACGACTCTAAGGTCGTCCTAAAACCAAAACACGACTATGTCCCTAAGGCGCTCTACACTCCGTTTAGAGCCCAGGTTATTACGCTCTCTGCGCTCCCCTCTTCTGAGGAGGACCAAGAGGCCAACCTTCTCTGCCCGGTCAGGGCATTGAGAATGTACATCGAGCGTTCCACGCCATTTAGGCAGACGGAACAACTCTTTGTCTGCTTTGGCGGCCGCACCAAGGGGTCTCCGGTCACAAAGCACAGAATATCTCGATGGTTAGTTGACGCTATCGCACTAGCATACTCCTCCCTGGGCCTCCAGAGCCCCATTGGAGTGAGGGCTCATTCCACGAGAGGCGTGGCCTCTTCTTGGGCATGGTCTAGTGGTGTGTCTATGGCAGACATTTGTGCGGCGGCCGGCTGGGCCTCGCCGTCCACATTTGCCAGGTTCTATAGCTTGGATGTCCCGGCCTTACAGGCTAGGGTTCTCTCTGCTTAGATGGCACACACCTGTCTTAAAGCGGTCCCCTCAGGCATTTCCTGATTCTCCAAGAACGCTCTTGACCCATTCCTGGTGCTGAGGCTGTACTTATGACCGTTGAAACGATTTCTAGGCTGGACAGACCTCTGAAGAGTTCGGTCCTCATGCCTCCTGCAGGATGCTTCCTGCTCATAATTGGTCCCTCTGAGCCTTACTGCTCAAGGCCAGTTTTATGGTTGTCGTTTCTCTTCATGGCATGGCGGGATTGTATTTGTTCCCCATAGCGTCTAGCGATGCAGTGCGAGTGTAGTATAGACAGGGAACGTACTCGGTTACTAACGTAACCTCGGTTCCCTTAGATACGGGAACGAGTACTGCGTACTATGCCATGCCATGCAGCTGCACTACTCAGGTCGTCGCTTCAGTCGAATTGGCCTGTTTTCCTATGGCGAAGTGCCCGCTTATATAGCCAGATGACCCCGCCCCTTCTGGCGGGCTCTGGCGCCAAAGGCTCGTGCAATACCACTGCGTGATTGAAAAAGTCTTCAGTCCTCGGAGAAAAAGGAGTTTTTCCCCATAGCGTCTAGCGACGCAGTATGATTACGTGCTCATATTTGATGTAATCCATTGATGTCTGTTTTTTTTTTCATTGCAGAACTCAAACCAACTTTGGAGTTGTCTGATTTGGAGAGTCATCATACTTGGTCTTTCTTTCTTAAAGGAATAGTTCACACAAAAAATTATTTACTTGCCCTCTTGTCAATCCAAACCTATAAGACTTTTGTCTATCTTTAGAACACAAATGAAGATATTTTTAAAACATAATTTTTTGTTAATCCATTGAGAGTCTAGATAATCAGTGTTTTCAAGCTTAAAAAATAGAGTTATTGTAGAAGTAATCCATGCCAATGTTTATATATGAATAAATTATATCATAGCGAACCTGTCTATTCAGAAAAAAATATTGGTCTCTCAGACTTGCAATGGAGGACAAAAAATAAGAGAATATAAAATATATTTATTTTTGTTATAAAGATTAGCAGAGTTTGTATGGCTTTGGAACATCATGGGAGAGAATAAATTATGACTCATTTATTTTTTTGGTGAACTAACCCTTTAAAAAGCAGCCCTCCATGCACATGAAAATTTGTGAGGTATGTGAATGTTTCTGTAAAGAAGTAGCTTTCTGAAAGCAATACATTTATTTAAACAATATTACATGCCCTCACACTAGTGCTGCCACTGTAGCATTCTAGAGCTCTGTGGCAGACAGAGACATTAAACAAACACACACAAAGTGGTTGAAATAATAAAACAGACTATTTACCTATCCTTACTGATGTGGATGCACCTCTATCTGAAAATAGATAGATTTTAATTAAAAGTTTTATTTTTTCAAATGTTTTTCTCATTTTGTGGCCACTGATGAAGAACAGGCAGTGACTGGTGAATGACCTTTCCCCCAAACTGATGCAACAGTGTTTTTAAAGGAGGAGGCTGCGCTGAACAATGTAAAAGATGTCACATGCCTGTGCTGTGCTACATGACTACATCAATTATGCTAACAAGATCATGAAAACTGGCAGTGATGCATGATCTGTATTCATAGACTATGAAACAAACTGTAAATGTATAATTTGTAAAAACAAAATGTTAAATGCTTGTTCTGTGTTTAGTAAAAATGGAGTTTACACTTTGTCATTTATACATATGCTCACATTCTTTCACACATATGCTTCTGTTAAATGTTATAATATCCGTGTTAATGTTGTGGCTTATTTGTGTATCAAAAAAGTCAAATTTTATCTTAAAAGTTATATTCAACAAATGTTCAATGCTTCATTTATAAACTCTGTAGCTGTTAATGGCATACTTTTCTGCATTTCTTCATATATGCATGCTACTTTTGACTGTTTTCTCTTGTTGTTTTTAAATAACTATTTACCTTTTGATAGTCATTCTGTGTGTGTAAAAGTGATTTTAAAATGAACAAGATTTGTAGGTTTAATGCCTAGCTTGATTTGGGTTCATTTTAGCCTAGCAAAGTCATTTTAAACCATAAAAAACACAGCATGCTGGGTCAAACATATATAACCCAACTTGTTGTGTCAAAACAACCCAGCGCTGGTTTCATCCCTTTTTGTCCCACCGCAGGGTTGCCAAAATAACCCAAATTGGGTTGTTTTAATAAACTGTAGCAACACCTCTCCATTTACATTTTGGACGTCTCATGTTTATCATATAATTTACAAAAAGGACTTTTGTAAAAGAGTCTCTGTGCTGAGAATTAACTGACTTCTGTGATGTGAGGCGACTAGCAGACGGTTGGTTTTGCTAGTTTGTCTGCTTCCTGACCTGGGCCCTAGTTATTTAAGTACAAACTCTAGGGAGAAGTGTGGCACCACACCTTGAGGGATGAAGACTATCCCTTTTCAACAGGTCAGGTCTGCCCCAAAAATTTATCCAATAGTCTGTAAAACCTATGTTATTCTACTATTCAGCTTCCACACTCCACACAAACACTTTAATAGCACATATTTATTAAGGTTAATGTTAGAGCGAGCGACCATCTCAATATTTAAGATCGATGAATGAAACGAACATTTGCATGTTCTGACCTGTACTGTAATTACCACACAGACCAGCTGTTAATAATCTGTTTGTCACAGACTACGCAACTTCGCCACTTTCTGTGGAAGTGACTAATACAATTTTGATCAACTAAGCCTCTTCTTGTTGACAAACAGTTGACTATTAGGCAGCCCTAATCCTCAGGCACCCTGGCTCCATCTCGGCCACGTCACTGCAGCTTCCCCTTGGTCTCCTGGGTCCTCATTTATAAAGTGTGCGTACGATCAGATTTGATCTTAGAGTACGTTTAAATCCACGGCAGAGCTCATATTTATAAAAACAGTCTTTGACATGGAAAAGTAGCATCACGTCAGGGTCTGAGCAGACGTGCGCACTTTTTATTGTCGGAGTACTGCAGGTTTTTGAAAATGTAAGCTGTTCTTGTAGCTGGCTGTTCTAAATTATGATGACTGGTGATATTTCATATGTTCATGACATTAATTAGGAGTCGTTTACAAGCAGAGAGCTGAAACCATTCAGTTGCGTGCAAGTTCAAGATCATTTGTGATTCATAGATTTCACATCTGAAAGAGATGCGTCCGCGCGTTTTCTGTTCGTATGTTCATTCTATGAATCACACGCACGCATATCCGAGATATGATCATAAGATCAAATTTAGGATGGTTTCTGTGCAACATTTTATAAATGAGGCCTCTGGTCTTTTGGTGTTGCCCAGTCTCTTCAGCTCTGTCTGGGTCTCTACTTCTACTAGCTCCACAGTCAGCATTCCCCTAGTTCCACCTGGCATCTGTTGGGTCAACTTGTCTCATACGGGAAGGGAAATCACATCCTTTATCCAATGTGACATATGTTGCTGGAAACACCCCAATATTTGGCTTAACATGAAGTCAGGTGACATACCATAGCACGTCAGAAAGACCAAAGGGCATCTACTTCAGGGACTCCGCAGTTTCTTTGTCTTCACGAAACTGCTAGTTTGCTGACTGTGTGTGTCAAAAAAAAGAAGATATACAATGTATTGTACATACATATCAACTTTACATATCACCTCAGTGATAAAACTCATGAATTCGGATGGCGATTTATTCACAGTGGAGGAGCGAGTTCTGCACTGCTCACGTGGCCAGTCACATGATTGTCTGCTGCAAATAAAATTCATTTTATTTACAAATTTATTCTTATTAGTGGTGCTTGCCAAAGGCAAGGCATCACTATTGTTATCTTGCATACTTATTATTCTGCTTCTTCTTATTCTTCTTCTGGACAAACATTCGGCGCGCTACTCCTCCCGCACTGTTTGTCACAGACCCATGAATGAGGTGTCAAATCGACCGGCTCATTGAGGAGAGGTGTGCTATATCTTTTCTAAGAGATCGGACCTACGATGTTCGCACAGCAGACGAAAAAGCAGGCAAAACAGTCCCATTGACTTACAATGGCAGAATGTTTGTGAATTTGAATCTCAACTGTCGCTTTCTCACACACACACACTCACACAAAAGTAGGCCCTTAGGAACCCGTTCTCTCTCTCTCTCTCTCTGTAACTCACACACACTCATTTAAATCATCTTTTAAGTAACCAATACGTAATGACCTATGATCTTCATGGCCACACTCTACAGCTTACAGCACCCTAGCAACCACCCCATAGACCTCAATTGAAAACCGATCAAAAGGGATATCTTTGGATAGAAGTGTCATAGAAACATGCCGGTTTTGCTCGTTTGACTCATGATCGTAAACAGGACTTCCCTCATGCATGCTACACATGCTAGCAGTGAATAGCTACATGCTAATAATGATTAGCTAAGTGTTAAATCAGGCTAAGAACATTCGGTAACACTTTATAATAACGTCCAGTTATAAGTAATTTATAAGTGATTAGTTAATGATTAAATAATCGTTTACAAAACATTCATAAGCAATTAATAAGTGATATGCTAACAATTTGTGTATGTTTTGTTAATTCATTTAAAAGTCATTTACAAGTAATTAGCTAATGATGAACTAATCATTTACAAAACATGACTATGCATTCATAGATGATTAATAATTGATATGTTAATATTTTTATCTATGTTTTGTAGAATAAGTTTTGAATCATTTACAAGTGATTAGATGATGATGAACTAATCATTTACAAAACATAACTATACATTCACAAATGATTAAGTATATGCTAACAATTTATAAATCTGTCATAAGTTATCTTTAAATATAGCATCATGAAATAATCAAACAGATTCTTAATGGTTAATAGTTAATAGTTAATATATTATTAATCACTTATAGATCATTGAAATGTCAACATTGTACTATTATCTCAATAAACATTATAAATCATTTACAAAGCTTTCTGCATCCCCTAATCTAAAGTGTAAACTAATCATCAGTTGTAAATGTTTTACAAACTTTATGGTTTCCAGTCGTGTGTGCGTAAATATATATATATATTCACAAACAACCTGTAACCTGGAAGGTTTGTAAAAATGAGGGTGCCACATTTAGATAATGCTGGATTGCACTCAAAATTTGAGGTGAGAACAAGCGGATGTTCCCCTTTCTCTCTCTTTGTGGCTGTGTTCAATCAGATCTAGAGTTACTTATATAAGAAACAAATACTCAATATATTCTACAGACCATGTAGCAACTTATCTGGTTAATTTAGGCCTCATTTATATCTCATGGTTCAAGTGTCCGAAGTTTCTCCTCCCATGTGACACAGATTTAATATGACGTGTAAGCAGAAAAAAGCACATTAATTCTAATATTCTCAGATTGGTTTCAGGCCCCATTTACAGTATATGTGAAAATAAATCAAATTTGAATCATATGTGCATTAGCATCTGCCATGTAAGCGGATAGATTGGATATTTCCCTGTCAATGTGAGTCGTACATCATTGACAAAAAGACAGTAGTGATTGACTTTGACTCAGGTGGATGGTTTTCTGTGCAGTGTTGCTACATCTGAGGTTTTCCCATGGAATTGGGCTACATTACACTTTTACCGCAGGTTGTTTTTCAGTCTGTGAGTCAAAGCAATCTCCTCCAACCCCGGAATGTGATTTTTAGGTAGAGGACCCCAGATGGAGATTAAACCCACAGAAAAATGCGACTGGGCTTGTTTTGAGCTAGTTTGGATTAGCAGTTAGCTAGTTCTGTTTTGCTACCCTGTTTGCGGGTCAGTAGATCTACTTTGGGTTGTTTAGACAAGTGTGTAATGTAAATGCAGATATCGGATATGGATCACTTGATGATATAAGTTGGTGGTAAAAAAAAAAGTAAATAAATAATTCAGATGCAGTCAAAAAAAAAATCGGAATTTGGCATTAAAGGGGTCATCGGATGCAAAATTCACTTTACAAGTTGTTTGAACATAAATGTGTGTTGGAAGTGTGTACACATCCATCCTATAATAATAAAAACGGAGTGTCTATTTACACTAAGTGCAAATAGCCCATCTTGTTGGCAAAGGCTATTTACACTAACTCCGCCCACTAACGTGTGATTGGGTTAGTCAAAATTAAGAAAAGAAGCTAGTTCAATGTCAGTTTCAGTGGTGTAGATGGTAATGCGCATGCTTTTTGACGCGAGCGACCCGAGTTCGAGCCCACCTTTTGCCAAACATTTTTTTCTCCCTTTCATCAAATCTCATATCGCATCAGAAAGGTATTTATTTTCAATAAAAAATTAAGGAAATAATCAAAAGGTTGAAAATAAAGTATTTGGTAGGGTTAGGGTAGGTGTAGGGAGGGCTTTATTGTCCCAATAAGGTGGCATCCATTTAATAAATTTGAATTAAAATTATAATTTACACTCAGTACGTTATTATTGCGTACTGTTTTATAATGTACTACAATACTGAGGTGCAGATAATTGCCACTATTTGCAATAAGTAGTATAAATAGCTTAGTGCAAATAGCATCTGTCACAAAAAAAAAATATGCTATTTGCACTTGGTGTAAATAACATCTAATTGCTATTTACACAGTGTAAATAGCGTCTATCGCTATTTACACTTAGTGCAAATAGCCGCTGCCTAATAAAAATCCACCCAGTGGTTTTTATAAAATCCCTGTTTTAAAACCCTCTCTCTCAAATCAGGCTTTTCTGAGGTTCCTGTCAGAATGATGTAGTTCTGCACAGGCCACTTCAACGATTGATTGACAAGGCCATCTTACTTTAGAAGAGAGAGTACAGGCTACTTTGTGTCATCAAATTTGATTGATGAGCGGGTCATAAAAAAAAGTTCTCTAAACAATCACCTCTAAGCCGCAGAGAAATGTTGATTTAGTTTTAGTTTTATTTATTTAGTTATTCACACTTAATTTAGTAATTCCTTTATTTACTCTTTTATTTTTGCCAGTCTTAACTTCTGGCAGGCTATAACAGTTTTAAACACGCAAACGCACGCACAAATATCTAACTGGAATGAAAGCAAATGTATACCACGTAATAAAATCAAGGCAGGATTCCTCTTTGATTTTCACTCCGTAACAGTTGTGGTGTGTTATAATTGAAACAGACGTACTTAATTAAATGTCTATGATACGAAATGCAAATATTTCGTCTCACGCAGTGCGTCGAAACGAGAATGGTGGCGGGGTGTATGATTACTGACGCGTCCATATCAGATCAAGGGGCTATATCAGATCTAAAGATGTTTCTGTGGTTGTGACTCATTTGCAATCTAATGAGATTGCGAGGGTCTGTCATTTTGAACTTTGGTGGTGTGTTAGGTAAAAAGTTCAGTGATCAAAATGGATATTGTTTCTAAGATGTTCAGCGATCAAAGGATCTCCATTGCATCTATTTATGACATGCACCTGCGAGAGTGAACTTCGTCAAAAAGTTCAGGGAAAAGTTCACTAACGGGTCAAAGGATGTGTGGACTTTTGAACCTTTTTACGACACATATCTGGTGAAGTTAAAAGTTAGGTAAAGTTTTAAGAAGAAAATATTTTTCCTAAGGAATACAGATATGTTTATAATGTAAAGCTGGTGAATGTGACTTCAAACTGATTTTCAGGATGACAGATAAAGAAGAACTCGATAAAAACAAACTTAAATAAATAGATGTCTCCAGAGGTGCTCGTTTTAATTAAACGACCTATATTATGGAAAAACGTTGTTTAATTTAGCTTATTTTACTTAGTTTATTTTCTTTATCCGATCTTTGATTGTTGCCACGCTTAAAAACGTATACACAATTATGTGGTATACATAATACAAACAAGAGAATAGATGTCTTTTATTTTCCAATGTAAGAATTACATCAGACCTACTTCAAACGCATATTCTGAATGAATGGTTTACATCAGTGCTTCCCAAACCTGTCCTGGAGGCCCCCCTGCCCTGCATCTTTTGTATGTCTCCCTTATCTAACACACCTGATTCCACTCATCAACTCGTTAGTAGAGACTGCAAGAACTAAATTGTGCGTGCCTGTTTAGGGAGACATACAAAATGTGCAGGCCATCACTGTACATTTTGCACATCAGGTGTAAAACACTAAAGATCAGATCAAAATACCACAAGTCTTCATGTGCCACAGAGATCTACATGTGTGAACAACACTAAAAACAACAATTGCTAAACAACACCAAAACAAGTGAACAAATTTCTGCCCACAGATCTGATTGTAATGAGAGCAACTAAAAGAAAAGCCATGGGCATCGGCCCATTGGAATTCACTATGATATGAATGATAAAAACACTGGTTAATCCAGAAAATTTCCCCAGCAGAACTGGGGTTTCTATTGCTCATGACACAGCAGACTGTGAAGGCTCAACTGCAAGAGCAGCTTCAGGTGTTACACACTCAGACTGCACTGAAACAGTAGCAGTAATTCAGATCTAAACAATGAGACTCAGTTTCATGTGAAATCTGGAATTAAAATGACCATACATGGTGAAACAGTTAAAATAATTCCACATGCCTGAATGTGGAACTGGTGAGAAGTTCAAAATTAACTGTGGTTCTCTCTGTATTTGTTTCTGTTTCAGGTTGTCCAATGCAATTCCTTGGAGGTCAGATACCAGGAAGGCACCTGGTCCCATCTGCCTCAAGCCAGGACAGCAGAATTGTTAGAATATAACCTGAAATGTGGGAGATGGGTGTGATGACACTTCAAGAGGCCATTCACACCTCACAATAGTACATCACTACACAAATATCTACATGGCACCGGAACTAAATTTTTGCAACACAGATTGTTATAGATTAGACTCCATACATCTCCCAGACATGAGCACACACCTCAACTATATCATCATCACCTGATCTATACTATCCAATCTGAACACTACACATCATAGAAGACAAATATGGCGTAGATCCCAAACATGGTACTCCTTGAAAGATCTATTGTCCATCTTCACACTAACAGAACTACATAGCTTCACACACATAGTACAGTAGGGTTAATCCCATGATGACAATCTAAAGAAAGACACACATAACAATTGCTATGTACAACCATCTGCCAACTCATGGGAAGCACATAATATACATATGCATGGCTACCGTCACAAATCGATGATTAAAATTCTGAACGCAAAGGCAAATCTGACATGAAAATTCAAAAGATTTAAACTTTCTGATTATTAATGGGATGCTTTGGCAAACCAGAGGGCCCACTGGTTTCCCAACGTATCACTAGTAACAGAAACATTATCAAAATGATACGATATGAAGTGCAGGCACTTCTGTTGATCAAGTACAAAGTTTGCAATTTGACTGTACCATCGAATGTGACCTAGCCTGCAACACACACACACACACACACACACTGTTACAAAGGATCCAGTATCTCCATTCTTGTATGAAACTTAAGCATGCTTTAAATCACTACCTTTAAATCTTAGGTGACTTCCATTGGAGAATTATACATAGATCTATAACTTTGTAATTTTGGGATTTAATTTGTATTATTCTTGCTAATATGGTTTAATGATGCGTACAATTTTTATAAATATATGAGTGCATTTACATGGAGCATTGTAATCGGTTTAAAAGTCCAATCCGAATGAAAATGATCCATATAAACACCTCAATCGGAATAAAAATGCCCAAACCGAATGAAATTGTAATCGGTTTGAGAGGGGTGGGATAAACCTTTCAACAAACCAAACAAAATTTTAATTCTACCATGTAAACCCGTTAAAACAATTACTTAGCATCTACGTCATCACATCAAGAGGTCGGGTCATCAGAACGTGAACATGTTCTGAAATTAAGCGCAATTTTCTGCTTTTCAGCTTAATGTTAGAAACAACACAATGATGATAGTGAAAGTATAGCTCAATGAAAATAAACAACTTGACCAAAATTTGCCTTTGTCTTTTTTTGTATTTATATAGATTACAGATTCATAATTTCCGATCTGCTTGAATTTATACATTCTCATGCCATGAATATTGTATGAAAACACGTTTGTTATATGTGATATAGCTCATTGCGATCACTCCCTGTGTTCATAAAGCAACGCTCATGATTCATTGTTCAGCAACTCTTGGTAAGAAATTGTGTATTTGTTCCATTTGAGTACAGTAAAACTTTGTAGTATCAGAGTACAACTCATTTCAGAGTTGCATTACAGAGGGGCGTATGATTTCTATGATCTCGTTCTGGCCATATGACTGAGCGCTCGAATGAACACAAGGGATTCAAATATTAACCTTTATTCTAAGCAAGTGCAAGCAACTATTTAAATATATTAACGTAAATATGGGCTTTTTTTTCCTCTGGTGACTTGTTTTTGTTGTCACTGTAGGCTATTATCGTATCCTAAAATCGAAAGCACAGGCACATGTAAACACCGTATTGGATTAGATTACGTCTCATGTAAACAGTCCACCGAATCTTTCAATCGGAATGATTTTAATCGGAATGACAAAAAAGTGTACATGTAAACGTGGCTACTGACTTTTTGCTACATTTCATTTGAGCCACTCAGATCAAGAATACTTAAATTCCACTACCATTAAACTCCATCATAGTGGTAGTGAAGAATGGGCTGCTTTAAATGGGACCACTTTATGACATATGAGACCTTAAAAGACACTTGAGACCCAATATACCATTTGCACTTGCTGACATTCTGAATCTACCTTATATTTTTTGTTTTGTTATATGTTCTGGTGCCAAATCTCACAGCTTTCTTCCCATTTTTAATGACATCAAGTTCATCATTGTTCAATCGTTAAGTCATTAAGATGCTGTTTAGATGTCTCACACAAAGCAGTGTGTAAACAGCGAGAACCCATCACCTGTTGGAGTCTGCCCAGAAATCTGCACAATTGGAGGTGACAAGATTCATCAAAAGAGGAAAGAAAGTCCTAGGGAAGGTGCCACTATAAACAGAAGTTTCTCCATGATGGAACGACACATCAAGTGAAAAAGGCCTGAATTTATTCAATGAACTATGCACATGGGTTGTTCTCAACCAGAAAGGTGAAACCCTGAAACTGTTCATCCGCCTGCTGAATTCAAGATGCATACACCTGTTGAGAATGGTGTAAACAAAGGCCTTTCTAAAGGCCACTACAACTGCAAATACTATATCACAAGGACCACAACAAGTGTCTGACAAGTGAACCCTTTGGGAATCATCTGGATTTGACCCGTTGGGGTCAAAGGGGGGTTAATCTGTCAGATTTACAAAACCTCAGACACTTTTATCTTCTGAGACAGACAATACACACACAGTGCATTAACATACAGACATCTATCACCAAACACCAATGACTTGTACATAAGGGTGCTGTCATTTTAGACACGTCCAAAACTGTTGCAACAGAGATGGATATATAATTTTTAAATACATGAATTATGTTCCCATCTTTGTTGCCACAGTTTTGTTAGTGCCTTTTTCTGTTCTAAAGAAGGTGGTGTCCCAACACTTTTGTCCTTATAGTGTCTATACAAGTCATTGGTGTTTGGTGATGAGTTTTTGGCTCAAGGTCTGCATTTAAAGTCACACCAGAGGTGTTCAGCTGGGATTAGGACTTGGCTTTCTGCAGACCAGTCAAGTTCTTCCACACTGACTGAATCAATCATGTCTTTTTGAACCGTGCCTTATACACAGAGGCACTGTCATGTTAGAATAGAAAAGGGTCCTGTCCAAACTTGCTTTAAAATTAGAAGCACACAATTCCTGAGAATATCATTATATGCTTTAGTAATTTCTACGAGTACAAATCTTAATGTTACTGTAGTCAAACATGTTCATTAGAAGGGGGTGACCCAATACTTTTGGCAATATAGTGTATTTCATAGTGCTAGCCATAACCTCTGATTATTGTTTGATTTTTAACTAAGTTGTTACATCAGTGACTGTACACAGCAAATTCGTCAGTGTTAAATTCCCAGTGTTAAAGCATGTCAGAGTAAAGTGTTGACGTTATAGAGTTAGATTTTGAGAAATTAACACTATCAGAGTTAGAAGCTGATTTGATTCAGTGTAAAACCACAGTGTTACAGGTAACCAACACTTGCCGGTGTTATTTCCAACATCCTGGTATTTATGCAGCGCTGTCACTGAAGAATCTTCAAGGCGCCATTTTCCCTCAGTTTCAGAATAGCAACTGGTAAGTCAAGCTACCTCAGTGTTTGTATTTTATAGACTTTCTGTGTGGAAATACAGTTATAAATGTACTGTTAGTTAAATGACTTAAGACAGAGGGACAAATTTTAAATTTGGGCGGATCAATCGTGGTTGTTTGTGGAGTTCGTCGAACTAAGCAGTACTTTCTTGACTTCTATATGTAACTTAGTCTATATGTAATACTTATTCTATACTTCTATCTTTGAATTTAATGTTATTTTAAGTAATTTAATGTACGTGCGTGTTTTAATGGCCGCGTTTTGCACTTTCACAGACATTAAGTAGTTGTATGCCCATGGACATGTAAGTTAAGGTTACTTTGGACATGGACAAGACGTTTTTTTTCTCTCCCGCATGGTGCCTAAAAGCATAACGTACATGTTAACGGTATTTCTGTCTCAGTAAAGGCTATTTTGTGCGCTGTTACAGCCACCAGTCTGTAAAAAAAAAAAAAAATCAACGTTTCCTTTAATTCGTATTTTAGCGCCCAAACGAGTGAGGGGAAGCTCAGTCTGCTCGTGCAGTTCTTCCAGGCGCCATTTTCCCTCGCTTAAGAGAGTTGCTGAAATATAACTGGTGAGTAAATCTACTTGTGTGCTTATTTTAGACTTTGTCTAGAAATTGTTTTTCATGTATTAGTAGAATTATTCCAGATACCGTAAATTTTGGCGGTTCAATCGTGGTTTGTGTAAGTTAGTTAGTTCGCCGAACTAAGCGGTAATTTCTTGACTTCTATTCAGTAACGTTACTGACAGCTAACGTTATTGGAATGCTATTCGAAGTAATTTAATTGTAACTTACGTGAGTGTGTTTTAATGGCCGCGTTTTGCACTTTCACAGACATTAAGTAAAGTTAGTTGTATGCCCATGGACATGGACAAGAAGTTTTTTTTTTCTCCCGCATGGTGCCTAAAAGCATAACGTACATGTTAACGGTATTTCTGTCTCAGTAAATACGTGTGTGTGTATATGTATGTATGTATGTAAATGTATATGTTTATTTTCAGCTTATTAAAAGGATTCTACTGGAGAAACCTGGTGGTGTAACAATCCTAAAGGATTATGAGGAAACTGGGAGCATATGTGATAGTTCCAGATGACAAATGGTGAACATGTTAGCAGCACACATGACAGAAACTGAAGGGTATATTATTCCTTAATGTTACATTGCATTTTACTTTCTTAAATTTTAATGGTGTAATACCATTCTATTGTTTCTGTGATACATTTTAAATTAGGAGGATTCCACAACGACTGACCAAGGAAAAATATGCCCATGGTATCATCAGCTTGTTCCCAGCCCTGAAAGATCCACTGTCTAAGAAAGGCTATGTAAGTTGTAATAAAATAAATTTAGAGAGCAGCTCCCATCAGCATCTGTGAATTGGTGCATTTCTTTCGTTAAATGCAGGTTTGTTCCTTCATCACAACTCTGCAACCTGTGTGTCAAGTAGAATTGCATGTTGTGTTTTGTTGTACTTAGGAGCATTTCTATGATGCACAGAGTGGATCAGGCTTCCTGGCTTGGAGGCTGAAGACTATACAAAGAAAGACAAAGCTTTGCCCTCACTCATCTAGTTCAGCAGTGGTGACAGGAGGTGGTCCGACACTCATCAGGAGTATAAACAACGAACATCAACTTGAGGAGGAGCAGTGTAGCAGGCTATTTCTTTGATGACCCATACCAATGATCAGGAGACCATATTCCAGAAGATGCAAGAAACATTTTGAGTATCGACAGAGACTGATCCACAAGACTGAAACTTCAGCTACAGTTTTGTCAGTGTTCCCAAGACTGTTGGACACACAAGGATTAGTAAGTTTAAAATGACTGTGGATATTACTGTAAATAAAGTGTCAGTAAGGAAGCATACAATTAATCCACACAATTTAACTGGTATATTGAAAGTCTTTTGAAGTAACATCAATTAGGTCTGATAAATTCAAACGTCAATTAATGTTAAAAAAATTTTGTCAGTCAAATGTTAAAACAATCTTGCATACCACATTAACGTTTATGTGGCCAACAATGTTTTGAGTTTGAGCCGATCTTCTCACTTCAAAAAGACATGGAATAAACTATTTGAATTGTATGAATTAATATCATGCTACCTTTACGTTTTGGAGTTTCAAAGTGTTGGTAGCTGTTGATTTTCATTATATTTGCATTTCACGAAGCTGAGAGTGAGTATTAAAGATATCTTTTGTGTTTCAAAGAATGACATCAGGGTGGTAAGTTTTCATTTTGGGTGAACTCTCCCTTAAATAATGTTCTGCTCCTTGCTTACTTTTTTTTTTTCTCCCCCATGTATCTTAATGTTTTAGATTCTTCAAGACTTCAGCCTTCTCTTTGGACCTGAAACGTCTGCTAGACTTCTAGAAAGGTGGCCATCATACAAACCAAAGTTGGAGGCATCAATGCTTGCATCGACACCGTATCTGGAACAGCTTTTACGATCAGCCAGAGAGGAACAAGGGGAATCCTGTGAAGACATCTTGAAAAGTATTTATATATTATATATTTTTGCATAATTTATTTTTATTATGTTGTTTTTGTTGTCGATTTGATTAAATTTGTATGACATACTAGTTTTTAGTAGTTGAATCAATTGTTTTTGCAGGTTGGGACAGTGATATGTCCACTTTACTTCTGCTGTTGCACGTCCTGTCACCTCAACCAGCTGGGAGAAAGAGGACTACTAAGATCAGTGCACGTCAAGCCGTGGATCACCTCGTAGATTTTCATAAAGTGTGTTATGATTTCATGAATTTGTACATACTCTAAACTCCATAAATCACTGAACTGAATATGTTCTTTTGAATATATTCTGGTATTTGATTTAGGGATGCCAACGATTAATCAACAATTGATTAATTGTCGATAATCCTTTAAACTGATTAAGCATGGACGCCATTAAAGGATTAGTTCACTCCAGAATGAAAATTTCCTAATAATTTACTAACCCATTGCCATCCAGGATGTTCATTCTTTTCTTTAGTCAAGAATAAATTAAGGTTTTTGAGGAAAACATTCCAGGATTCTTCTCCATATAGACGAGATCAACAGGTTTAGTTTCAGTGCAGCTTCAGAGGGCTCTACACGATCCAAGCCGGGGAATAAGGGTCTTATCTAGCGAAATGATAATTTTCTTAAAATACAGAAATTTATATACTTTTTAAGCACAAATTCTTGTGTTGCTGCATGACTTTCTTGCGTTACGTAGACTACTGTGTCGGTGCAGTTTACGTTCCGTTGAGTAAGACTAGATGTTCCCTTGTCTAGTTAGTCTCTCGACATTAAGTATAATAATTGCTTTCTATTTGAATATATTTTAAAAAGTAATTTAGTCCTGTGATTTCAAAGCTGAATTTTTGGCATCATTTCCTAGTTGAAACACCTTGATGCAGATCTGGCAAAGAGTGCAAGTTGAGTATATGTGTTTAAAAAGTATATGTTTTTTTATTTTTATAGTGTAAAGCCCTTTGAAACTGCAATTTGAACCTTTGCTGACATGGATGCACACATGTACCATTTGCCAGTGTGCTATTGATGCGTTGTATATTAGCCATTACATTTAATAATTAAATGGTTCTATTAAGTTATCCTTCACTGATTATTTTGTATAATCCTAGCCTTTTATTTATAATAAAAACATTTTCTTTGGGTGAGGATATTTGCGTTTTGAGTGTCATTTGCACATCCTGTCATGCCCGTGATGATGTACCACTGTGACACATCTAGCATTATTATAGTTAATGATTAATCGATTAATTGATCGTTAATTTTATTGACGATCGATCATGGGAATTTGTAGAAATTGACACTCTTAATGTGATTGCAATTCTTTTTTCCATACATTTCTTTCAGTCATGCCGGAGTCTTGAAGAGCACTTGGATGCAGATGAACGTCGGCAGCCGTATCTTCTTGCATCAGGAACCAGCAGACGAGTCTTTAGCACTAAAGCATCAGTTAGCTATAGCTTATCATTGGGAGTCACTTAACATCAGAGGTATTGAGTCAGGGCCAGTGAAAACTCAAATTTTGGGTGAATTAGATCATGATGAATTGGTTTGTGCACATTTTCAACTTGACAGCTCTGATACAGTACTTCATACTGCATGGGTAAGATGCAGTGGAATTGAATATCGGTGTGGATCTGCTGTTTGTATTGATGTGGTGGATGAAATGCCATTGTTTTGTAAAGTAGTTGCAATTATCCTAAGAAAGGAAGAAATACATTTTCTCTTGATGCAAATGGAGGCCAATTTTATTGAGCATCTGCATGCATTTCAGGTTGAAGGACTTGATAATTTTTGCATTGTAAAGCAACATGAACTGCAGCACCCCAAGCCCTTTGACCTTCAGATGTCATATGACTCCGATTCGTTCTTGTATGTTGTTACAGATTGATGCATTTTGTAGAGCACTTAAACTGCATGTGCTATGTTGTTAAATAAACAGTTGTGGCTTTGAAGGGTTTTGTTTAGCCTTTTTTTTTAAATTCTCAACATGTAACAGTTTAACATTTTACAACAGTTTGGAGTTTAAAACACTTATTGCAGTGTTGTTATTGAACTCTAATAGTGTTACATTTTAACACCCTTTTAGTGTTGGTAATATCAACAACTTATTGCAGTGTTGTTATTTAACTCTAATAGTGTTACATTTTAACACCATATTAGTGTTGGTAATATCAACACTTTTGAAAGTGTTACATTAACACTCATGTGGTGGTATCCATATATACACTAACAAAGTGTTAAATTTAACTCTCTTGTTGTTAAATTTTCGATTTCTGATTTGCTGTGTAGGGGGCTAAACATAACCACTATTTAAAGAAGGGTAAGCATGGGCGACTTATTAAATAGTTAGTCATAACCGCTTACTAATGATCAGACAGGAGAGTGACATAAATTCCTAATGAACGAGTAAATATAAAGTAAAAGTTAACTACAAAATCAAATGTCAGAGGAATACTAATTAGGAACAGGCAAACATCAAATTTGCATTTCAACCTAAATTCGAGGTCATAATAAAAATGGAGTCAGATTAGATAATAAAATGGAGTCAGATTTGAATGTAACCTGAATTTAATAACTTTGCGCATTGAAAAGACCGAATGTGCAAGAAACCTTCATCCACCATTGAATACCTTCCTTGGATCAATTGAGTGAGCCTTACAGAGAGAAACTGTTTCAACCAGCTAAAAGCTATCATTGAAACTTAGCACACATGCAAGAATAATGGAATGAGATATTTAAGTGATTTATTTCATAATCTGCCAAATGAAGCTAAATGCATTGTTAATCATCCTGTGAATTAATCAAGTTGTCAAGCAACTGAGCTGAAATTAATTACGTTCTTTGAATAATCTCCTAGTCTAGCATACTCATATGTCACTGTAATGTCAGACTATGTTAGGACCTCAATTCTACTACAAAACCTTCACCTTTATTGAATTGCAAGAATTGCAGGCAGACCTCTGGTACTGAACATATAAAATGGCTCCTTGAGGTGTTTATAGTTTGGCCTTTCCAAGCCTTTTTTTTTTTTAAACACACCATTAAGAATCCCATGCATCTCAAACATGCAGCCCACAAGGCCATATGGGAGATACAACACATTCATTCACTCATCGGAACAGGACATGCAAGAAACACAAAAAAAATTAAAAATAAAAACACATACCCTTGGTCCCTGGTCACCTTGATCCCCCTATAAAAAGAGAAAGAAAAAAAATAGAATAAGAGAATATCATTTTTAATATTGTACACGAATACAAGCAATGAAAGGAGTAATTTAAAACACTGGAGATATCCACATTCTCAAAAATGAATTGCAGTTGAGAGTAAAATCACTTATGATACAAATTGTCAAGGTCAGGAAGAGGAGTGAGTGTGCACACTCAAAACAATGTTTATAATCTTAACAGAAAACAAATGTGAATATGTTAGATTAATTGTTACAATACCTTACCATAAAACATTTACAACAAAACATTATATTACACATCATAATAATTATTAACAGTGAAAGAATATTTGTAGAAGTCCTGTAGTGACGTTTCATTTTAATAATTTATTTATATAATAACATTTCTTTTTGTTTATAATAATTTACATTACCTAAAGTACATAAAGGTATTGTTTAGTTAACGTTTATTGAATAATTTTATGATTAAACTAGTTAATGAAATACAGTCAGGTCCATAAATATTGGGACATCGACACAATTCTAAAAGTTTTGGCTCTATACACCACCACAATGGATTTCAAATGAAACGAACAAGATGTGCTTTAACTGCAGACTGTCAGCTTTAATTTGAGGGTATTTACATCCAAATACGGTGTACGAATTACAAAAGTTTGCATATGTGCCTCCCACTTGTTAAGGGACCAAAAGTAATGGGACAATTGGCTTCTCAGCTGTTCCATGACCAGGTGTGTGTTATTCCCTCATTATCCCAATTACAATGAGCAGATAAAAGGTCCAGAGTTCATTTCAAGTGTGCTATTTGCATTTGGAATCTGTTGCTGTCAACTGTCAAGATGAGATCCAAAGAGCTGTCACTATCAGTGAAGCTAACCATCATTAGGCTGAAAAAACAAAACAAACCCATCAGAGAGATAGCAAAAACAATAGGCGTGGCCAAAACAACTGTTTGGAACATTCTTAAAAAGAAGGAACGCACCGGTGAGCTCAGCAACACCAAAAGACCCGGAAGACCACGGAAAAAAACTGTGGTGGATGACCGAAGAATTCTTTCCCTGGTGAAGAAAACACCCTTCACAACAGTTGGCCCGATCAAGAACACTCTCCAGGAGGTAGGTGTATGTGTGTCAAAGTCGACAATCAAGAGAAGACTTCACCACAGTGAATACAGAGGGTTCACCACAAGATGTAAACCATTGGTGAGCCTCAAAAACAGGAAGGCCAGATTAGAGTTTGCCAAACGACATCTAAAAAAGCCTTCACAGTTCTGGAACAACAGATGAGACAGATGACAGATGAGACCAAGATCAACTTGTACCAGAGTGATGGGAAGAGAAGAGTATGGAGAAGGAAAGGAACTGCTCATGATCCTAAGCATACCACCTCATCAGTGAAGCATGGTGGTGGCAGTGTCATGGCGTGGGCATGTATGGCTGCCAGTGGAACTGGTTCTCTTGTATTTATTGATGATGTGACTGCTGACAAAAGCAGCAGGATGAATTCTGAAGTGTTTCGGGCAATATTATCTGCTCATATTCAGCCAAATGCTTCAGAACTCACTGGACGGCGCTTCACAGTGCAGATGGATAATGACCCAAAACATACTGCAAAAGCAACCAAAGAGTTTTTGAAGGGAAAGAAGTGGACTGTTATGCAATGGCCAAGTCAATCACCTGACCTGAATCCGATTGAGCATGCATTTCACTTGCTGAAGACAAAACTGAAGGGAAAATGCCCCAAGAACAAAAAGGAACTAAAGACGGTTGCAGTAGAGGCCTGGCAGAGCATCACCAGGGATGAAACCCAGCGTCTGGTGAGGTCTATGCGTTCCAGACTTCAGGCTGTAATTGACTGCAAAGGATTTGCAACCAAGTATTAAAAAGTGAAAGTTTGATTTATGATTATTATTCTGTCCCATTACTTTTGGTCCCTTAACCAGTGGGAGGCACATATGCAAACTGTTGTAATTCCTACACCGTTCACCTGATTTGGATGTAAATTAAAGCTGACAGTCTGCAGTTAAAGCACATCTTGTTCGTTTCATTTGAAATCCATTGTGGTGGTGTATAGAGCCAAAAATGTTAGAATTGTGTCGATGTCCCAATATTTATGGACCTGACTGTAAGGCACCAAAATACTATCCCATAATGCATGACATATTTTTGTAACTGCCAACCATAAAAATTTTATTCTTACCATTAACAAGTTTTTTTTTTTATTATTATTGTTAAATTAACATGATTAAAAAAGGAAAAAAAAAGAAACAATCTTGTTCTCCATTCAATGCCTTCATGCATCATGGAGAGCAGGCTATGTAGCACATCAGCGTAAATGGACTCTACGTGTGAAAGCAACTACGTGTGTGAAGAACCAAAAGCAAAATAAAGACATCAACACTGTCTTCCAAGAAAAGTACAAAATAATATAGTTTGTTTCTTTGGCAGTTTGAGCTTTCATAAGCCTCATGGCAAACTTTGGTTGATCAGGGAATGTCTTTATAATATTGGAAGTTCTGAATAATTTCAAGTAGGTACACAATGAATGCACAAAACTGCTGGTATTTACAGATTAAAATGCTGTGCTGCAGAACCTCTTCAGAAAAAAGCTCAAGAGCGCAAGAAAAAAGCTCACTCAGATCTTCTTTGTATCATGATCAAGTCAGCATGCAACTCCAGCGTAAAGGTCATTGCACACTGCGATGCAATTTTCACGTGCGTTTTTACGTATTCTCCATCCGTTCCTATCAAAATGCATGCTACAGATGCGAAAATGCAGAAAATCAAACCTGATCCGAATTTCTTTTGACAGACAAAAGTTTCGGAGGCAATGTGCAAACGTGATTGACACAACGTGAAGTATTTATTTTTTAACGTGCAAAAATTCTGGACTCAGTGTGCAATGACCTTAACTGTATGAAGGGAACGCAACTCGGGATGACCCTTCATACTTTGGCTGAGGACTCAGAGACAAATGAGATGCATGGCTGTTGATTGGAATGTCTTCAGAGAGTAGTTTACATTTAATTTTGGGATTTGTGGCCATCGTTACAGCAAATGCCAAATGGTAGCGACTGTAGAGAGTCCTGAACCTCTGCATGGGTGGGTTAAATTTTGAAACTCAGCTTTTGCAAAACATATCATGCAAGCTGGGTTTCCAGATGTATAATTGCCTGGACTCCAAATGCTATCAAAAGAGGAGGTTACACTTTATTTCGATAGTCCACTTTAGACATTCTACTAACTATAAGTAACTTTAACTACGTGACTTAACTACGTGTCAACTACATGTCAACTAATTCTCATTAATTTGCAACTACATGTCTGCTAACTCTCAATAGGGTAGGTGTAGGGTTAATAGAATAAGTTGACATACTTGCAAAGTTTCTAATACTCTGTATGTTGTATGTTGTGGACCCATCTAAATAAAGTGTTAGAAGTTATTAAGCAAACAGCCTACTAATACTCTAATGACTGCTAGTTGACATGTAGTTGCAAAGTTACTTACTGTTAGTAGAATGTCTAAAGTGGACTATCGAAATAAAGTGTTACCAAAGAGGATACACTCAGCCCTTTACATGAGGCATGTCAATGTTTCAAATGCAATATTTCTGCTCATTGGTCAATTACAAAATATCCATGCTGGAAAAGCATGTGTAGTGATGATCAAAACATTTTGGCTCTGTCTTGACTGCACTGCCACAACAATGTCTTTTCATAACATGTGAAGATATTCCAACACTTACTTTTAATATTTCTGTGCTGGATCACCGCTTGTTGAGACTAATAAAGACTAATAAAAACAATTTGGTCATTTTTCATGCTTGGCATCTGTTTTATATAGGGATGCTCTGTATTAATTAAAACACTTTAGCCTGGGGCCTGCTGGGAAGGCATTAATGTAGTGCACTGTGGATTTGTGAATGATGTGGGGATTTAGATATTCTAAAATGAGCCTTGAGGTCAGGGTCACTTCATAGTGACTGCAGAGCTCTATTGAAATGCATTCTCTATGGATCCATTCCTTATTAAATTAATTAACAACTAAGTAAAGAAATAATTTGGCATTTGACCAGAATACTTACACCTGAAATTAGAGAAGTAGGCATAGTGCTATGCGTCATATTCTCTATTGGTGGTAATTATATACATTGAGAATGAATCCTCTGGTATATGAATGAATCCTCTCCCTCTTTGTTTTTTACTCATATTCTCTCCTGGTTAACACATTTTTTTAACCATGTGATAGACTGAGTGAAGATATTAACTGGAAAATAAGTTTGTGTCAAATCAGTTGAAGCCCCAGGCCACCTATTACATCATCACTGTTGACCAGTACCAATCTGAAGGTGTTTAACAACTGGAGCAAAGTTTCCTGAAAGTGTACACAGGTAATCTATTTCAAACCATGAGAACACTTTCAAAAGCAACTGAGAAATGTGAATGTTTTGTTCAGAATTACATGACACTCTTCCATTTACATTTTAGTCATTACATCAGCCCTGACATGAAACATTCTGAAATATTTTTGATAATATACTTAATTTATATGTTTCTTTGTTTAAATAAAGAAACTGCCCTCTGCACTGACATTCCAACTGTCATCTTTAAATCCATAGCAACTAATATTATGGGATATTCAATATTTCTGCAGCTGTAAAAATGGGATACATGCATGGTTGCATAAATTGTTGATCTAAGAAGTGTTGAAAGGGCTCTTACCTTGTCACCTTTTGGACCAGGTGGACCCTAATTACAAAAGAGATGAAAAAATGAAAGGTTTGCTCCATAAACTGTAGTATTATAGTATTAATACTAAAAATATTATTGTAGTATTCTCATTAGGGATGCACTGATGTCACTTTTTCCAGTACTCACCCGATACCGATACTTTTATTTTTGGTACTTGCCAATACCGACATTTTCATTGCATTTCTAAATTTTTTCAAATATTGGGTACAGAAACCAAAAGAGGATATATAATGTTAATTGGTTAACTTCATTTATCAAATAGATACAGTCAAACCAAAATGTATTCAGACACCTTCAACATTTCTCACATTTTCACAGTTTATTTGCTATAGTTTATGGCAATAAAATATGACAAGAACTCAGAGTTAAACTTTGTCAGAACAAATTCAGCTTGATGTCAGATAACTTTGATAGAAAGGTATGTGATGGATTACAATCAATCAAAATTATACAGACAACTGTTAGTATGACAATGTTTACACAACTATCAATACTTTGTCAGGCAACCCTTAGACTTAATGACAGCCTGTATTCTCCTGGGCATGCTGTCATGCTGGGCATGTAGTCTCCAGGTTAGTGCAAACCTGAACTGGATATAATATGTCACAGTTTACTTTATTTTGCTATCCTCACTTACATAAATGAACTATAGTTTCCTGCACCCACTAGAAAAAAAATATCAAAAATTATATTTGGTCTCTGAACAATTTTTGGTTTGACTGTATATCCTTCAGTTATTTTCACACTTAATTATGCCCATTAAAATGTATTTTACACGTTTTTGTTACTTTCACTGTGTTTTTTTTTTTTTTTTTTTGCTCTATGGTACATCATCTTTAATTTAATAGAATTAGAGCTGCTCCATTGAAGTGGCTTAGTACTGTAATCACGCGTTTTGCTGTAATAATGCAGGGAACCACTTGTTATAAATCTCCTAACTGTGATATTGGTGATGCTGGGATTTATATTCCAAAGCCACTCATATAATGCAGAAACCAGTGGCGGCTCCTGGTCTTTCAAAGAGGGGAAGCTCATTTTCGGCCTACATCATAAAAATTGTCCATTTATTTATACGTAAATTATTTTCAAGAAAATGCTCTGTGACCCTGTCGTCTAGGCGTCTTTTCCAGTGACTTGACCAGTGTCCTCTCAATGGCCAGCAGAGCTAGGCTGCTTAAACGGCCTTGGCTTTAAACAGGAGAAACTCCTTTCTACACCTGCAGATGTAGCTCCAATTGTTGCCACTAATGAGTACAGTTTGTAAAGCTGAGGCATTGCATTGTCCAACTCCATGTCTTTAACCCTCTGGGGTCTGAGGGTGTTTTGGGGGCCTGGAGAAGCTTTGACATGCCCTGACATTTGTGCTTTTTTCAGTTGCTTATAAATATATAAATGGCTAAAGTCTAATAACACTGTAAACAGCACAAACCGGGCTACAATAATATGTTAGCAGCACTTATGTACTTGATTTTGTTTTTGAGAAAACAACGTTTATGCGTGGTTAGTGAAAAACTAACATTTTGAAGTCACTGAAATAAGGCCATAAAAAAACATACAGAACATTTGTTCACAAGACTTCTGAGAACTGGATCTTGTAGCCTAGAATTTTTGCTTCAAAATAATGTGAAAATCATCTTGTTTATTTGCTCACAGAAAACAATATATTGATTTTTTGAGTAAAAAGGGTCTATGCGAGAAGGCGTCAACCTTCACATTCACACCTGAGAACCTGAGACTGTCTGCTTAATATCTGCTAACACTTTATTTTGATGGGTCCACAACATACAACATACTGACTACGAGAAACTTTCCAAGTATATGTCAACTTATTATACTAACCCTAAACCTACCCTAACAGTCTACTCTGAGAGTTAGTAGAGATATAGTCGCAAATTAATGAGAATTAGTTAAAATGTAGTTGACATGTAGTTACAAAGTTATTTATAGTTAGTAGAATGTCTAAAGTGGACTATCAAAATAAAGTGTAACCTAATATTGTGATTTGCTGCTAAAAAAAAACATTTATTATGTTGAAAAGAGCTAAGAATTTTTTTATTTTTTGATGAATAAAAAGTTCAGAAGAACAGCATTGTTTGTAACATGACACATATCTTTATCATCACTTGTGTGCTAAATAAAAGTTTTAATTTCTATATATGCTGTCTCCAAGCTTTTGCACCTGGCATTTGCATAGTGTATATTGTTTATGTGCAGTTGCAAATGATACCTTGCTCTTATCTATACAATCAAATCTCGTGGAATATTTTTAGTTTGTATCGCTTCATAAAGAAAAGCGAGACAGCCCGCACCGGTGGGTTAAGGAACAACAAGTAATCACAGCTTTCTCCTGTTATGATGAGAATTGGCCAGCAATTTCGCCAAGCAAATACCAAGAAATAGGTTGCAGCAGTTTGTCAACCCGCTATGGGACTGAGCTCGAATAGCTTCAGCATCAGCGACTTCTTATAGTACACAATCGCTGTCAATCAAAAGGAGATGCAGTCTTTCGACAGACCCTCCAATCATCACGCAGAAGCCCGGAGTCCAGAATAATCACAGCATTTATCCAATGACTGTCTAGTTTCGAAGCACTGAAAAAAACTGTTCAAAGCAGCCCCATAGAAGTCAATGGACGCTTGCCTTCAACAGGGAAATACACTGATGCTACGGGAATATATGAGAAGGAAATCGAGTCATCTGCTATATGTAGCTGATTCTGAACGAACTCGTCTTCGAGATGAACGTGTTCTAACGCATTTTTAATCAATAAAATGTTAACACAATATTACATATTTGACCATAATTTTTTTAACATTATAGGGGAAGCCAAGCTTCCCTTGCAGTCTTACATAAATCCCCACTGGCAGAAACTCTCTTGAAGCAAGCAAATTGCACAACACGCGCACGTATTTGTAATGGTGAGAGGGACAAATACAGCCTAGCGCATTTCACACAGGCTGCTAGTTTCACTTTCGCCAGAAAGTCATGTATGCTTAAGGTTGAAAATAAATTATGTTTATAGTGAATGCCCCTATAAATTGTCTCATATTTACCATTTAGTTTTAATCCAAATAATGTGTGCTATGTCAGTGTACATCAATAAAGATCACACAACAGAAGTGCACGTGCTCTATCTCTCTCTCTGTCTCCCTCCCTCCATACCGTTAAGTAACTTGTGCATTGTTTTGCTTGTGTTTGACATATCTGACCGAACTACAAACTTTCCAGTGATGTCTGTGAGAAAGGGATATTCAATCGACAAGCTCGCACATCTGTGCCGGCTCGCGCTCAATCCACTCAGCGTTTTGCTTTTCAGCTCTCGCACATCAGCTATAAAGGCATCAATACTGAATGTTTAACATTATTCATTGCATACATCTGCTTCATAGACATCATTAATCTCTAATAACTCTATTTTAACAACAGCTGCCTGTTGTTCTGTTGTCCTGTTTCTTTGTCTGGATATTGCACTTATCACATGCTGTGTGTTATCAACGTTTGGTATTGGGGCATTTTAATGAGTACGAGTTTAAGTACAAGAGCTCAGTATCGGGTCCGATACCGATACCAGTATCGGTATTGGTGCATCCCTAATTGTCATTGTAAAATATTGCCATACAGTCTGTTCAATTCATTCAAATCATATGATTCCAATGAGAAAACATCACATAACAAGTAGACTGTTTGCTTTAAACGAATGGTTATTGTCATGGTGTAAAGAACAGAAACTGCTCTTTGTTAATAACTGGAATCTTTTCTGGGAGCGTCCTAGGCTTTTCCGTGCTGATGGCCTGCACCCCAGCAGAGTCGGAGCGGAACTCCTGTCAGACAACATCTCCAGGACGCTACGCTCCATCTGACTAGTAAGCCAACTTTCAAATAACTGCTATGATGACTTTTGTTCTACCCACTTAAAAGATAGAAGTACTTGCGTTGTCCAATCTATACAGACTGTGTCTGTTCCCCGAATAGCGAGGTCAAAATATAAATTTAATGTCGGATCTAGAAAAAATCTGATCGTGATTAAACCAGAAAACGCTAAATAAATTAACAAAAACTATTTTTAAAGCTTGGGCTCCTAAATATTAGATCACTCGCACCCAAAGCAGTTATTGTAAATTAAATGATCACAGATAATAATTTTGATGTACTCTGCCTGACTGAAACCTGGCTTAAACCAAATGAATATTTTGGTATAAATGAGTCTACTCCACCAAGCTACGGTTATAAACATGAGCCCCGTCAGACTGGTCGTGGCGGCGGTGTGGCAACAATATATAGTGATATTCTCAATGTTACTCAGAAAACAGGATACAGGAGGTTTAACTCATTCAAAATACTTCTGCTTAACGTTACACTGTTAGATATGCAAAATAAATCTCTCTTATCTCTTGCTCTGGCTACTATACTCTAATGTTGATAAAGTGCTAATTGTCGGAGATTTTAACATTCACGTTGATAATACAAATGATGCGTTAGGACTTGCGTTTACTGACCTAATAAACTCTTTTGGAGACAAGCAAAACGTAACCGGACCCACTCATCGTTTTAATCATACGCTAGATGTAATTATATCGCATGGAATTGATCTTACCGATATAGATATCGTACCTCAAGGTGATGATGTTACTGATCATTTCCTTGTATCGTGCATGCAGCGTATTACTGATATTAATTATATGGCTCCGCGTTATCGTCCGGGCAGAACTATTGTTCCAACCACCAAAAACAGATTCACAAATAACCTGCCTGATTTATCTCAACTGCTCTGTGTACCCATAAATACACATGAACTAGACGAAATGACTAGCAACATGGGCACTATCTTCTCTAACACATTAGCTGTTGCCCCCCTCAAATTTAAAAAGGTTAGAGAAAAACGTACTGCGCCATGGTACAACAGTTATACCCATTCTCTCAAGAAAGGAACTCGTAATCTTGAGCGCAAATGGAGAAAAACTAACTTGGACGTTTTTAGAATTGCGTAGAAAAACAGTATAACATGTACAGCTATAGACAGGCTCTAAAAGCTGCCAGGGTAAAGCATATCCGCAAACTCATAGATAATAACCAAAACAATCCAAGGTTCTTATTTAGCACAGTGGCTAGATTAACAAATAAACAGACACCGCCCGATCTAAATATTCCCTCACAGTTTAATAGTAATGACTTTATGAATTTCTTTACTGATAAAATAGATAACATCAGAAATACAATATCAAATGTAGATTCTACTGCGTCTAGTATTTCAGCTTCATTCATCGAACCCAAAGAAAAACTGCAGTGCTTTACAACTATAGGACAGGAAGAGCTAAATTAACTTATCAGTGCATCTAAACCAACAACGTGTTTATTAGATCCTATTCCCACTAAACTACTGAAAGAGTTGTTACCTGTAGCAGAAGAACCGCTTCTCAATATTATTAACTCATCGTTATCTTTAGGTCACGTCCCAAAACCATTCAAGCTGGCGGTTATTAAGCCTCTTATTAAGAAACCACAACTAGATTCTAATGAACTGGCAAATTACAGACCCATTTCAAATCTTCCGTTTATGTCTAAAATTTTAGAAAAAGTTGTGTCTGCTCAATTGTGCTCCTTCTTGCAAAAAAATGATCTCTATGAAGAATTTCAGTCAGGTTTCAGGCCTCACCATAGTACAGAAACTGCACTTGTTAAAATTACAAATGACTTGCTTCTTGCTTCAGACCAAGGCTGCATCTCATTGCTATTATTACTTGATCTTAGTGCTGCGTTCGACACTATAGACCATGACATACTCATAGATCGATTACAAAACTATACTGGTATTCAAGGGCAGGCTTTAAGATGGTTTAGATCCTACCTGTCCGATCGCTACCACTTTGTTCATTTAAAAGGAGAGTCATCACAATTATCACCAGTAAAGTATGGAGTACCACAAGGATATGTCAAATTTAAAAAGGTCCTCTGCTATTTTCAATATACATGTTGCCTCTTGGTAATATTATTACAAAATACGGGATTAGTTTTCATTGTTATGCTGATGATACTCAACTATATATCTCAACAAGACCAGATGAAACTTCTAAACTATCTAAGCTAATAGATTGTGTAAAAAATGTAAAAGATTGGATGACCAATAATTTCCTCCTATTAAATTCAGATAAGACAGAGATATTACTTATTGGACCAAAAAACAGTACACAGAATCTCTTGGATTACAATTTGCAACTAGACGGATGCACTGTCACGTCCTCTAAAGTAAAAAAATCTGGGTGTTATATTAGACAGCAACTTGTCCTTTGAAAATCATATTTTCCATGTTACAAAAACAGCATTCTTCCATCTTAGAAACATTGCCAAGCTTCGAAACATGCTACCTGTTTCTGATGCAGAAAAGCTAGTTCATGCATTCATGACCTCTAGACTGGACTATTGTAATGCACTGCTAAGGTGGTTGTCCTGCATCTTCAATAAACAAGCTACAGATAGTCCAAAATGCAGCGGCTAGAGTTCTTACCAGGTCAAGAAAATATGATCATATTACCCCAATTTTACAGTCTCTGCACTGGCTACCTATTCAGTTCCGTATCATTTACAAAATATTATTACTTGCCTATAAGGCCCTAAATGGTTTAGCTCCTGCGTACCTAACTTGTCTTCTACCACGATACAATCCAACCCGCTCCCTAAGGTCGCAAAACTCTGGACTTTTGGTAGTACCTAGGATAGCAAAGTCCACTAAAGGAGGTAGAGCTTTTTCACATATGGCTCCCAAACTCTGGAATAGCCTTCCTGATAACGTTCGGGGTTCAGACACACTCTCTCTGTTTAAATCTAGATTAAAGACACATCTCTTTAGCCAAGCATTCACATAATGCATCTTATAATCTTGTACTGCAGTTATATCTGATCAAATGTATGTTTATTATTATTCTTTAGCTTGGGTTGAACAAATCAGTTTTGCTTAGATGGAACAGCAGCTACGCTCATTATGTCTCTATTTGTTTCTCTGTCTCTGCCATGGGATTAACATCCCGTGGTAACTAGGAATGACAAGCTTCAGTCTGGATCCAACCCTTAAATGATCTGAGATGACCGAACACCTGAGAAAGATGATGCCAACCCCTCAGAGGACTTCGGAGGATGCCAAAGCTCAGACAACATACAGAATTACCCAATTTTGCCATAAGTCAAACATATTAAGGTTCTGCAATATAAAAATATATTGTGGAAACTTAAATTCCTGTAGAGCTGCTTTGCAACGATTTGTATCGTAAAAAGCGCTATACAAATAAACCTGAATTGAAAAAACTTGAACAAGTAAATGTTTAAAAGTAGTGGGTCATTCCATGTCAAATTGAGCAAATTTCAGAAACCTCCCTGGCTCATTTTCTTTCCCCTGAAGAAAGACAAATACTGTACAAAATATTATATAACATAGATTAATGCTTGACTGGGTAATCCACTATTTTGTAGAGAGGGGTTAAAATGACAATTTTCACCTTAGATTTGGAGCCAAATTGCAGGGGGTAAAAATGACTTTAGAAAGATGACAGCATCATTATGTTATTTTTCCACAGAGGTTGGTAGGTATATTAGTATAATTTGTTGACTTCAGCAATGTTTGTTGCATTATACGACAGTGTAAACAGTTCAGTTCAAGAGATCTCAGTAAGGACCCAAAAAGTAAACTTTTACAGTGTACACATTTTCTGAGGTCAAAAACAAACATGGGTCACTTTGCATTTTAGCTGATACTTTTTTATTTTAAAAAGGAATGTCTGAAGAACAAATACTGAAACCATAAATGTATCTTATATCCTTCTTTCAAAACAATTGCATAGAACATACCTGTCTGAGTATCACAAACATTATTATTATTATTTTTTGCCAATATGTCCGCCTGTCCTTTGATGGATTTAACCTGTTAACCCGCATCGGCCCGCGGGCGGGCCGGAAGGGCGTGGTCGGGCGTGGTCGGACTTTTTATTACCTTTGTTTTAGAACAATATTCAATCAATTATCATTAACTATATATCATTTGAAAGCTAAAACACTCAAGATTAACGATGTGAGCTTGTTTTTGAAATCAATACACCAGAGAGGAAAGGGTTAACAGAAATGCTGAAAGACCGGCCATTTAAAATGAACAAAGCGAACCGCAGTACTCACGTTTGATCGCCAATAGCGCTGGTCAGCTCAGACTATTCCAAGACACACCAGCATACATTTCAAGAGAAGGGTCCACTCTTCAAAATGCATCCACTTTTTAATCCAAAACAACGAAAAAATAGGGGAAAACACGATAGATCCTCCTTTGTTTACATAAGCGATTCGAGTTATAGTTATCGATAGCGTCCATTTTCCAATAAATATCGATTATAATTCGTATTCCAGCTTTGAAACGCCATCTATTTCCAGCAGAATCGTCTCTTCCGAGTAAGAATAGCCCTCCCTCGTCTCTCTCCTTCAATCGCAGGAGCTGTTATAACCCGGGACAGTAAGCGCGTCCGTGAATGGGTCAGCGAGGTGTCAATCCGGACACATCACAATAGGGGTGTTTGAACCCAGCCAATGCCTCGCCAGCACAGTTTTGATGGATGGAAGTGTTAGCCAACCACAAGGACGTTTAAAGTGATTGACAGTTTGAATAGTTTACGTAAGATTGTTTAGAGAATAGCTCGGCGTATTGTCCGTGTGTTTTCGTGCGCTCTCGGGTTACGCATGAAGCGTACACATAATGGCGTCGCAGCGCTACACAGACTGGCTATCAGCGAACAGATGTTGTCCAAAGCTCACATCTGAATCTCTCCATCGTGGATCTTCGACTTGAGAAGTGTTTCTGTGGCGTTTGGTGGTGTTTTGGAGGACGTGGGGAGAAAAATGGCTAATTTAGTAGCCGAATACGCGCTGAGATCGCTGGGAAGCGTGGATAGCATTAGCACGTAAGTGTCTCCACCCTCCTCTTGAATGTTTATGTGTCTTTATCATGTATTTGCAGCTTTTGTTTCATGTTAGCTGTTTTAGATTCTAAAAATGACAACGGAGAGGGATAATATGAGGGGATTACATGAGTTTTGTTCGTGTGGGTGGGTGGGTGTGTTTGTTTGTGGGTATGTCCCGGTTATTGTGTGTGTGTGCGTGCGCGCGTGTGTGTGTGTGTGTACAAAATGTAAACAGTGTTGCAAGTTTGATTTGTTTTGCTTACACACTTTCTCACTCTTTTTCTCTCACTCTTCCCTGTCTTTTCAGAGGTCTGGTGAATCCAGATGGTCAGAAAAAAAACCATTTTAGTGGCTGCTAGAGCGTCTTCCTCCACTGTAAATACTGTAAATAGTTTTTTTTTTTATTATTTAGTAATATTAGTAATAGTAATCTATTACTATATTAGTAAAATAGTAATATTCATAATATTCACCATATAAAATAAATAAAAAATACAAATGTTGTAAAAACAATGTATTTTGCATGTTTTGTGTTTTCACTAGTTCAAAAATGATCAAATCTGTTTTGGTTCACTGTTTTCATTATTGGAATTGTTCAGAATAAAGACTGTTTAGTTATGTTCAAATTCTGAAATAGTTTTGTGTTTTTTTGTGGTTTCATTGGTAGAGCAGTTCTGAATTGATATACATATGTAGTATGCAGTGTCTTATGGAGTCTCTAAATAGCATTTTTGAAAGGATTCCTAGACTTTTCTTGAAATAAAATATCCAAATGACTTTTCCAAAGCTTTTCTTGAAATGAAATACCATAAAGATGTACTTTCTGTAAGTCTTTACCTATAAAAAATTTATTATTTCATATTTTATTTCAGGAAATATTTAGGCGTTTTTTTTCAAAAATGCCATTTGTAGACTAACCAAATGACTAAATGAGTCAGCACTACAAATGCTGTTCAGAAATAGTTTTTTATTGTGTGTTTTGGTGGGCAGAGCAGTTCTGAATTGATATACATATATGTATTATGTAGTTTTGACTCATTTGGACATTTGTTTACAAAGTGTCTATTTGGGGTCTCCAAATGGCTTTTTTGAAAGGACGCCTAGATTTTTTTTAAATAAAAGCTTACAGAAACTACATTTTTGGGAGTATCATCCTCAAATTTGAATCAAAACATGGTCAGATGTTCAGCTTTATCTTTATGGTGTTTTCAGGCCTTTGGCATGAAAGTCTCATCCATTTTTCCCTTAGTGAGCTTCATTAAAACATATCGCGAGTCAATTTCATGTATATTTTACCTTGTTTTACTCTATTGCTATACTAATTTTGAGTTATTATGACTCTAGAGTAACAAAGGATCAAGTGTCTAGTTTCAAACAACACCAGATTTTTAAATATAGACCTTAGGGTTCAAGAGCTACAGACATTTTTATTTGGTTATATCGTTTTTTACAAAATGCTCAAAAATAGGGGCGCAGGGTAACAGGTTAAGGGTGCCAATACCACTCTGAAATACAGGTGCAGCATCTCTCAAGATCAGTTCCAGTTTTTCTTTAGTAGTTTGTGTAACAATATGCAGTGACTTGAGGTTTTTGATCTCGTTCCAGCCCTCTATTTGGTAATATGTACAAGTTTAGAATTTCTTTCTGGCTGTTATATTCTACTGTCACTGATATGTGAGAGAAAATTGCCAAATGGCTAATAAAAAGTTGTACCGTGAGGATGTGTTGCAAATATTATTCGCCGATTCTGACTCTGAAGGGGAATATTTGCCTTTTGGAAATGACGATCGGTCGTCTAATAATCGTGCTTCTCCTCTTTGCAGCGCAATGGTGCCACCGTGCAAGGCGAGAGTGTTCACAAAGCATAAATAAGTGATAATTTAGACCCTTTGCCCAATGGGGATGGGGGTGGCAGGGGTGGACGTGGTCATAGTGTCCACTGGCTCAGCATTGCTGATGACCGGCCAGATTGTGTCATTTGTTCTGATCACGCACGCCGGCAGACAAAGTACAGCAAACAGTGTGGGGTAGGTTTGTACGCTGTGCCATGCAATGAGAGGTACCATACTCTCAAGAACTATAAACTGTGTCACCTAGATACCTGATTGGGCAGATAGCTGGTCAACTGATCAAACAATAGGCACATGTCTTTTACTATGGCACAGTAATATAGTAATAATTTACTATTTTCTCCTGTTTTACAGTTTATTTCCTCTTTTCCTGATCATTTGGAATGAGGATAAAAAAAACATGCAAATAAGTTCAAACATCCATTCAATATCCATTATTGGTAACACTTTATAATAACGTTCAGTTGTAAGTCATTTATAACCGATTAGTTAATGATGAACTAATAATTTTCAAAACATTCATAAGCGATTAATAAGTGATGTGCTAACAATTTGTGTATGTTTTGTTAATTCATTTACAAGTCATTTACAAGTAATTAGCTAATGATGAAATAATAATTTACAAAATATGACTATGCGTTCATAGATGATTAATAAGTGATATGTTAATATTTTTATTTGTGTTTTGTAGATTAAGTTATAAATCATTTACAAGTGATTAGATGATGATGAACTAATCATTTACAAAACATGACTATACATTCATAAATGATTAACTAATATGCTGACGATTTATAGATCTGTCAGCTTTAGCTATATGGAATAAACACAAAACTAGATAATGATCTGAGATATTGTCGCTCTGCTGCAAAATTTAAACGCCACAGATATCAATTCCATGCGACAGTATTAAATATAGAGATGTCCAAACTATGGCCTGCGGGCCAACTGCGGCCCGCTATCACTCCTGTGGCGGCCCGCGAGGGATTTTTAAAAATCGTTTTCATCCAGCGCGTGAAGCATTTGTTCCAAAATAGCTAATTTGATGCAATATCAGTAATATCCAATAGATGGTGCTGTAGCCTGTAGGCCCTCACAGGGTCCCTCAGCAACCACCTCCACTTCCACGACAAGGGGGTGCTCCTGTGGACACAACACAAAACTGGCACTCCTGGCCGGAACTAGGAAAACGGCGGCGGCCGGCGGGCTTGACTCCCGTGAACGGCGGCGTGACTTGGGGGAGCCGCCGACGGTGGGTTGGCTTTCCCCACGGACGGCGGACTTGGGTGAGCCGCGAACGGTGGCGGATAACTCCCACGATAGGTGGGCTGGAGGGCTCGCGGCACTCGCGGTGATCCTGCCGAACTCCCACACAGTGAACTCCTTGCAGTGGGCTATGGCGGGATCATGAGTGGCGACTTCCTTGCCGCGGGGCAGACAAACACAGGAACAAAATAAAAACTAGAAAAAATGAAAAAACAAAAAGGAGTAAAAGGGCGCCGCTTACTGTTTGAGGTCTGGTCTTCTGTCACGGTGCACACACGAGCAGGATACAGGAACACGCAGACGAGGACGTAAACTCAAAATAACAGTCTTTACTGATGACATCAAGGCAGGGCAAGACAAGGCAAGGCTGACACAGACAGGAACACCGGGGAGTAACGAGTAGACCAGACAAAATCAAACAGAACAGACAGGACTATAAATACACAGGTAAATCATAGACAATTAGACAAACACGGCTGGACAAGAATTAACTACTGATTACATTTAACAAGGACAGCAAACAAACCAAATATGGACACAAGAGGCAGGAACACATGACACGCACCACAGAGGACTGACACAGTGGCACGTTTCAGATAGGGCTGTAGTACTGGAGTCCAGACTCGAGATGTTTTTCTGTCGTCTCTGACTTGTCTTGGACTCATTGGTATTTGGACTCGGACTTGTCTCGGACTTGGTCATTGGACTCGCCAAATGTTCTAGTTGGTCTCGACCGAGTCCAGCTATATATATGTTCGGAAAATGGGTAATGTAATTGGTTTAATTTACAATCCATCTAGCACGGGCATTGCCATTGGTCACTGCTGCGTCATGTGCCTGGCTCCGAGTGTGTGCGCTGCACAGAGGCATAATTAATTTTTATTTTGGTCACAGACACAATGTCGGTGAGTTGCATAATACAGTTTGGTTTTACAAAGTTCATTGGAGTTTTCCCTCGCTTCCACCTGACTTTCCTTCGCTTTTATATAGCTTATAAATGCCCGTGCGCATTTTACTTTTACTTTCAATAGCGCAATTTCGCGTCAATTGCTTATCTATAACTTACAACAACAAATTTTCTGCAATAAACATGGGACTTTTATTAACAAAATGAAAACACCATATGCTATAAGCCTAATATAAAATAACAAACTTACAAATGTTTAAAAGTAAAAAAAAAAAAAAAACGCGTTGTAGAACCAAATGAATAAGAAACAGAATGAATAAAAGCGAAATGAATAAAGCCTGGAGATCAAACACCTCGATGTAAAATAAAATAAATAACACAAAATTTAAATAAAGTAAAAATAAGCAAACACTAGGGCTATGGCTGGGCGATTTTTCAGATTTTATGGATTCATTTTTATCGAATTTAATGTTTTGCCACACATTTATTTTTTATAAATCAAGGAATCACGATTTTGAATAGAAATATTACGCTAGAATTAGACACTTTGACAATAACAGTAAAGAGAGAAGAACGATCCAACCGCATGTCGGCGCACATGATTAACCGCTCTCTTGTGATACTCTCTATGTCATTCACACAGAATGCGCTTTTGTGTTGACAAAGATGCAACGCGGGCAGTGGAATAGGAAAAAATGCAAGAAGATGAGAGTGAAACATCTTTTAACAACTAGATCGCCGTGTTTTTAGAAAGCTGTTTCATGCTGCAAGAGACGCGCAACAGTCAAACTTTCATGTTTACATAGAAAAAACTATGGAAAAGCAGCGTAATCAAATAAAAAAACTGTGAAGAACTACTACTGTATGTCTGATATTTCATGTTTGCATCAGGGTGACAGGTTGAAAACTACTGTTCATTGTTTTTACAGAGCATTTATAGTTAATAATAGCACTCTAGCTATTATTCAGTCATTTTGAATTTGAATTACTTGATAATTTGTTAAGCATTTTTCTTGTATCATTTCTGAACATATAATATGCATAAGAAACGTTTGTATAAGATGTAGTTGTAGTTCATGCATCTTTTCTGCAAAGATATTTAGTGATTTGTTTAACATTTACATCATGATTAATTTTTTAATTTTTTTAGCTTTTGATATGTAGCCACTGACTCGATTGTTGTTTTTATGTATATTTGTGCTTTTATTTATTGCTGTCTATTGTGTTTCTTATTTTTATACTGGAAAGCGCCCTGGGCACCTTTCAGGTTGTTGTATGGCGCTATATAAATAAAATTTGATTGATTGATTGATTGATGATGACAACGTCATGTGTGGTGCACTTAGAATATAATATTCTTTAACTAGAGGTTTAATAAAAAAAAGTTGCTTGAATCATGCTGTAGTTAAATTTTCAAGTTGACTAGTTAAAATTGTACAAAATCGAGAATTGGTCAAATATTCTATGAAAATCTTTTTTTTTTTTTGCCTTATCGTCCAGGCAAAAAAACAAAACAAAAAGAAACAAATAAAAAACCTTCCAATTTGTAATTTCTTTAATTTTTAATTGTCTGTTATCTAACTGAACTACATTATTTTTATTTCTACTATTAAGAATGGCCTCAGCTTAACACCTGTAATACTGTCTGTATCCCCCTATCCCCAGGGGATATATATTGCACCTATATTATCTGAAACTATATTATATTGTTATATAGAACAAGTAACAAGTTCAAGAATGGGAACATGTTGATTTATTTTTTAGACTTATGTTGCTTGTTCTTTGTAATATTTTCCATTGGCAGCCCAGAATGTGATTGTTACACTATAATACAAATGCTGAAAATGTGCACTTCAGCTTAGGCAAGGCAAGTTTATTTATATAGCATTTCATACACAGTGGTAATTCAAAGTGCTTTTTAGCACATCTGATCTCTTCTGGAAGCTGGTTCCAACTGCGGGCCGCATAATAGCTAAAAGCAGACTCCCCTTGTTTTGTGTGAAAACTTGGTATTTCTAACTGACTCGATCCTAATGATCTGAGTGGTCTGTTCGGTATATATTCAGTGAGCATATCAGCAATATATTTAGGTCCTGGGCCATTGAGTGACTTATAAACAAGTAAAAGTACTTTAAAATCAATCCTAAATGTAACTGGAAGCCAGTGTAAGGACCTGAGGACTGGTGTGATATGCTCAGATTTTCTGGTTCTAGTCAGAATCCTGGCAGCAGCGTTCTGGATGAGCTGCAGTTGTCTAATGGTCTTCTTGGGAAGGCCGGTGAGGAGACCATTACAGTAATCCACCCTGCTGGTGATAAAGGCATAAACAAGTTTCTCCAGCTTATGTGACTTTAGTGAAATTGCTAAACCTAAAGTAAATAAAATAGCCTAATTTGATCCTACAGTGTTGCTGCACATGCTTTTAGATCATTACAAATAATAATGCAAAATTATTATCTTAGAATAGAAGATATGCTGTCTCTCATGTCACATAAATTATCAATAGTTAAGTATGTGGTTTTGAAGAAGATTTTATTTTTATTTTCTTTCTGTTTTGACTGTCTCATTTGGACTTGGACTTGACTTGGACTCGAACCTCTTGGACTTGGACTTGACTTGGACTCGATAGTCCTGGTCTTGGACTTGTCTTGGACTCAATAAAGGTGGACTTGACTACAGCCCTAGTTTCAGAAGTGGCTCTCTGCAGGGCCTCACTAAAGATAGGTGCCTAGTCTATTTTTGACGGACGCCGTGTTCAAGCCGCGCAGCGAATACAATATAAAAAGTTAAATTAGCTATTTATTTTTATTTTTTTATTTTTATTTAGTCATTTAGCAGACGCTTTTATCCAAAGCGACTTACAAATGAGGACATAAGAAGCAATCAAAACCAACAAAAGAGCAACAACGTGCAAGTGCTATTACAAGTCTTGGTTAGCCTAACGCAGTACAGATAATTATTATTATTATTGTTGTTATTTTTTAATAAAAAGACATAGATAAAATACAATTAGAATAGATAGTGCTAGAGTTAGAGGGTCAAGTAAAGATGGAACAGATGAGTTTTTAGCCGTTTCTTGAAGATGGGTAAGGATTCGGCTGCTCGGATCGAGTTGGGCAGGTCATTCCACCAGATGGGAACAGTTAATGAAAAAGTCCTTGAAAGTGTTTTTCTGTGTTTTTGGGATGGTACAATAATTCGTTGTTCACTTGAAGAACGCAAGCTTCTAGAGGGCACATAAGTCTGAAGTAAAGAATTTAGGTAAAGGGGTGCAGAGCCAGTGGTGGTTCTGTAGGCAAACATTTATGCCTTGAATTTAATGCGAGCAGCTATTGGTAGCCAGTGCAAATTGATGAACAGAGGCGTGACGTGCGTTCTTTTCGGCTCATTAAAGATTAATCTTGCAGCGGCATTTTGGATTAATTGTAGAGGTTTAATAGAATTGGCTGGAAGACCTGCCAAGAGAGCATTGCAATAGTCAAGTCTGGACAGAACAAGAGCCTGAACAAGGAGTTGCGTTGCATGTTCCGAGAGAAAGGGCCTGATCTTCTTAATATTATATAATGCAAATCTGCAGGACCGGGCAGTTTTAACAATGTGGTCTGAGAAATTCAGCTTATCATCAATCACAACTCCAAGGTTTCTGGCTGTTTTTGAAGGAGTTATGGTAGATGAGCCTAACTGGAAGCTGAGATTGTGATGAAGCGATGGGTTAGCTGAAATTACAAGCAGTTCTGTCTTAGCTAGGTTGAGTTGAAGGTGATGGTCCATCATCCAGCAAGAAATGTCTGATAGACACGCTGAGATGCGAGCAGCTATCGTCGGATCATCAGGATGGAATGAGAGGTAGAGTTGAGTGTCATCAGCATAGCAGTGATATGAAAAGCCATGTTTCTGAATGACAGAACCTAGTGATGCCATGTAGACAGAAAAGAGAAGTGGTCCAAGAACTGAGCCCTGAGGCACCCCAGTAGCTAGATGTTGCGACTTGGATACCTCACCTCTCCAAGATACTTTGAAGGACCTATCAGAGAGGTAAGACTCAAACCACTGGAGTGCGGTTCCTGAGAAGCCCTTTCTCAATAGGGTTGACAAGAGGATCTGATGGTTGACTGTATCAAAAGCAGCAGACAAATCTAGCAAGATGAGTAATGAAGATTTGTCAGCCGCTCTTGCAAGTCTTAGGGCTTCAACAACAGAAAGCAAGGCAGTTTCGGTCGAATGTCCACTTCTGAAGCCAGATTGGTTACTGTCCAGGAGGTTGTTCTGTGTGAGAAAGACAGAGACTTGGTTGAACACAACTCGTTCAAGTGTTTTTGCAATGAAAGGAAGAAGGGAAACCGGTCTATAGTTCCCAAAAAGAGTTGGGTTAAGAGTGGGTTTTTTAAGAAGTGGAGTTATACGAGCCTGTTTAAATGCAGAGGGAAAAATTCCAGTGTGAAGGGATGTGTTAACGATGTGAGTGAGTGCAGGTACGACTGCAGGTGAAATGGCTTGAAGGAGATGAGATGGAATAGGATCAAGCGGACAGGTAGTAGGATGACTGGAAAGGATGAATTTAGAGACTTCTGCCTCAGAGAGTGGAGAGAAGGATGTGAACGAGTGTATGTTTGCTGGTAAGATATGTTTGATAGATTGTGGTGTGGAAAATTGTGCAGTGAGGTTTGTAATTTTATTAATGAAGAATGTGGCAAAGTCATCAGCTGTTAGAGATGATGAAGGAGGGGGAGGAGGAGGACAAAGGAGGGAGGAAAATGTTTTAAATAGCATGCGAGAGTTAGGTGAGTTGTTAATTTTGTCATGATAGTATGTCCTTTTAGCAGTGGAAACATTAGCAGAGAAGTCAGAGAGGAGTGATCGATATAAATTAAGGTCAGTAGGATTTTGTGATTTGCGCCATACCCTTTCTGCAGCCCTGAGTTTAGAACGATGTTTTTGGAGAACATCAGATAGCCAAGGGGCAGAAGGGGTACTACGGGCTGGCTTGGATGAAAAGGGGCAGAAAGTATCTAAACAAGACGTCAGAGTGGAACAGAAAGTATCAGTAGCACTGTTAGCATCAAGAGAGGATAACTGTTTATGGGGAGGAAGCGAAGATGAAACCATAGCAGATAGCCGGGAGGGTGAGAGTGAACGCAAGTTACGTCGAAAATTGACATGTGGAGGGATATGTGATGTGTCAGGAATCATGTTGAGGTTAAGAGTAAGGAGGAAGTGATCTGAGGTGTGCAGTGGAGTAACCAGCACATTATCAGTGGAGCAGTGCCGTGTGTAAATAAGGTCCAGTTGGTTCCCTGATTTGTGAGTAGCCGTAGTTAGCACTCTCTTGAGATCAAAAGACGCAAGCAGAGTGTGGAAGTCTGCAGCCTGAGGTTTATCTAGGTGGATGTTGAAGTCTCCAAGTAAGACAAAGGGAGTACCATCCTGAGGAAAGGTTGAGAGCAATAAATCTAATTCTTCCACAAAATTACCTAGTGATCCTGGAGGACGATAAACAACTACAAAATGGATTTTTAGAGGGTAGGTAATAGTAACCGAATGTGATTCAAAAGAGTTGTTGATACTCAGAGATGGTAAAGGAGTAAATGTCCAATTATTAGAGATGAGCAGACCAGTACCTCCACCTCTTCCAGTCAAACGGGGGGTGTGGGAAAAGGAGAAATTATTGGAGAGTGCTGCAGGTGTAACATTGTCCTCTGGTTTGATCCAGGTCTCTGTCAGGGCCAAGAGGTTTAACGTTGAATGACTAGAAATGGAAGTAATGAAATCAGCTTTGTTGACAGCAGACTGACAATTCCAGAGACCAATAGAAAAAGAAAATAATGTATTAGCAGACATAGGCAAAGTGCGCAGGTTGATAGGATTGCGCCGTCTACAGTGTGTGATGCGTGGTTTGCGAGTGGTAGTGATGGTAGTGATCTGGAAACACATAGTAAGAATAGGCTATATAAACTGAAACAGAAGTGAAACAAGTAGTAGGAATGATGATAATTAAAAATCGATACTTATGTCCTCTTCCGATGTCCCTGTCCGGTGGAGTCGCACGGTAGAGTCGATGGTCTTTACACTCTTCGGTCTTCACACGAGGAGGGCTTTACACGAGGGCTGCCGCGGTATAATAACCTTTTTTTTTTATACCCGTCAAACAAATCACTATTACAATTCAGCTGGACCCACTTTCCTGTTTATCACTAAAAATGGCCAAGCAAGTGCAGACACTGACAAGATATGCGATACAATACGAGACCAAACGCGATTTCAGCAACTCTCAACACAGTAAACAAAGCTATTTACACTACAAAACTGGCACAATTGTAAATAAGTTACTTGTTTTAAAAATGTGAAAGTGTTCATTTTGTTTTGAAAAATGCCTTGTATTGGAACCGTTTTAAAAATGCTTAAAATGCTCTGTAGACTTTCCAGTATCAGAACAACAACAGCATTCCAGTATGCCAGCGTTATCCCGTTATCCTCCTGCTCACGGGTGCTGTAATTTTGTGGGGAAAACATGGTGATGAATGAGAAAAGGCAAGTGAGTTTGTTTTGAGTTTGTATTGTGCATTTTCCAGCAACCACGCCGCTAGTTTCAGTTTCACGTTAAATATTTAAGGCTGTGCGTTTACAATATATGTTTATAGTGAATACCACTATAATTTGTGTTTGTTTTTTATTTATATTTTCGTTCTTTTTTCTATTCTGAACACTGCTAAATTTACAGGATTTTTGGGGAATATAAAAACATGGGTGGGGAATATAAAAATGTTTCTAATGTTTGTAAACATTTAGTTTATTTTACATTATTTCTGAATGAAATGATAAAATGTGTCTTATACATCGACTTGTACACCAATGCAACTTATCTGTGTGTCATAAACTGCTCATAAAAATAGGTAGAGATGGTATGCAGTACAGTAGTGAATGTCAATTTAGAATAAAAAAAAAAAAATCAAAGCTTCATTTGTCATAAACATTATGCGGCCCCTCACTTAATGTGGAAAACTTGATGTGGCCCTCGTGTCAAAAAGTTTGCCCACCCCTGATCTAGAGTATGATTTCGACAATGTGTAGGTCCTGACACGTGTTGTTTAGAATGTCTATAAATGCTGATCCCAACTAATCTTTTTCATCATCAACATTAAAATCACCAACAATTAGGACTTTATCTGCAGCCAGCACTAACTCAGATAGAAAATCAGCAAATTCTTTAATAAAGTCTGTATGGTACCCTGGTGGTCTATATAGAGTAGCCAGTACAAACATCACAGGGGATTTATCATTAGCACTTGTTTCTTTGGATAATGTTATATTAAGGACCATTACTTCGAACAAATTATACTTGAAACCCGACCTCTGAAAAATACTGAAAATATTGCTATAAATTGTAGCAACACCTCCCCCTTTACCTTTTGGATGCGGCTCATGTTTGTAACAGTAATCTTGGTGGGTAGACTCGTTTAAAGTAATGTAATCATTTGGTTTTAGCCAGGTTTCTGTCAAACAAAGCACATCTAGTTTATGGTCAGTGATCATACCATTTACAAAAAGTGCTTTTGTAGAAAGGGATCTAATATTCAATAAGCCAAGCTTTATCATGTGTTTATTTGTATTATATGTGTTTTTTATTTGTTGAACATCAATTAAATTGTTACTCTTAATTTGGTTTGGATGTTTTCTGTATTTTCTAGTTCAGGGAACAGACACAGTCTCTATAGTGTGATATCTAGGTGAAGGATTCTCTATGTGCTGAGAATTAACTGACTTCTGTGATGTGAGGCGGCTAGCAAACAGTCGGTTTAGCCAGTCTGTCTGCTTCCTGACCTAGGCCCCAGTTAGTCAAGTACGAACTCTAAGACTATGTGCCATATTTCTAGAGAGAAGAGCGGCACCACCCCAGGAGGGATGAGACCATCTCTTTTCAACAGGTCAGGTCTGCCCCCAAAATTCTTCCAATTGTCTATAAAACCTATGTTATTCTGCGGGCACCACTGTAGCATTTTGACCAATCAGTCACACAATTTTGCATTTGATTTAACAAATCAATTAGTTATTAGATTAACAAATGGTCACAGACCCCCCACCAAATACAAATACTGGTGCTGGTATGTCTGTCAATGACTCCAGGCCCCTGGTTTCATGGCAACTCATCTGATAACACTTGTTTTATTGCTCAATGGAATGCGGGTAGAGCAACACTTCCTCTTAGGAAAGACACATTACGTCATAAAATGGAATCTTCTCTAATTAATTCATAGAAAACCCTTTCTTTGAATGAACACACATATATTCAGGTCATTGTGTATATTATTACTGTTCTTGTTTACTGTATATGTTTTTGTGTATTGTACACCATTTTATGCATGCTTATGATAGATCACTAGTTAATATCACTTTAGCTGTATCATGTTTAGTCTCTATCAATTCGTCTTCGGATGATCTAATTGAGAGTGAATATTACATGTTGATACCTATGCAACATATTAGTGTCTTAAGAATCTTTAGAAGTTTGTGCATTAACCCAGCTGAATTACCTATGCAAATTACCATGTCCAGAGACAAAGAATCGTAAAACTTTCCCTCCAAAAATTCAGGACTCCATTGGCTCTTTGACACCCCAGAGGTGTGACCTGTATAGCAGATAAAGCTCTCACTTCAGAGACGCCCAGGCAGTAGGGATGGGTACCGAAATTAGGTATTAAATCGGTCTCGGGGCTAAAATATGAAAGACCGGAGTATCGATAAGCTCTGACGTTATCGGTACTTCTGTCGGTATTGGAGAAATTAAGAAAACACACATACATTTATTGTTGCTCTCTCTCTCTCTCTCTCTATATATATATATATATATATATAATGTCGCCAGCTGTTTTTATGTACAATAATATTCAAACATTTGTCTATGATGCATTTTTGCTATGCGTGATTCAGAAGCCAGATCGCGCTCACGCGGAGGAGCTTCAGCACACGCAACATGAAAGTCCTGTTTAATTATGATAGAAGAGAGAACCAACTATTCAAACATCTGCTCACACTTTAGGCCTGTGGCTGTTATATTAAGCTAAGTATTTTTTTCTTTTTCGATTTTGGCTTCCAAGGATTATAGCCGCATTTCTTCTCACAACTCCCTTCCCTTCCGGCGCGGATTCGTTCCTCCGAACCAAAATTTAACATCTGAATCAGCTCAATCAGTGATTGTTATAAAATGCCGTCTTTACTGTTGCTACATTGCAGGACATATTTGATAGTAAAACGTTGAAAGTACAATCTGCACAAGTGATGCTCTTCCCCAGGCTGAAATGTGTGTGCACGCGTGTGCCTGCGCGGCGGCGTGCTCCAAAACGGACAAGCAAAGTACACTTTGAGCTTCGGGCACGTCGAAATAACACACAAAAATATGCCACAAATGCGTTGCGTGTCAGTATATTGTCTTAAAGTGTCAGACTGGAGCTTGAGCCATCAATGTTAATCAAAGAACAAAATGCAAAGAGAAAATCACCCACAACGTTATAGCTTTAATAAACATAAATCTATCAGTACATACAGTGAAAACTATGCAGTGTTCATTTACATTTGATTACTTTTGTAACTATTACTTACCTGTACATTAATATTAGTAGACCTTCATGGAAAAATGAAAGCACTGTTTATTTCATTTCGTTTGTGTGTTTGTTTTATTGTATTTGTCAGTTTGTTTTACTTTGTTTCTTTGTTCATGTTGTTACTGTATCTTATCTTATGTATATAAAACACTAAAAATACCTGCACACTGGTGCATTTACAAATTGATGAAGTGCAGGCATTTTTAGTGTTTTATATACATAAGATAAGATACTGTAAGAATATTAACAAAGAAACAAAGTAAAACAAAAAGTACCGATAAGAATACCGTTAAAGTACCGGATCGATAAGCAGTATCGGTAAGAGTAGTAATACCGTTAAAACCTTAACGATACCCATCCCTACCAGGCAGTCTGCGGTTTTGTCAGATCCTAAGAGGATGTTAGCTAGAACTTTTTCTGGACCCTCTAAGTTTTTGTGCCAGGCCTTGCCGCCTTGAGTTTCCATTCAACAAAAGACCTCAGCAGATCTCTTTTCCACTCTCTACCTGGAAAGAACATTTCTACCTCAGAACATCTTTGGAATTCATCACTCTTCAACCCGGAAGAACGTGGTCGGGAATCCAAAACCTTGAGACCATTAAGACTTTCATCTGAGACTGCATTCCAGACACTCGTCACGACCAAATGCATTGCAAGTATTGTACATTTAACTAAACAAAACAAAACAGAGGTTATTAGTACAAGTTATAGACCCCGTTATAAACGATGCTGATGGATTTACTAGGGTGGCTTTTTTAAATGACTTTTTCCATAACTGAATTCTCTGGTTTTCCTGATGGTTTCATCCATCAACTCTCATTAGCCCTTTCCCCATGTATGAGTGATTGTACGCATGTATGTTTGTTTGTTAGACTAGTTTGCGTTAGTGTTTAGTTATTAAAAGTTGTGTGCACAAATTACATGAGTTTCTGGTTCTGGCTTGTAAATTAAATGTCTCTTTACGATTTTGACCCACGCTACATGCTCTAATGCATTAATAGGAAAGTATTTCCTGTGGCCAAGGAAATATCCTTTCTTAGAGTTGATACGAACTTACACTGAATGTTAGCTGGACGGACAGATCAGTTGATGGCAATTTAATTCTGCTACAGTTATTACTGTCAGCTGATATAAATAATTGTATTTATATACATATATATATATATATATATATATATATATATATATATATATGTTTTATAGACTCACGCATACTTTGTACTATCGTAAACAAAAAAATACCTTTTATATCTGAGAAACTAATTATTATTGTTTAGTACGTTATTTAAATCTATTTTTGAACAGAGTAGGCTATTAATCATAAACATGTTCTAAACATACTTAGACTCGTAGCATTGATCATGTTACAGTGTACTCTCATATTACTTTTATTGTTTTATATAGAGCAAGAAAACATCACTTCGAAATAAATTTCAATACAATGAATTGTCCATCACATTCAAACATTGTAGTCTGGAATTGCAGTTTGGGAAAAAACAACTATTTTGTAGTCATATAGTCTAGTATGTATGATTTTATAGTAGCTGTTATGATTCTGCAGCCATAGACTCACGGATGCTGTGAACTACAAAAGGATGTACTTTGTACTATAAAAAAGGATATTTTATATCTGAGAAACTAATTGTTATTGTTTAGCACGCTATTAAATCTTTTTGTGAACATTAAACATTCTTCATTCATCATGGTAGCATTCATCATGTTGTCGTTTGGGAAAAACCCAACTAAACGCGTTCAAGTTTGTCACAATAACACGCGAACTAATGCAAAAAGGAAGCATTACTTACTCATCAGATCGATCTTATCTTTTGGATGAACTCTTGCTCTTATTTTTAGGGAAATTCAGCCTTTACTCAGCGCATCTTCTTCCAGAAACTAACAGTATAGCAGTGCTGAACTCTTCACTGACGCTTCGGCATCTCCATGCGCGCGCGGGTCACGTGGTTATTTACAGGTGAACACGAGGGGGCGGGATCACATTAGAACTAATGAGTTAGACTAGACAGACTGAACAACGGGTCGGTTTCATATGGTTACTTTAACACATAATGTTCGTTTTCGATATGACTTAATTTGAAAGTAGACGCTTCGGGCTATAAATATAACTCCCATGTTTCTGTGTTGAGTATTTGCTGAGTTACACTTTATTTTAGTGACGCGTTACTATAAACAGATAGCGGAGATGGAAAAGACAGAGAGCGCACCCTGTTGGTTTTCTTTTTTTCCCCAAAACCACAAAGTTTTGTTGTAACCGTGAGTGTACACAAAAAAAAAATAGACACTTAACAGTTTCGATTGATGTATAACACTTATTTGTGTGACCAAAATCAACAGTATTTTTTGTGTCTTTTGCACTGATCTTAAAAAAACCGAGCTGGTATCACCGGCAATACAGCGGGCCCCAGAGGGTTAATACTATTTTTAGTGATCTATGTCTGGCGAAGTCGAACATCATTAGCGCCGACATGGATAACAAACTCACTGAATTTACGTTTAGCATTAGCCAGCACTTTTTAATTTGCCAAGATGTCAGGCGCTCTGGCTCCCAGTAAACATTGGACTATGGTGGCTGGTGTCTCTATTTTCACGTTCTGTCCAATAGAATCACCAATAACTTGAGCACTTTCATCAGGTTTCTCAGTGGGTGCATTACTGAGTGGGGAGAACCTGTTTGATGTTTTGATCGGAAGGGAAGAGCGGTGTTTTGACCTGCGACTAGGCCACCTCACAGTCACCCAGTTGCCCTGCTGCATGGGCTCTAATACCGGAACCGAACAATGTACAGGACTCCCTGAACTAGTCGCATCCAAAGCCGTATCTACAGCCCTCACATTCTTACTGTCCTCAACTAAAGTTTGGATGCGTATCTACAGTTCTAAAATCTTCTCTGTCAGACTAACTATTTCCCTGCATCTATCACATGTGAATCCCTCGCTGCTGACAGAGACAGATAAACTGTACATGTGGCAAACAGTGCAAGCAACAATAGCAGGAGAAGAAGCCATTACTCACCGTGATTGATGATTGATTCACTTACCACTGTTGTTTGATGAACTTGTGAAAAACAGAGCCAGAGGGAAATGAAACGGAGCGAGAAAAATTTAAACAATAATAGGCGCGAATGGAACCGCGAGTGACAAGCTAACCGGCTAATAAACGCTAACACGCTGCACTCGCGGTTATAAAAAGCAAACGATCAATTTAGTTAGATTAGTTTGATAGATAGTACCAGAAATATGGTGGAAATTAAATTATATATTATCACTTTAAACAACAGAGAGTGAAAGATAGAGATTCCACAAAAAAAAGCGAAGCTACATGGAGCTACAATCGTAAACCTCTCAGCAGCACGACAGACAGGAACAGCAAGGTGTCTCCCATTTCTCTTGATTATTGCTGAGATGTTTCTACACCTTGATTGGAGTCCACCTGTGGTCAATTAAATTGATTGGACATGATTTGGAAAGGCACACACCTCTCTATAAAAGGCCTCCCAGCTGACAATGCATATCAAAATGAAAACCAAGCCATGAGGTTAATAGACCCGCATGCAGAGCTCAGAGACAGGATTGTATCGAGGCACAGATCTGGGGAAGGCTACAAAAACTTTTCTGCTGCACTGAAGGCTCCCAAGAGCACAGTGGCACATCCAAGGCAAAGGCAAAAGAGTAATCCATGGAAAAGGCGAAGGTAAAGGCAGGTAGCAAACAATCAGAGTCAAGAATACAGTCCACAATCAAAACACTAAGGCAAGGCAAAACTAGGAAACTTGGAACACAATTAACTCACGGGAAACTAGGAAAACATACAAACATTCAATCACCAGCAAAGTCAGAGAGTGTGTGCTACTTTTAAAGTCCTTCTAATGTGAGACAGCTGTGAACTGATTATGAGATCTGATGAGACAGGTGATTGAAATTGATGATGTGTCCAGGCAGAGGATTATGGGAAATGGAGTCCAGGGTGAGTGTAAAAGGGAACAGGATGGGGTGCCCTCTAGCGGAGCTTGTGGGTACTCCAGCTAGAGAATGTGACAGAGGGTTGGAAGGGTTGGAAAAGGAAATACAGTGATCTTATCAAGAGTCTCCTTAGGCAAGACTAACAGGGTTGCAAGTTCAGTGGTCTCCTTGAGAGTGGCTGGACAGACAGGCCTTTCATTACCAGACGCATTATTGGAAACAGGACAAACAAACTGGCCAGTTCAGGCAAAATTGGAAGTGCATCACTGGGCGCCACCACCGCGCAAGGAGCTGAAGTGAGTGCCGCCACCTCACGACGTTCTGCAGTGTGCGCCACCACCTCTGGAAAAACTGCAGCGTGCACCATCGCCTCTGGGGACACAGCAGCGAGTGCCGCTACCTCGGGAGGTTCTGCAGCATCAGCTGCCACCTCTGGAGATGTCATAGCAGGCACCGCCGCCTCTAGAGTCTCAGCGGTGGTGTACGTGGCCCAGATACACCATAAAGCGACTCCCATTAAAGGAAGCGCTGCAGACAGGGCAATCAATTCAAGGTCAGGAGGGTTACAGTGAGCTGGTTTGGTGATACCAGCTGTGCCTACTGACTCCATGCTGAATGTCAGTCTAGGATACTGAAGAACCGACCTCGAAGACCTGGGTGCAACAGACAGGAAGTAACGAGACTCTGGATGATCAGCTGTGATGTAACTATGCTCTGGAAGATCAGCTGTGACGTGACGCGACTCTGGACAATCAGCTGTGACGTGAAGAGACACTGGACGGTCAGCTGTGACGTGACTCTGACTTGGCAGGATTGATGTGAGCAGGCTCTGGGTTGGCAGGCTTTGGCTTGGCAGGCTTGACGTGAACAGGCTCTGGTTTAACAGACTTGACGTGAGCAGGCTCTGGCTTGGCAGGCTTGATGTGAGCAGGCTCTGATTTAGCAGGCCTGACATGAGCAGGCTCTGGCTTGGCAGGCTTGACATGAGCAGTGTAGCGTCTGCTTAGGATCATTGATGGTTGTTTACACTTTGTCTTAAGAAACCCTTTTAGCCTTTTGACATTTGCATACAAATTACCTGGCCCCACCGTCTACGTTTATATGGGTGCTAAATTTAAATGGTTTTACCACTATCAAGAAGAGGCTAAACAGATCAGCTCTCTCTGGTCTCCCCATCAAACTTCAAACACATTCCAAAGAGGAGTAAATAAACCCCCTCCGGGGGGAGTCTGAGATTCTGGCAGTTTTAATTCCAGTAACTTTGTCGATTCACTTCAGACCAATCAACCCATAGCTGGAATGACGAAGCTTTCACTCCTAAAGGAAGTCATCAGGAATCTACGCATTATATATTCACCAGGACACTTTACTCAGCACCAACAAAACCAATGCAAGTAACCGCTTGTTAACTATTTAGATACGCTTCTAGGCTTCGACTCCTCTTAATTTAGGTGATGTGATTCTCTGATGGTTTTAACAGGTTGTGCTTAGCTGATGTGTAAATACTGCCATTACACTCTACGCTCTCTCTCTCTCTCTCTCTCTCTCTCTATGCCTTCCTTGCGTTGGCATCTATTATTTAATGTGTGTATGTTTGTGTCTAGTTAGATGTTGCATGTTCCCCTGTAGTGTAGTTTAATAAACATCCATATGCATTTGTGCTTGGTTGTCTGTGTCTGCTGCTCACAGAATGAGGTCACTTTAACGTTGCGGTTTTGTTACATGCTCTGTGAGCAATGTATCAGTAAGGAAATTTTTTTTTGTGGCCAAAGAAATAATTTTCCTTAGAGTCAATAGACGATTAAAACGGTCCGTACTGTGGACAAACAAATCATTTTATTGTACAATTAATGCTACAGTTAATTCCTGAAGATGCATATAATGGACAACATTCTGTTATGATTAATTATGTTCATCTCACTTTGAGCTAATTTGCTACAGCAGGCTCTGGAACGGCTCTGGAACATTTTGTGCACAGTCTCTGGGTTAGAAGCCAACTTATCAAAAGTCTCTGGAAGGACAGATACTGCAGAAGGGCCATGTTCCTGCCCCATGACACCCACAGTGAATGCAGAGCCACTTAGAATATAGTCCATAAAGTCTCTCAAAGAGCAATTAAAAGTAGGAAACTTGGAAAACAAGGAACTCATGGGAAACTAGGAAAACATTCAATCACCAGCAAAGTCAGAGAGTGTGTGTGCTACTTTTAAAGTCCTTCTAATGTGCGAAAGCAGTGAACTGATGATGAGATCTGATGAGACAGGTGACTGCAATTGATGATGTGTGCAGGCAGAGGATTAGGGGAAATGGAGTCCGGGGTGAGTGGAAAAGGGTACAGGATGGGGTGCCCTCTAGCGGAGCTCCTGGCCACTCCAGCTAGAGATCATGACAGTTAGACCTGTAAGAAGAAATGGTCTTGTTGCTGATACGCACACACTTATTTTCAACACATACCCAACTTCCAGACAGGCTGGCGTCTTCTGGAATTAACTCCCTTATCTCCTGAGACCATAAAACCAGGATCTAGCGAAGAAAATTCCCGTTTTGTCATTTTGAAAGAAAACAGGATTCTAATTTACTTGGCGCCAGATACTCCCCTGAATCTGACTCGTTGAGCGCCGTAATTCAAGAAAGTAATCGCTGAAGAAGACTTTTACGACCTCGCCCTTCTCCCAAAGGAGGGGGGATACGCGCCTGTTTTTCTCCGGCCATCGAAACAGGCAAAGAGAGCCACAGCTTGTTTAAAGACATTTTTAAAAGGGAACGAGTTATACTAAGTTTCTGCGACTGAAATTATACTTGAAAACAAAAACACTATATACCATATATTTACAACATATATATCAAAGGATGTTTTTGTGACATGTGAAAACTTGTTGCGTTATTTTGAACTTATGGTATTATGGTAATCTTTTTCCAGAATGTATAAATTTAAACTGGTCCCTAGATGCCAGTTCACATGCTTGATGTGATTATTTAGAATTCAGGATCGTTTAATCAATGCATTAACCACGTAATGAATATAAAGGATATGTATTTTTGTGCATGTCAAATGCCTAATGTTTGGTGTCAGACGAATACTAATTTCATGAATAATGTTGTGGTATGAATGAAAATGATCTGTTTTCATCAATGCATGATTACAATACGGATAGAAATCTGCTGTCGATAAGTTTTTAATGTGATAAAATAAATGAATGGACAATGTATGCACAACACGCAGCTTGCGATTGGATCAAACGCCCCACAGGAAGAATCCGATTGGATCAGGCGCCCGTGGGCGGATCCCAAATCGGCCCGTTAAGAACAGATGCGCAACTGAAAAGTTTGTGTTGGAGTTGAAAACTGAAAAGGAAGAGCTCACGCTCGCCTCGCTCGTCTCTCGTTCTGCTCACGCGCTGCAAAGCGCTTCTTGCCACTAACATCACAGCAGAGCATTGCAACCGCGATCAAAGTTCAACTTTGAAAGAAACTAACATCTGAAGCCAAGAACCAAATGACTTCCTGAGCGCTTCATCGAGTCAGAACGAAGCCCTCCAACTACTGAAGAGTACACTCGTGACACGACCTACCGAGCAGCCAATCAGCGCACGGTCTGCCTCGAACCCGGAAAGAACCGATCTCGACTGAGAGCAAAGTTTTCAGCAGAGACGTCTTCAACCGAAAAAGACTGAGTTCGATCGGAAACAACTGAAGAAACAGTAAGTCAAGCAGAATTTCTTAAATTGGCTGAAACTGGTGATATCTATCTGTTAAGAGTAAGGATAAAGAGTTCCTGCGTGTGATTTCCCTCAGGTTGAAACGAGCATTAGAACCTAAGACTCTCTTCAGATCAAAACAACTCATTACCTGTATGTATGTCTGTTTAAATTGTCTGTTTTGTGTTGTCTAGTTAGTATTGTGTTAGAGTAGTGAAATAAACTTTGATTATATTAAGAAATCTCTTGTCTGTGCTATGTGATTTTGCAATCGTAATTATTTGCCAGAAAGGTCGCGTTACCTACGCTCCTGAGCTTGATAACTAAAGTTAACTATTTGGGTTGTTTTATCATTGGCCAGCGAATAAGACAATAGACAAATGGTTAAGAAATAACGTGCTGATTTTAATACTTGCTGGACAAGTCGTTAATAAGGTATCGTTAACCAGGTATAAGTTGGATAATCTGATTAATAGCAATTAATCATATAATCATCTTAAGAGTGATTCCCTAAAAGCTCAAATAAAAATAATATGTGGTTAGAATACTACAGACCCTATTCCATCTAAGCTCCTAAAAGCGGTGATTCTATTATTAATTTGTCATTGTCATTAGGATATGTCCCCAAAACCTTCAAACTGGCTGTTATTAAGCCTCTCATTAAAAATGACCCGCTCTTATAATCCGATCATGGTCGTATCTCTCTATTAGGGCTACTTGATTTTAGCGCTGCGTTCGACACTATCGACCACAACATTCTTTGAATAGACTTTGTTGGCATTAGTGGAAGTGCATTAGCATGGTTCAAAATCATACTTATCTGACCACCATCAATTCATAGCAGTGAATGAAGAGTTATCATATCAATCACAAGTGCAGTATGGAGTACCTCAAGGCTCAGTGCTAGGGCCATTACTTTTCATGCTTTACATGTTACCCTTGGGAGATATTATCAGAAAATATAGTGTTAGCTTTCAATGTTATGCTGATGATGCTGAGCTCTATATTTCTTCATGGCCTGGCGAAACATACCAATTTGAAAAATTAATGAATGCATAGTTGAGAGAAAAAACTAGATGACGAGTAATTTCTTACTGCTAAATTCTGAAAAAAAACCAGAAGTGTTATCGCACCTAAAACCTCTGCATGTAATAACCTAGAACTGTCACGAATCCTGACCATGCACTTCCGTTCACTAGCCACCAGAGGTCACTCGTTCACCACACGGACTCATACACAGCTGTTCACAATGATCACACCCACACCTGAGAACCATCTCGCAATCACCATCACCCAAACACACACTATATAAGCCATGGACTTCCTCAGCATCGAGGCGGAGTATTGTTTAGCGTTTATCACTCGCATAGCGATAGCTACTCTACGGAGCCCTAGTCCTAGTCTTGCCTAGCCTGTTTACCTGTGTTTTGATACCTGCCTTGTTTCTTGGATTTACCCCTTTGCCTTGCCGTTTGGACTCTGTTCGCTCCCCGTTTGGACTATTGCTCTCGTTTCTGGATTATCTCTCTGCCTTGCCCCTTTGGATACTGTTCGCTGATCGTTGACCCACGCTTGCTCCACGGATTGCTCTGTCTTGTCCTTGCCATACCTGTTTGCCAATCTCTGACCCTGCCTGTTTTATGACCATGTTTTATAATAAAGCTTTGCATATGGATCCGCATGTCTCACGTCTCGTCAGCCCCGTAACAGAATACTCGGCCAACAAAGGATCCAGCGGCTTTACTTGTGGATATTGGCCAGGTAAGGACATTGCACGGATGCTATTAACCCTCGAGCAGGGCTCGCGACCGCTCGAGGTATATGTACAAGAGTACTTAGACCTCGCCTATTTTTCTGATCTGCCGGACTGTGCACTCATAGACTTCTTCTGTGAGGGCATTAATCAGCCTCTCAAGTCACGTTTAATCCGTGAGGGTCCCCGTACGTCACTCGCTCAGTATATGGACTATGCTTTGCGGTGTGTGGACTCTTCATTCACTGTGGGTGTCGCGGAGGAACGCAACACCGCACTCACTCGCAAAATGGCGGCAACAACAACACCACTTCAGGTCATTGCTGCCAAGCCAGAGTCTGCTCACGTCAAGCCAGAGTCTGCTCACGTCAAGCCAGAGTCTGCTCACGTCGTCGCTGTCAAGCCAGAGTCTGCTCACGTCGTCGCTGTCAAGCCAGAGTCTGCCCACGTCTCAGTGCTCCAGCCAGAGTCTGCCCACGTCTCAGTGCTCCAGCCAGAGTCACTTCACGCCCCAGCTCCTCAGCCAGAGTCTCTTCACGCCTCCGCCGAGCTGCCAGAGGCTGTCACCAGAGATCTAAGGTCAGTCCTTCGAGTTCCCTGTCTGATATCCAGCATAAGAGACCCACCACTGATATCGGTGGGAGCAGCTGGCATTCCCAGGGCCTCAACCCTGGCTGTTACAGAGACTGTTCCCCTGACCTCAGTGCTTCCTGTTATGGCGGTTGCCATTTTGAGTGTGTGGGCTGCACACTGTGCTCCTGAGGCCTCTCCTGTCCACGAGTGTGCTTCTGAGGCCTCTCCTGTCCACGAGTCTGCTCCAGTGCCTCCAGAGGTGGCGGCTTCCGCTGCAGAACCTCCCGAAGTGGTGGCACCTACTCCTGAACTCACGGTCTGCCCTGTCACGGCCACGGAGGCCATCCCTGAACTTGCTGTCTGCCCTGTCACGGCCACGGAGGCCGTTCCTGACCTCATGGTCTGCCCCGTCACGGCCACGGAGGCCGTTCTTGAACTCACGGTCTGCCCTGTCACGGCCATGGAGGCCGTTCCTGAATTCACGGTCTGCCCTGTCACGGCCACGGAGGCCGTTCCTGAACTCACTGTCTACCCTGTCACGGCCACGGAGGCCGTCCCTGAACTCACTGTCTGCCCTGTTACGGCCACGGAGGCTGTTCCTGAACTCACGGTCTGCCTTGTCACGGCCACGGAGGCCGTTCCTGACCTCATGGTCTGCCCTGTCACGGCCATGGAGGCCGTTCCCGAACTCCCTGTTTACCCTGTCACGGCCATGGAGGCTGTTCCTGAACTCACTGTCTGTCCTGTCACGGCTAAAGAGGCCGTCTGTGAGCTCACGCCCTGTCCTGTCACGGCTAAAGAGGCCGTCTGTGAGCTCACGCCCTGTCCTGTCACGGCTAAAGAGGCCGTCTGTGAGCTCTCGCCCTGTCCTGTCACGGCTAAAGAGGCCGTCTATGAATCCTCGTCCTGCCCTGCCGCGCCCCCTGAGATCATGAATGCTCTCCCTGTATTGTCTGTCTCTGCTCTCCCTGTGTTGTCTGTCTCTGTTTCCCCCAGATCTCAGACTCTGCCATGGTTTCCTGCCCAGTCTGCTTCCTGGCGAGGTTTTTCTGCTCAGGTCTGGTGGTTCTCTGCCCCGCCGTGGTGGTCTTCTGCCCGGGTCTGTTGGTCGTCTGCCCCGCCGTGGTGGTCTTCTGCCCCGCCGTGGTGGTCTTCTGCTCGGGTCTGGTGGTCGTCTGCCCTGCCGTGGTGGTCTTCTGCCCGGGTCTGTTGGTCGTCTGCCCCGCCGTGGTGGTCTTCTGCCCGGGTCTGGTGGTCGTCTGCCCCGCCGTGGTGGTCTTCTGCTCGGGTCTGGTGGTCGTCTGCTCCGCCGTGGTGGTCTTCTGCTCGGGTCTGGTGGTCGTCTGCTCCGCCGTGGGGGTCTTCTGCTCGGGTTTGGTGGTCTTCTACTCCGCTCTGGTGGGCTCTTGCTCTGTCCTGGTCTCAGGTTCAGCCTGGGTGTCCTGCTCTGCCGGTTCTGCCTCAGTCCCTGGTCTTCCCACTTCCTCACGGACCTGGCCCTCCGTCCCTCCCCCTGTTCCGCCTCCGCTCCACCGCCCTCCTGGACTATATAGGAGCGTCTGGAAGCCGCTTCTTGGGGGGGGCTATGTCACGAATCCTGACCATGCACTTCCGTTCACTAGCCACCAGAGGTCACTCGTTCACCACACGGACTCATACACAGCTATTCACAATGATCACGCCCACACCTGAGAACCATCTCGCAATCACCATCACCCAAACACACACTATATAAGCCATGGACTTCCTCAGCATCGAGGCGGAGTATTGTTTAGCGTTTATCACTCGCATAGCGATAGCTACTCTACGGAGCCCTAGTCCTAGTCTTGCCTAGCCTGTTTACCTGTGTTTTGATACCTGCCTTGTTTCTTGGACTTACCCCTTTGCCTTGCCGTTTGGACTCTGTTCGCTCCCCGTTTGGACTATTGCTCTCGTTTCTGGATTATCTCTCTGCCTTGCCCCTTTGGATACTGTTCGCTGATCGTTGACCCACGCTTGCTTCACGGATTGCTCTGTCTTGTCCTTGCCATACCTGTTTGCCAATCTCTGACCCTGCCTGTTTTATGACCATGTTTTACAATAAAGCTTTGCATATGGATCCGCATGTCTCACGTCTCATCAGCCCCGTAACAAGAACACTGTCTGATGGCTGGTCTGTCAATTCTTCGTCATCAGTTAGGTACCTAGGTTTGCTATTTGATAACAATCTTTCCTTTGAATGCCATTTTTTCTAGCATTTGTAAAACTGAATTTTTCCATCTCAAAAATATATCTAAATTACAACCTATACTCTCAATGTCAAATGCAGAAACATTAATGTGTTCATGACCTTAAGGTTAGATTATTGCTTTATTGGGTGGTTGTTTTGCACGGTTAATAAACAAACTCCAGTTGGTTCAAATGAAGCAGCTAGAGTTCTTACTAGAACCAGGAAGTATGACCATATTAGCCCGGTTCTGTCAGCACTGCACTGGCTCCCTATTAAACATCATATAGACTTTAAAATCTTGCTAATTACTTACAAAGCCCTGAATTGTTTAGCACCTCAGAACTTGAGTGAGCTCTTATCGCATTATAGTCCTCCATGTCCGCTGCATTCTCAAAACTCTGGCAATTTGATAAAACCTAGATCATCAAAATCAACTGCAGGCAGCAGATCCTTTTCCTATTTAGTGCCCAAACTCTGGAAAAATCGACCTAACACTGTTCAGGAGGCAGACACACTCTGTCAGTTTAAATCTAGATTAAAGACCCATCGCTTTAACCTGGTTTACACATAACACACTAAAACATTTCTAATATTTAAATTTGTTAAAAGATTGTTATGCTGCATTAATTAGGTCAACTGGAACCGGGAACACTTCCCATAACACCCGATGTACTTGTTACATCGTTAGAAGAATGGCATCTACACTAATATTAATCTGTTTCTATCTTATTCCGAGGTCACCGTAGCCACCAGATACCAAGTGAAGACCTTGTCACTCTCAGACAAGGAGTTTGTGGTCAAAGACGACCACAAACTCTTCGGCAACTGGAAACCTACATCAGGCAAGAATGGGACCAAATTCCAACACCAAAACTCCAGAAACTCATAACCTCTATGCCCAGACGTCTTCAAACTTTTGTGAAAAGTAGAGGAGATGCTACACCATGGTAAACATGCCCCCGTCCAAACTATTTTGAGACTTGTAGCAGGCATCAAATTTGAAAATAGCTCATTTTGTGCATAAAATTGTAAAATTTCTCAGTTTAAACATTTGTTGTGTCATCTATGGCTATGTTTACATTTGGCATTAACATGCGAGAATAACAAGAAGATCGGATCGTCAGTCAATCAGAACATGGCGTGTTTACACTTAATATCAGCTGACTTCTCTATCTGGATAACAGATCGGATCTGTCGTTCCCACGCAATATTTAAATAAGTCTGCAAAGGGTGGCCCCGGTGCGAAGTCAACCTGAAGTGGTGGGTTTTCTTTTGAAAACCATTTTCAGTCGCGGAAAATTTAACAAAGGAAATAACCGTGCGCTCAAATGAGCTGATTTTGTGCATAAAATTGTACAATTTCTGTTTAAACATTTGTTATGTTATCTATGGCTGTGTTTACACTTGGCATAAACATGCAATCACCATGATCCGATCAAGAAGATCGGATCGTCAGTCAATCAGAACACAGCGTGTTTACACTTGGCAACATCAGCTGACTTCTTTATCTGGATAACCGATCGGATCTGTCGTTCCCGTGCAATATTTAAATAAGTCGGCAAAGGGTAGCCCCGGTGCAAAGTCGACCTGAAGTGGTGGGTTTTCTTTTGAAAACCATTTTCAGTCGCAGGACATTTAACAAAGGAAAATAACTGTATGAGTCTCCCTAGTGCTCCATGGCCTCTCTCTCTTGACAGTTCGCGAGAGAGGAGGAGGGGTTTTGCATAACATCGACCTGCGAATGCAGACACGATGGCTGGATTGCATTGAGATGTGTCTTTGACTACCTCTGGACTAGGACACGCTGATTGGATAACATTTGTGCACAGTCTTTTCTGTGTGTATGTGGACAACATCCGGATACAGGTCACATGTTAATGCCAAGTGTAAATGCAGCCCATGTTCTATTGTGAATAAAATATTGGCTCACGTGATTTGAAAGTCTTTTAGTTTTCATTTTATTCAAATTTAAAAAACGTCCCAATATTTCAGGAATCCGGATTGTATTATATCCCTCAGGAGAAATTTGTCTTAGGCAGTTTAGAGCGCAGATCAAACATACAACAATACACCTATTCAATTACACTTCGCCAAAAAAAACAACACATATCACTCATACACATTCCTAATATTCACTCATACACAGTCCATATTACCCATCACATTACCCTACATAAGCAAATCTCTACATTTATCAATACTACCACTCCCAGCCAGTTCAAACAGTTTATAAAAGTTATTAAATTCATAAATGCTTTTTCAAATTCATTTAAAACCTGTATTTCTTTCTTATTTGAATTTTTTGGTCATTCCTCTCACAAAATCCCACAGCTTTTAGAATCTGAAGTTGAAATAGCTTCTCTAACACGTAAATTATGTTGCTCTCTCACCTCCCTCAATTTTCTTCTTAGTTCCCTTAGAATTTCTCTAAACTCCATTATATTATTATTTTTAAAAGCTTGATTTCTCCTCCTAATATATCAATTAATCTCGGGGGTAATATATTCCTTATTATTTGGATAGATCTTAATGGTCTGTTTTGGGACCACAGTATCAACACAAAAATGAATATACCTTGTAATCACTTCCGCAATACTGTCATCTTGATAGAAAACGTCCAAATTTGTATCCAGAAAAGAAACACTCAACTCCTCTTTTGTAGCATCCCTCCACACATTAACTGTTCTTAAAACCGGTTTACTCCTCCTAAAAGCAAAACTGTAAATAGGAATTAAATGGATGGTATTATGGTCTGAATTTGAAAGAGGAGGCCTAATCTTAGCTACATATGCTTCTTTAATGTTACCATAACATTTATCTAATATTTTATTTTTCCATGTACCATTACAAACATACTGCTGAAACCCTGGGAGAGCATAGTCCATCCTACAATGATTGAAATATCCTAATACAAATATCGGTGCATCAGGTTTGTTCTGTAATTGCTGATAGACACAATCAGCTATCCTTAAAGCAGCTTTTGATGCATAGAATATATATACAGCGCAGATTAAAATATTTCCATAGTCTATAATAAAATAAGGTCTAAGACTTAAACATATAAGTTCAAGATCAGGAGTACATACCGTATCCTTTACTGAATAATTTCTACACCAAGTGCCACCTCCTATTGTTTTCCCTGAGTTTTTATTCCTGCCATACGACATGAAAGTAAAGGTGTTTACTAGTCTGAGATTTATATCCCATATATATCCCAAGTTTATTGTTTAACTTTTTTTTGGAAAAACAAGCATCAACATTTGAAGCAACAAGTCATCTGTGGTTGAAAGCTGATGGAGGTTTTAACATGCTTGATTTTTTTAATGTTAATTATACTTTCAAATAGGGCTGCATGATGTAGCAAATTAGTTCAAAAGGGAATTATATATAAATAATTACAATTAATTATGATTAATTACAATTATTTATAACGGTTGACAGTAATAACTGTCGCAGAATTAAATTGCCATCGACTGATCTCTCCGTCCAGCGAACATTCAGTGTAAGTTCGTATCAACGCTAAGAAAGGATATTTCCTTGGCCACAGAAAATACTTTCCTATTAATGCATTAGAGAATGTAGCGAGGGTCAAAATCGTAAAGGGACATTTAATATGCAAGGCAGAATCAGAAACTCATGTAATTTGTGCACACAACTTTTATTAACTAAACACTAACGCAGACTAGTCTAACAAACAAACAAACTAACTAATAAACTAACATACAATCATTCATACATGGGAAAGGGCTAATGAGAGTTGATGGATGAAACCATCAGGAAAACCAGAGAATGCAGTTATGGAAAGAGTCATTTAACCACCTTAGTAAAACCATCAGTGCCATTCATAACGGGGTCTATAACTTATACTAAACCTCTGTTTCGTTTAGTTAAATGTTATACTTGCATTGCTTGGTTGTGACGAGTGTCTGGAATGCAGTCTCAGATGAAAGTCTTAATGGTTTCAAGGTTTTGGACTCCCGATCACGTTCTTCCGGGTTGAAGAGCGATGAATTCCAAAGATGTTCTGAGGTAGAAATGTTCTTCCAAGTAGTGAGTGGAAAAAGAGCTAAGAAAGAGATCTGCTGAGGTCCATGGAGCTTGGTTGAATAGAAAGACAAGGCCGCAAGACCTGGCACAAAACTTAAGTGTCCAGAAGAGTTTTAGCTCACATTCTCCTGGGATCTAACAGAACCGCAGACTGCCTGGGCATCTCTGAAGTGAGAGCTTTATCTGCTATAGAGGTCACACCTCTGGGGTGTCAAATACCCAATGGAGTCCTGGATTTTTGGAGGGAAAGTTTTACGACCCGTTGTCTCTGAACATGGTAATTTGCATAGGTAATTCGCCTGGGTTAATGCACAAACTTCTAAAGATTCTTAGGACACTAGTATGTTGCATAGGTATCGACATGTAATATTCACTCTCAATTAGATCACCCGAAGACGAATTGATAGAGACTAAACATGATGCAGCTAAAGTGATATTAACTAGTGATCTATCATAAGCATGCAGAAAACGGTGTACAATACACAAAAACATATACAAGAACAGTAATAATATACACAATGACAAAGATATGTGTGTTCATTCAAAGAAGGGTTTTCTATTAATTAATTAGAGAAGAGTCCATTTTATGGTCTTTTTCCCGAGAGGAAAGGAAGTGAGTTGCTCTGCCCGCATTCCTTTGATCAATAAAAGTGTTATCAGATGGGTTGCCATGGAACCAGAGGCCTGTTCTGCCTTTTTAGGTGTTAGATGCATTTCGGGGGAAGGGTCCACAGACCCTCATAGTTGTCCCTTTGGTTAGGTGAGGGGGATAAGAAATTATTTGTTAAATATAACAAATAGTTGTGTGTCTGATTGGTCAAAAATGCTTCAATTATTAAAGCGATTTTCATGCACATCTTGTCAGTAAAGCCGGATCTGTAAATATCCATCACCTGCTTTCAGATGGAGCAGCATTTACTACACAGAGCCATAGTTCACTGACAAGCTATGTGAGAAGAAAAAAAATACAAAATACATTTGCAGACGATATAATTATGAAATTGAAAAAGTAATTCGAAATATGGCAGCTGTTTGTTTAGCTTCTCAGTGAACTACAGCTCTGTGTATTAAATGCTGCTTAATTTGAAAGCATGTGAAAATACAACATTTAATAACGTTTTTACTCCAAACCCACTTCATAACGTCAGCTGAGTGTTTGAAATAAATTATTCTGAGATGATGTGGCTGAGATGATAAGGCACCCAACATATTTCATAAGCAGTTAAAAAAATCTATGTCGATTAAAATTATAATAAGACAAACTCAGACAAATCATATATTGTTGTAGTAGTGTGTTTATTAGTCACGTTGAATCAATGAAAGCAGTTAAATCTTATGTTTATTCAGCTACCGCTATAGGGATTTCCTGGATTTCTTCTACAGGACTTATTTGGAGTTTCCACGCGAAAGTGCCCTCTGGCCTTCGGATGGAGATTTACTACTGATCACAGAACTGTGCTTCACTGACAAGATGCGCATGACAATCGCAGCTTTTGCTTAATCGCGATTTCATTTCGATTTATCATGCACCCCTACTTTTAAAGTAAATTGGGTGAAGAATTGCGTTTGGTTCTTAGTCCCACACAGAATCTATAAAAAGGCGGGAGGCCTTAAAACTTTGTTAAATTGTAACTTTTCCCCTTCTAAACTCCCTATAAAACTTTCTAAATTCCATGAACAGGCACTTTCACAATTTCTCCCCGCATAGAGTGAAGCTATGGAACAACGAGAGCATTTTAGTAAAGAACAAGTCATTTATTTTTAAAGGGGTCATCAGATGCAAAATTCACTTTACAAGTTGTTTGAACATAAATGTGTGTTGGAAGTGTGTTCGCACATCCATCCTATAATGATAAAAATCCACACAGTGGTTTTTTTAAAACCCCCTTTCTCAAATCAGGCTGTTCTGAGAGTCCTGTCAGAATGACGTAGTTCTGCACAGGCCGCTGCCACGATAGTTGATTGACAAGACCGTCTTACCTTAGTCCTGCCCTGAGTTAGCAAGGGAAGACAAGATGTCTCCGATTAAGCGATTGAGGTGTTTTATTGGTGGATGTAATAATGAATATAGCAGTCGTCATTTACTCCCGACATCTGAGCCACTGAAGACGCAGAGGATTAACAGTACTTTCATTCTGAAGGGAATGCGACGATCCTGATATACATAAATGCACCTATGTTCACACGAATCATTCGTGATCTAGCTTCATCTACAGAAGAAATGAGTATAAGGGTTTTTATGACTCTTCCCAAATAATGTGCTAGTTAGCCAGTTTCGTGGCTGAAGTTTACAGTCTGCTCATCACTCCACGGAAGAGTGGGGCGGGGTCAGCAGAGCTCACTAGCATTTAAAGAAACATGGACTAAAAGCAGCTTGCTGAAAACAGAGCTGATTTTGACAGGGTGAAAAAGGTGTTTTTTACTCTATCATTGAGAAATTTTAACCAAAGTATGTTAGAGACTTTAGACCCTAAAAAATCATATCAAATTGTGTAAAATGGGCATCCGATGACCCCTTTAAGAATCAGCATGAAACATTTATAAATTATGTTTGTGATATGCTAGATACACAATGGAATGTTTATTCTTACAGTGATTTTATGTGTAAATAAAATTTCCCTGTTGTCCATAAGGAATGTCTTACAATGGTAAAAGCTATACCAAATGGTCTTGTTCACTTAATGAAATGTAAAAATAGAGTAGAATTTTGTGGTTGATGACAAAAGAATTTACAACCCAAAATGTAGCAATAAAATTATAATAATGAGATTACATCAAAATTTGGTAATGCTCACTTGAATTGTAATTTCTGTAATTTCAGTACCCTTGTTAAAGAATTTTGGTCTGAATTAATGATTACATAATAATTTTGGTCAAACTTTAGACAGATTTCACTATCTGTTATTTTTCTCATTGTAAACATAACATATAATATATAGGAAATGTATTTATTTTATTGGCAAAATACTATTTTCATAAATGTAAATTTTCTTCAACATTACCCAAATTATGTAATTTTCTTTGTAACTAAGTAATTACGACACTTAAAAACATTAACAAGTGTCAAATTTGTGAAACTATATAATGATCTGTTATGTACTGAGTTACTTCCTCTGTACCTTTTGTTTTACTTTTTTATATACATATCCTTTGTTGTCTTCCTGTATTATTTATGTTATTCATACTGTCCTCCAATGTTGTATTTAGTTGCTGTAGTTATTCTTGTTTATACCTATAATAAAAATAAAAATAAAAAAGTCTGTCGATTGACACCTGTGTTGATTGGCACAGGTCTAATTTACCTTAGACCTGCCCTGAGTGAGCTGTCAACAGTCCACCATTGTTTTGATGCCGGAGCAGGTGTAGCCAAGAATGTCTCCTAAGCAACTGAGGTGTTGTTGGATGTAATAATGAAGATAGCAGTCATCATTTACTCCCCACATCTGAGCCGCTGAAGACGCAAATTGATTACTTTTTTTCTTGAAGGGAATGCACCCTAAATCTATCTAAATGTGTATGTTCGCACAAATCATTCATGATCTAGTGAGTATAAGGGTTATTTTATGAATCTTTGCAAATCGGCTTTCCTAATAATGTGATAGTTAGCAAGTTCCGCGGCTAAATGCAGCTAAAGTTTACAGTCTGAGAACGGTTTGTCTCCCCACGGAAAAGAGGGGCGGGGTGAGCAGAGCTCATTAACATTTAAAGAGACATGCCCCGAAATGGGTTGCTGTGAACAGAGCTGTTTTTGACCAGGTAAAATGGATGTTGTTTTACACGACCATTGAGAAATTTTAACCAAAGTATGTTATTGACTTTTCATTATGACCAGAAAAAATCATATCAACTTGTGGAAAATGGGCATCCGATGACCCCTTTAATAGGTTGGTCAACCCCCTAAAATGAACATAAAACAAAACCTGAAATGATAAGTGAGATGTAAAAGTATAAAGATGTGCACTTCTAGATTAGTTAGACATGAGAATTGTTGACTATATTTTGCAGCACGGCGAACAACTTCCAAAGGGAAAACTGATGGAGGACTGGCTAAAAGTAATCATAGCAGAGTGGGAAAGAACAGATGACCACAAGTGGTTGGTGCTCCTCGGCAAAATCCTAGTGATGGAGGTTAGGTTAGGATAGGAAAACCACACTGGAAAACTAGGCAAGGAATGCCATCTGGTTCCTATATCCAAAGCATTTTACTTTGGAACAAAAAAGCTTTAATGACAGCTGCATGTGTGCGTCTCTTGGAACGTCAAGAGGGGGGAGTGGGGTTGCAGCATTGGCCATGTCATAAAAAGACCTTGGGGGTTCTGCATGTTGCCAGGTAAAAATAAATTTCCTGGGTCACATTGTAATTAAGGTGGTATGGCCAGGGAGGACTGTGAACACTAATGAAGCCAGTCATTCTATGACAGGAAGGGCCAATGACTGCTGGACGCCACCTCTCAGCACACTTCATCCTCCTGTGGTCTTCACATTTATAGAGTGGCTTTAACAGATTTGTAAAAAAGCTCATTAAAATGTATCAGATGAAACTGAATGTTGCTAACACTCTCAATATGTATACTACTTCAGTATTAACACTTAAAACATAATTGCTAATCTGTTTCCAAACTTGGCCCACATTAATATGTGGAAAGATTTCAGTCAATGATAAACATCTTTCATGAATTCAATAATGCGACACACACAAGCACTTTGGGCCAGACCTTGGGTCTAGGTCTTGTTTGTCAAACTCATAGCCGCTGTGACAAGTAAAACAGCTTGAGTCAGCAGGCACACTCATTGTTATTCAAATTAAGGAACATTTTATCATTATGCATACAATTTCTGAAAGATCTGGAGGGTCTTTGTTGCATAAATCTCTGCTCTGAAATCCTGCTGTGTGTTTCTGTATCCTTGGAGAAGAAAATGCAATCAAATATAAAAGTGCCTTGAAAAGGCAGTATGATTCATCAAGAGCTCAAAAGACAGTTCAGAGGCCACACAGTGTATTTAGTCAATTATTTTGAAAATGATTATTTACCTCATTGGCAAAATATTTAATTTTTTTAACCCCGATTATCAAAGACTGTTTAAGTTTGAATTTTACGAGGATCAGATAATCTCTTCTTCACTGCTATTAATTTTTACTACATTAACAGTCACTATATTAGCAGTCACTGAAAATACCAACTCCTAATGCACAGACTAACAGTCTGCCTGCAGCAAACACACTAATTCAGGAATGAAAAAAGTTAATGACTGTGAGTCCCTGATACTCAACTGATTGACTCAAACACGCTGATTCAATCAGGAATGTGTCACTACTGTGTGTTACTTGGACTAAACTCTTTTTGTTGGTGGAAGAAAATAAATAGCAGAAACTGGTAATCATAGATGGGCACAAATACATCAAAATATATTTAAAATAAAAATACTGTGTGGGAAAATGCATTTAAATACAAATACAGCATTTTGTATTTTGAAAATACACAAAATACATTTAAAACTGGCCATCCAGTGAAGTACCACTATTAAGGCCTGTTTACATCAAGAACGATAATTATAAAGATACCTACTGTATATTACTGTATTCTAAGTATGCAATGCAGTTGTGTCTAGGGATGGGTATCGTTAAGGTTTTAACGGTATTACTACTCTTATCGATACTGCTTATCGATCCGGTACTTTAACGGTATTCTTATCGGTACTTTTTGTTTTACTTTGTTTCTTTGTTCATATTCTTACAGTATCTTATCTTATGTATATAACACTAAAAATGCCTGCACTTCATCAATTTGTAAATGCACCAGTGTGCAGGTATTTTTAGTGTTTTATATATATAAGATAAGATACTGTAACAACATGAACAAAGAAACAAAGTAAAACAAACTGACAAATACAATAAAACAAACACACAAACGAAATGAAATAAACAGTGCTTTCATTTTTCCATGAAGGTCTACTAATATTAATGTTCAGGTAAGTAATAGTTACAAAAGTAATCAAATGTAAATGAGCACTGCATAGTTTTCACTGTATGTACTGATAGATTTATGCTTATTAAAGCTATAACGTTGTTCAGATTAAGAGCTGTGGGTGATTTTCTCTTTGCATTTTGTTCTTTGATTAACATTGATGGCTCAAGCTCCAGTCTGACACTTTAAGACAATATACTGACACGCATCGGATTTTCTCCCAACTGTTCTCGTCCACTTAAAACATAAAAGTGAAGACCCTCATAACCGGCCATTTTGACACATTGTGTGTGTATTTTTTGGCATATTTTTGTGTGTTATTTCGACACGCCCGAAGCTCAAAGTGTACTTGTCCGTTTTGGAGCACGCCGCCGCGCAGGCACACGCGCGCGCACACATTTCAGCCTGGGGAAAAGCAGATTGTACTTTAAACGTTTTACTATCAAATATGTCCTGCAATGTAGCAACAGTAAAGACGGCATTTTATAACAATCACTGATTGAGCTGATTCAGATGTTAAGTTTTGGTTCGGAGGAACGAATCCGCGCCGCTATGAAGGGAAGGGAGTTGTGCTAGAAGAAATGCGGCTATAATCCTTGGAATCCAAAATCGAAAAAAAAAAAAAAAAATACTTAGCTTAATATAACAGCCACAGGCCTAAAGTGTGAGCAGATGTTTGAATAGTTGGTTCTCTCTTCTATCATAATTAAACAGGACTTTCATGTTGCGTGTGCTGAAGCTCCGCGTGAGCGCGATCTGGCTTCTGAATTGCGCATAGCAAAAATGCATCATAGACAAATGTTTGAATATTATTGCACATAAAAACAGCTGGCGATATATATATATATATATATAGAGAGAGAGAGAGAAAGAGAGAAACAATAAATGTATGTGTGTTTTCTTAATTTCTCCAATACCGACAGAAGTACCGATAACGTCAGAGCTTATCGATACTCCGGTCTTTCATAATTTAGCCCCAAAGACCGATTTAATACCGAGTTTCGGTACCCATCCCTAGTTGTGTCATCTGTCACTTTAAATGCTCAAGCTCTTTAAAGCAGAAATGATTCCGATTGGCTGTCAATGTTTTTATCATTCATAATTTTTTTGTGCTGTTATGGTTATAGTTGTGGTGTGCTATCTGTCACCTTTACCCTTATTTATATAGCGCTTTTAACAATACAGATTGTGTCAAAGCACTTAACAGTATAATAATGGAGGATAAAGTGTCAGTAATGTATAATGATAAGATTAAACACTTAATTTTCAGTTAAAGGCATTTCATTATTGAATTCAGAGATGTCATTGTCTAGCTCAGTTTACTTTAAATAGCATCTGTGCAATCAAATCGACGATAATCGCTAGAAGTTAAGTGTCTCTGCTATTCACTGCTATTCACTTGAATTTAGGATGTACTCACCAGAGGTCGCGTTAACCGAAAATTCTCCGTCATTGATGAATTTTTTTTTAGCAGTGACAGAAATATTTGAAGGCCGTCCGTCATTTTGACAGATTACACTGAGAGTGATCTATTGTAATTTACAACTGCCTGTCCAGTTTTACCACGCCTGTCCAGTTGGTGGCGAGTGCGCTCCGGTGAGGCAGCGGAGCGTGGGATCATCAGCTCCAGAACAAAAATAAAAGTGTTAGGAATCTTTTGCGAGGCGAGTACCCTGTTTAAGCTATAGCGATCTATCAGACCACATTAAAGAGTGCCAAAATGGTATTTATTGCTTGAATTTCCTAATTAATTTTACAGAATTTGAAATCTGAGACTTTGTTTCATATCAAAAGTAACAACGTGATTAATTGGATGGAAGGTGCACTCTCTGTACTGTTCATTCATTAACTGAAAACAGCATCGATTGGGATATAATAATCGATATTGGTTCATAAAAATGAGAATCTATTAAAATTGAGAAATAAATGTTTTTTTTTTTTTTACCCAGCCCTAACATATTTTGTTTATAGTGGCCTCCGCTGTCACTGTGGTGTTGAACATGAAAAATTACACACAGTCTGTTCATCTGTTCTCATCATAAATATATAAATCCATAAACCTATATGCTCCTCCTGTATGTTCAATATTAAAAATGAAAATGAGAACAAAAAATAGAAGCAATTAAATGTGTTATCATAACTAAAATATGAAAATTAAAATGACAGGTAATAATAGATTATGACGGAATTTTTACGATCCTGTCCGTCAAAATTACGGAAAATGTTAAAGTGTACTGCAACCTCTGGTACTCACATTAGGGGATCTGATCCATGCTTGAGCGCGATTGACCCCCAAAGTCCAGTTCATTTCACAAGTGTGACTGCTCTGTACCGTGTCCAGTGCGATTCGTTTAACCATGCCCTGGCCCGCTTCAAGCGGTGACTCATGTGCGCTACACATTGGATTGGATTGGATTCAATTTATTGTCATTGCACATGTAGGTACAAGGCAACGAAATGCAATAGAGAAGAAGAGATACAGCATAACATGAGGAAAGAGAGGAGAAAAAAAAGTGTCTTCCCACGACGTCCTTGGAAGAGGGTGCAGTGAGAGAACAGACAAAAAAACCTCAGCATAAAGCACAGTCAACACAGAAACATAACTTGCATAGTAATCCTAGTTCAGACGAAACAGCCATCCGGCCAGCAGCCATTGCAGCGCAAACCCACGGACCCGTTAACACCTGACAGGATGAAGCGACGAAGGCGTGGGATGGGGGTAGGGAGGTGTATGAGTGTGTGTATGTGTAAGTTCGTGTGAGTTCGTATGCCTTGAAATCCGTCTCGCCAGCACTCCAAACCAGTCGACACAGTTCGCAGGTCGTGATGTGACATAGCAATTGCCATGGAAACGACCTTGGACAGAGCACAAGCGCCCGACAATAACAAGGTGTCTTTGGGAGGAGGGAATGGAAGAAAGAGCGTCTCCCTGCAGTATTCACCGGAGAGTTGATACCAGAGCGGCCTTGCCAAGCCGTTCTGTTGTGGGAAGCCGGAAAGAGATAAGATTGTTTTGTCTTAGTGCGAACAGCTGTCTTCCAGTTTCACAGCTATTCTCATTGTCCATTCTGATCTCCATGTCCGTCGATTTTTCTTTCCAAAGCCGAGAGCTTAGCCGTGATTGAATCCATATTGCGGTTAATCGCCTCAGTCTCCGAGGCGACCGCTCTGCCTACAGCTTCCATCATGACGGGCAGCCGTGAGAGGTGCCCGTCATGACACATGTAGTGTGATCACTAACCACGCCGGAGCATGGAACAGCTCATTTACTATTTTTGTATGTTATCATTATGACAGCAAAAATCTTTATTACTACTTGGATATCACGCTTTTCAATTAATTTCATTTCGAGTACATTTAGATTTATAATGGGTATGGTTCTCATCTTATTGATGAACAGGTAATGTAGTTTTTTGTGAGTAAAGCTGCAAATTCCACCATTAACCTCAGTTGCCTCTGTAATAATCCTGTTATATCTGTCTGTTAGGGAAAGGAAAATCGTGCTTGGGCTTTAGTACAAGGCAACTGTGCCTAGTGTGAGTATACCCTTAGAACATTTTTTTTTATATCTTTATTATTAGCATTATAGTTATCTTTTTCTTGGGGTACACACACAGAGAAAGCTGCTTATTACTCATTTATCTGTTTCTTTATCGCTCTGACGTGTAAATAACTCCTGCCCACTAAAAGCTCCACAGATATATTTGCATATAACGACGATATATAAATGATATAGAAAAAGTTCAATCGATTCACACTTTATATCATCACCGACATATATATATAGTAATATCTCCATAGCAAGCGGTAATGATTAAAGTTTAATGAACACATTTGGCAAACTAGTTGATAAAACCAAAATCTGACCAACAAGACTGACTAGTGCTAATGCTATGTTCCCCTTGCTAGTGCTCTTTTTTACCTGCTGGGACAGGTATGCTTTTTTCCCCCCACAAAAGCAAGATCACCTTGTTTTAACGTTAAAGTCATGCACACAGTAGTTCAATAACCATTTCAAGCATTTTGTATGGTTTATACACAGCAAAACAGCATGTACTTAACTGAAAATCCAGAATCATCACCAAGCTAACTGTAAAGATAGCACTGTGAATGATGATATAGCTGTCAACAAATGGGATGCTACATTTTATTCAAAATTAAATATCTTAAATATCTACGATTGTGGCTTTAATAGGATTTTCCCAGGAAACCTGGCGTCCTCCACAATTCCTATTCTTTCCAACAACAAAGCACTTGAATGTGACATGCTTGTAATCAGGAATTCTGAAATTGTCAGTATTATTCTTTATTTCCTTACAGGAATCCAGAAAATTTCATTGCCCAATTGTAGATGGAGTCATACAGCTGCAGCTCACGTGCATGAAAGTGGCATGTCTGAACTAGTTCATACAGGAAACCAGCAGTCTAATAAAGTGGATGATTGGCAAAAAGTATTTTATGTATTTTGAAAATACAAAAATCCTAAGCTTAAATGTATTTAAATACAAAATATATAGTATTTTGTATTTCAAATACGTATTTTAAATACATGTATTTGAAATACCGCCCATTCCTGCTGTTAATACTGTGTCTAAAATGTAACTTAATATTAAATTCTCATTTATTGAACTGTTATATAAAAGCAACATCACTCTCACAATCATGTTGTTTTCCTGAATATCAGTATGGTTAGGGAACACCAGCAGCGTACTTTTGCTTGTTGATACACTGTAGTCAGGGCTGGATTGGTAACCGGGCATATTCCCGGTGGGCCGACGAACTGAAGGGGCAGAATTTTTTGCCAAGGACCATCACACAGAGACTACAAGCAGCCAGTGGCCCATTGGTTTGTCTCCTGTATTGACAGCGTAAACCACCCAATCACAATGCGCTATAGATGGAGCGATGAAGTATTTTGCTCCACCTATATAAAGATCGCTTCACCCCAACTTCTTCCTCGTCTGCTTTTCCCATGTTTTCACAGAAGCTTTATCAAGAACAGGCTTGCACTACGGTGAGTGATGCGGGCCAAAGAGCCAGGCAGGAGGAGGAGAGGAGAGCAGTTGAATCGATAAAGTGCTTGATCGGGACTCGGAACGGAGGCAGGCATCTATCCTAATGTGTGCGCGTGCCATGAGGGTAGAATATGCAAACACTTTTTAATAAAACGTAAATTCGTCCCCCGCAATTTTTTGGCCAAGTCAAGTGTTACATGTATGTTCCTGTTTGCCCTTTTTTTGTTTCCTGTTCTCATTATTAGTTAATCATCGTTTATTCTCTTCACCTGTGTTGTATTACTCACCTCGTTAACTCTTTGGTTTCCCTGTCTTTATAAGCCTTCAGTTTCTGTATGTTCTTTGTCTTGGATTAATGCTCATTAAATGGAATATGTGTGTGTTGATGCTACTTCGTTCTCCTGGTTATTCTCCTGTCCTTTGTTTTGGAAATTATCTTTACTACAACCACCGTGACATCAAGTGTGTTCATAGAGGTTTCCATGGGCCAATGCGAATAAATCTAGATTTAAATTAGAAAATACACGATATTGTCGGACCTGACGTTTTATTCTTATCCAAAACAACTAGATTCCATAATACATATCTACACTGCCATTCAAAAGTTTTTGAACAGTAAGATTTTGAATGTTTTTTTAAAGAATTCTCTTCTGCTCACCAAGCCTGCATTTATTTGATCCAAAATACAGCAAAAGCAGTAGTATTGTGAAACATTCGTACTATTTAAAATAATTGCTTTCTATTTGAATATATTTAAAAATGTAATTAATTTCTGTGATCAAAGCCGAATTGTCAGCATCATTACTGCAGTCTTCAGTGTCACATGATCCTTCAGAAATAATTGTAATATGCTGATTTGCTGTATTTTGGATCAAATAAATGCAGACTTGGTGAGCAGAAGAGACTACTTTAAAAAAAATCGTACTGTTCAAAAACTTAACTTGAATGCTAGTGTACATCGTGTATATCATATATATATATATATATATATATATATATATATAATATACAGTGCCCTCCAATAATATTGGAACAGTAAAGACAAAATTGTTCTGTTGGCTGTTCAGTCAAGACATTTACAAATATGATTAAAAGATGAATATGAGACAAAACTACAGAATGTCACATTTTATTATTGGGTGATTCAACACATAGATGTGAAGTGAAGTGAAGTGAAGTGAAGTGACATTCAGCCAAGTATGGTGACCCATACTTGGAATTTGTGCTCTGCATTTAACCCATCCAACATGCACACACACAGCAGTAAACACACACACACTGTGAACATACACCCGGAGCAGTGGGCAGCCATTTTATGCTGCAGTGCCCGGGGAGCAGTTGGGGGTTCGGTGCCTTGCTCAAGGGCACCTCAGTCGTGGTATTGAGGGTGGAGAGAGCGCTGGACATTCACTCCCCCCACCTACAATCCCTGCCAGCCCGAGACTCGAACCCGCAACCTTTGGATTACAAGTGCGACTCTCTAACCATTAGGTCACGACTTCCCCAGCTGTTTTACCAGCTAAGAAGTTCAGCACTTTTAGAGTTTCATCCCCTATCTTTATGTGAGCATAAGTATTGGAACAGTTGCCTCACATGTCTTTCTAAGTGATCAGCTGTGTCCTGTTGCATTAATTCTTCCGATATTAAAAGCAGGGAATGTGTCGTATCAGTTGTATTACTTCTGCATTCTGAATCTTGCAATACATGATGACACACACAAACCAGGATGAAGATGAGGGAGCTGACTTTGAGAGAAAAGCAAGCAAATTGGATGCTAAAAGAAAAGAGGAAGTCAATTAGAGTTCTAGCAAAAACAAAGGGCATGGAGAAATCAAGAGTTTGGAAACCACCAGCGACATGAGCAACCAACAACTACCTGATCAGCTGAGAAAAAAGTACTTGATAACAGACAAATCATAAAAGCTGTGAACATGAACCCTAAACGACATGTCTGTAAAATCACCAACAACCTCCAGAAAGCTGGGGTGATGCTCTGACAATTTACTGTCCTCAGGAGACTTTGACACAGAATTACAGATGCTACACAGCAAGATGCAAACCTCTGACCAGCACCAAAAATAGAAAGGCAAGATTAGAGTTTGCAAAAAAGCAAAGAAGAGCCAGAGGAGTTTTGGAATTGTGTTTATGGACCGATGAGACAAAGATGAAGCTTTATCTAAGTGATGGGAAAGCAAAAATGTGGAGAAAAAAAAGGGAACTGCAAATGATCCCAAGCATACAGTCTCATCTGTAAAGCATGCTGGAGGTGGTCTCATGGCATGGGCATATATGGCTGCCTCTGGAACAGGCCCTCTCAACTTTGCTGATGACTTAATGTATGATGTCAGTAGCAGAATGAATTTGGAAGGGTACAAAACCATCTTGCCTACCAATATTCAAGAAAATGCCACCAGATTCATTGGGAAGTGCTTCATATTGCATCAGGACAATGACCCAAAACACCCTGCAACAGGAATTTATAAGGGCAAAGAAATAGAAAGTCTTAGATTGCCCAAATCAGTCTCCAGATTTAAATCTGATTGAACATGAATTTCACCATCTGAAGAGGAGAGTAAAGGCAGAAACTCTCCAAAACAAGCAACAATTGGAATTGGCTGCATTAAAGGCTGTGGAAAGTATTTCAAAGGATGAGACCAAGAGTCTGGTGATGTCTATGGGTCACAGACTCACTGCAGTGATTGTGCGCAAGGGATCTGCAACTAAATAATAGCTTTTAATCTGCCTTATGTTCAACTGTCCCAGTACTTATGCTCACATCAATGAATGGGATGAACTCTAAAAGTCCCGTTCTTTTTATTTGGTAAAACATGTATGTGTTGAAACGGCTAATAATAAAATGTGACATTCTGTAGTTTCTGTAGTTATACCTTTAATGGGCATTTTTTTACCTTTGTAAAGCCATTTTCTAAAAGTGTGCATCACCTCAGTCATTTTTTTTTATACATTTAATACAAGTCAATAATACATTTGAGCTGTTACCAAGCAGATGAAGTCAGTATTGACAAAATTAATCTTTGCAATGCAGAGGAAACATAGAAGTTGCATCTGAATGGTTATTTGTGAATGCCTCATTAGTTTCCACAGAGCACCTTCACTGTTGTGGTTACTGACGGTAGTAAACAAACATAAATAATCAACGATTCAGAGCAAATTCTTAACTTTTCCACACATATATACTTCTGTCATTTCCTCTATATGTGTGTTCATACCTCGCCTGTCTCACTGACATGATAATTAGCCACAAGTTTAGCACGTGTTTGAACTCAGACTCCCCTAAAGGAAGGGTGATCAAAGAGCAGCTGCAGAATGTTTTATTAACAGATGCACTAAATTATGGATGAGACCAAATGTGTGGCTCTCACTCTTAAGCACATTGTATAATATTTCACCATGACAAAGAGTTCTTCATCATGCAAAAAAAAGGACTCCTTATATATTAATATAGTAAAAAACATTATTTGTTAGTGTTGAAAAGCAGCTGCAGTACAAGTATCCGCCAAAAATGTACGTGTCACTTTAGAGCAGCAGATCTCAAGGTAAAAGTTCCTCAGATCATAATATACTTTAATGGCCAATTCAATACATCCACAATAATAAACAGTTACATCTACTAAACTGCTGAATGTTTTTTTTGAAAATCAAAGATAAAATTTTAAGCATATGTAGCTTATGTTTATTATGTAGGTTGTAGGTTGTTTAATTTTGGTTTAATTATTTATTGTTGTGAAGGTTAGGCTACATAACAGTGTATAGTGGAGCTAATTTGCTAGCACTTTGCATGTTAAATGACTGTTGGGATTTAGCTAGAGGGACGAAAAAAGAAGCAATACCTCCCTACCCTTCAACAGCATTATGTTCATAACACGAACCAGTAAAGATATTATGGGCCTTAAAATGACACTTGACACTTAAAATACTCTTGACCTTTGACTAGAAATGTGGGTAACTAAAAGGAAAAGGTTTGTTACATATAATTTCCAATCTAGAACAGCTGAACACATTCATGTTTTGTGACATCACTGTGGTGAGTATTTAAACCATCACTGTCTATTTCCTTTCCTGCAAAAAGCTAAATTTTCTGTGGGACAACCCTAAAGCTGCTCAACTAAAAGAACAGAACTGAAAGAACAGAAATGTGTTAATATATGTGACCCTGGCCCACAAAAACAGTTATAAGTAGCACAGGTATATTTGTAGTAATAGCCAACAATACACTGTATGGGTCAAAATTATTGATTTTACTTTTATGTCAAAAATCATTAGGATATAAAGATCAAAGAAGATTCCAAGAAGATATTTTGTAAATTTCTTACCGTAAATATATCAAAACTGAATTTTTGATTAGTAATATGCATTGCTAAGAACTTAATTTGGACAACTTTAAAGGTGATTTTCTCAATATTTTGATATTTTGCACCCTCAGATTCCAGATTTTCAAATAGTTGTATCTTGACCAAATATTGTCCTATCCTAACAAACCCTAAAATTAAACAATATTTTAATATAAATTAATGGCGCCCTAGACAAAATGTTTTATGGGTGCATGGGCCTCCCTATACAGGATGTAATGAGTGTCAAGCATGCATGAGCCCCTGAGATTGTTTTGGTGGGGCTCTCTGGAGCGAGCTGTTTTGAGTCCTTCTTTTTGGCCCTAAAGATGTCATTGCCAGTTGGTCAGTAGCATGAATAATGGTTGCCTACTCCTATTATAAAGTGGACTCATTGTTCCTCTAAAAATAGTTCCACCTGGTATATTCACAGGTATAGTCTGAAATATGACTGTTTTTCTAGTCTCTTTTTAACATTTTAGGTGGGTTGTTGTTCTTAGAATTCTTAAATAATAGGCTGTCATTTCACTGTAAAACTATGACGAGAAATGAAATGGAATCATAAGTGAAAGAAAAGGATGGAGTAACACTGACTTTTCCATGGAAATGGAAATGCACTCAAATGACCTGTAAATGGACTAAGGCCATTGAAAACCACATACATCCCTATTGTTCATCGGCAAGTAATAATCATTATTCACATATAATACAGTTAATTTATGTAGACAGCCAGTTCTGGTCAGAATTCAAGAGTATGAATAACTTTTATTTTCTGATACAGCCCATGTAAAAAATACAGTAGGCCTTTATTCTCACCATCAACCTGAAAAATCATAATATAAAATTCAAAACCTTTGACTACAACTAGGACAAATCATCTAACAACAAATTAGTGAGCTGCACACATGCATATCCTGTATAAAAGTCTTAAAGCATGATGTTGGGACAGTAATGTGATGCTTTTAAAGTCACATGTATTTTCATTTATCAACAAAATTGTTCCTTTTTTATATAATCTTCAATACTTTGCAGCCTATAACCCTAGATGGCTTTCAGGCGGTGTTGGTGCACACATCTATTGGACAAATATCTTTAAATTCCCTTTCTAAGCATTTGAGGAATTCAGTTACCTGATCATCATCATTGCCCTTGACTGCATGCATGAATTAAATATAAATACGGGTTGATCAGTTTGGTCAGCAGACAGCTTCAATCCATGTGAGGTAGAGAGTTCCAGTGATCAGTCTGCATACTGAAGCTAGACACTCTCTCTCTCTCTCTCTCTCTCTCTCTGTCTCTCTCACACTCTCTCAACATCTGGCAACCTTTTTTATTTTATATAGCTTTATAAATTTTTATAGCTTTTGCAGGGTGCCACAGGAGTTCATGGACCCATTTGAATGGGAATAATGTTCTCCTTTAGGAAGAACCATGTGTAAAATAGTAGTAAGAAAAAAGTGGAAAAACTTTTATGATGTCATCTCGATTCAAATAGTTTCAGTTTGAGTGTGACATACAATATTCTACCTGTTATAATGTTGAATTAGTCATGCACAAAGCATTCAGCTTGTTGCCATGGTACTTACAGGAGGTCCTGGGGAGAAAGCAGAAAATAAGAAAAAAAGAGTTATAATTTATTCAAATTTGTTACAGGTGAGATAATTTGCACATTTATGAAAGACATCCAGCAGCTGTTGCTGATACCCCCATCCATGTTCCAAAATTTTACTGGCTGAAAATGACGTTCTTTTTGATAAACCTAAATATTATAATATTTTTGATAGAGATGGAAAAATTCCATGATTGGCTTGCTTGGTCACTGGCTTACCGTTACCCAGCAAACCAGCAACTAGCACCCCATGCTGTGACCAAACCAGTTTATTTGTATACCTTATTGTTTTCTCTCACACCAGCATTTACAGGGTTAATTCTGGAAGTGAAAAAAAAAGCCTATATAAGGAAGACATAGAGCAGCTATGGCTGTTATTATTGTCATTTGGTATTCTGAATTATAACTTTACAATGAAGAGCTAATTTGTTTCCCTTTCTTAAGATGTAATCCTATTACATAAGGAATAGTAAAAAAAAAAAAAAAACTGAGTAGATTTACTCCTGAATTTAAATGCTTCTGCATAAAAAAATAAACTATTTTATCGAATCGTGAATAAAATGTATACAGAAATCTAGTAAAGGAACTTGTTTTAAAATCACTGAAGTTGACAATTATTTAACTATAATCAATAATTAATTTATAGACATATTTTTTCTCCATGTCATGTGCAGGAGTTAAAAAGGACATTTAAATAACGTGTAAAATGCTGAAATTTCAAAATTGTTCACATGTGATTCAGACACCGTTCACAAAGAAGCATTCCATAGAATCAATGGCATTAAGCAACACTGAATTTCAAAGTGGACAATATCTCTGTTATCACAACTTAAAATAGTTATAAGAGTAATAATGTAATGTTTAAACTAAACAACAACAAAAAAAAAAAGTCTGTGCTTGACTTAAAATTGTAAGTTTAATTAATTTTAGTCCATAGCAAAATTGTCTTTTACACCTAACCAATTTAACTTAGTTACAAAGAGTATTTATATAATAAAGTAAATATTAAAGAATTATTTACAATCATGGCCAAAAATATTGGCACTCTTGGTAAATATGGTCAAAGAAGGCTGTGAAAATTAATCTGCATTGTTAATCCTTTTTATCTTTTATGTAAAAAAATCACAAAAATCTAACCTTTCATTGGATAATAAGAATTTAAAATGGTGGGAAATATCATTATGAAATAAATGTTTTTTTCTCAAATACACTTAGGACACAATTATTAACACCCCTAGAAATTCTTATGAGTAAAATATCTCTGAAGTGTATTCCCATTCATATTCACAATTTTGAGCACTCCAGGGTGATTATGACCATGAATTCATCCAGCCATGGCTTCCTGTTTCACAGACATATAAATAGGAGGAAAAACAAAGCCCAGATTCCCTTAATCATCCATCACAATGAGAAATATAGCAGCAAGCAGCGATAACGGGAGTTCAAGCATTTTAAGGCCTAGGCCAACCTGGATGCATACCTGCCAGTGAAACTCATCGAAAATGTACAATAGGCTCACAGAAACACAAAAAACAAATAGAAATGAAATGGTTAAACAATCATATTAATAATCACACTAAGCTTGCTTACACACTCATACACAGACACACTCATACACGGACATACATGCAAACATATTTTGATGCAGATTTGAAATAAATGACAGGGGACTATACTTTTTGCAAGTCTTCTCCTTTTAAGAGTTTATATAGTCATTTTCATGTTTCTCTGTGATCATAATATGGCAAAATTGTAAAAACTGACATATCTGTATGAACAAAATGAATTAAATGTGATTTTAAATGTTATAACAGTGATTTTATAATATCTCCATAAGAAAACTTATGAACATTACTGTTTTAGTGTTTCATAAGCTTATTAGTGGTCTTCCGCTGCCATCTAACGGTTATAAATAGCAATTTCTCATACAACACTGTTTTTAACATTTATAACTATTACAGTGTTATTTTTTGCCCAATCTCTCTTAAATTTCGCATGCTTGTTTAGAATGAAATTATGCATCATTTTACACAGTTTGTGGGCTTTCTTTTAGTATTAATAGGCCTTTGGGTACACTATGTAAATAACATATTATAAAATGACCGGTTTATAGTTATTCAAATGCAAATGTTCAACATTGTTTTGATAATTATTGACCAAGAGCAGGGGTTTTCAAACTATGGGTCGCTCAATGCTATTTTCGAAAGACCAGGATTTAACCCTTTAGGCGCCAGGGTTTTTTGGAAAAAATACTGGATTTTGACATCAAGATTTCAAAAGCTTGTGGCTTGAAATGGTTAAAGATAGAGATCTACTGTAAACTAGAAAAACGTTGGGCATCACCGAAAGTTTATGTGGGGTGTAAATATGCTAATCTAATTTGCATATTATGACGTCATCAGGGGGCAGCCCTCTTGAATTTCATAATATTCAGGAAATAGTAGATATTCAATTGATGTTTTAACCTTATTTGCATGTTTTTTTTAATCTTTCTATCCTCATTGCAAATTATCAAAAGAGAGGAAACCAACAATAAAACAGGAGAAAGTACTAAATTATTACTATATTACTATTCTATGTAGTAGTAAAACGTGTGAACAGTAGCCTACTTTTTGATCAGTTCATCAGTAATATTCAGGAAATAATAGATATTGAATGGATGTTTGAACTTATTTGCATGTTTGTTTTTTGTCCTCATTACATATATATATTATAAGTAAAACAGGAGAAAGTAGTAAATTATTATTACATTACAGTGCCATAGTAAAACACATGTGCCTATTTTTTGATCAGTTGACCAGCTATCTGCCCAATCAGGTATCTAGGTGACACAGTTTATAGTTCTTGAGAGTATGGTAGCTCTCATTGCATGGCACAGCGCACAGACCTACCCACACTGACTGCATCTGTACTGTCTGCCGGCGGCCCTTTGAGCGCACGCGATCAAAACAAACGACGCAATCTGGCCGATTATCAGAGAGCAACAGCTCTCCTATGGACACTAAGACCACGTCCACCCCTGCCACCCCCATCCCCGTTGGGCAGTGTTGAAATGATCACTGTTTGTGCTTTGTGAATGATAGCGCCTTGTGTGGCGGCACCATTGTGCGGAAAAGATGCACACTGTAAAAAGTAATTTAAGTTTACTTAATTGCATTGTGCAAACTCGTTGCCTTAATTCAATTAAGTAATCTTAATTTAAGTAATCTTAACTCAAGTGTAATTTGTTTTATTTACTAATATATTAAAACTATTTCTTATTTTAAGGCCTATTTACTTTAGGCATTTAAGTTTAGTTAACTTAATTCAATCTGTGATCTGAGGAACACTGAGAATAGCTATACCTAGTTAAAAAAAAAACACAGCTCTCCACATTTCAAAACATTTATTTTTCAAAATGCAGAGAAATAATGTAAATCAACATGGTAATTTGTGATAGTTGTTCATTAACAATGCTTGAATCAGAAAAAAATCCCAAATTAAATGTTAAGAGTTGTACATTTACATTTAGCAGATGATTTTATCCAAAGGGACTTACAAATATAGACAATAGAAATAATCAAAACCAACAAAAGAGCATTTGAGAAGAATAATATTCCCTGAGCATGTAAAAATAATAAAAAGAATGCACACTCAATATACTTTAACTTACATAGTAACAAAAATATTTGCTCATACTGTCTAACTCCTTTGACATGTATTGCAGTGTCAACTTGTGCATCAAGTAAACACAATAGCTGAATCAAGAGAAAACATGAAAATAAACATGCAAGACCTTTCCTCTCCATGTTGTGCCCAAACAGGACAGGAATGCCATGGAGATCTGCAGTGTTGAAGAGTAACCTGTTTCCTAAAAAGAGGGAAGAGTATATAAAATGAGATTCCATGTTATTCTGTATGTGTAAAGAATTCATCTTATTTATTGTTTTTAATTGGCAATCCATTTAATTTAATGAGGTAGTCCTTCTAAAAATTTTAATTCTCTTATCATTTATCACCCTCATGCTAAGCTCCATGTATATTACTTTCTTCTGATAAATACAATGATTTTTAGAAAAATAACCAATCTCTGTGAGTCCAATGCCAATGCTTTTAAAAAACAAAACACAATTACACTCAATTGTGACAGTAATTCATGAGCCCAGTGGAGGAATAAATATCTACTAAAGACATCTTCACAACATCTCTCTCATTTTTGAAGCATGAACTTTAAGGGTCCCTTCCCCTAGCATTATATGGTCTCACATAGATGGATTATTTTTCTAAAAATCTTTAGATAGTGTTTATCTGAAGAAAAAAGTCATATACATCTGGGACAGTATAAGAATGAATAAATGATCAGATCATTTAAATTTTTGGGAAGAGTATCCCTTTAAAACATCCTTTCCAACATTCTTGGAATATATATATATATATATATATATATATATATTCCAAGAATACTCCATGAATTAGTCTTTTCAAGCTACAACATTTATTTAGTAAAGGACAGTTATTTATTAAGGAGTTATTTTCTCTTTATGTTTTGTTTGATTAACATTAATAACATTCCACAGCAGGTTTATTTAGGCTGCTGTCACTTTAAGAAGAAAGAATCTAATATACTGATCCACATCTGTTTTCTCCTGTTCGCGTTCACGTTCATTTTTGACATAACCGACTGTGTTTATGTGAATACTAAGAAAGATTGGTATTTTACAAATCTGTGTGTTTATGTCATTTCTTTCAAATGCCGCGAAACATAACACATTTCTGAAATTGAATACTGACAGGCATCAGCGCCCGCACAGAGATCCGTCGCGCGAGTGTCGAGCTCAGTGTTCTTTCCGCGTACTTTTAAAGTATCAGTCAAGCACATCCCGTTCTTTAATCTCCATTCATCCGCGCTTCATCACTCTAACGTGTCAGTAACTCAAACACTGAATACTGCGCTTATATATTTACCAGGGGCGACATAGACGACATAACAAAATGTATATTGACACTTTATATTCGACAAAACACGTGCATTAATCAATTAACTTTGACTTTAATATCATATAATCAAGTTCCTTAACATTAAACTCAAACTTATATGTATAAATACTCACCAGTGTTATTGTTTATCAGCCGAGGTCTTCCACAAAACAAGATGGCCGTTGATCTCCAAACCCTGATGACACGTCAGTGGTCACATGGCTTGCACAGCACTCAAACAAATCATGTAACCTTAACTAGGGACATTAGAGTAACTAGGAGTTTTAGCACAAATAGTAAGATTTAATAGATCTACATCAGTAAGGTAAACAAACAATAGCACTTTATGTAAAGTCAACAAAAATGATTGAGTTAGCAGGTTTGTTAGATTTTGCAGTGTACCGGGAGAAGCGCGATCATTAGATGGCTGATCGTCATTTCCAAAAGGCAAATATTCCCCTTCAGAGTCGGAATCGGCGAATAACATTTGCAACACATCCTCACAGTACAACTCTTTATTAGCCATTTGGCGATTTTCTCTCACAAATCTCACAATTTACTCGCACACTATGAACTGAATTGCTTTCCACATCAATGACACTATAGCTCACTTGCTCTGCTATTTCCTCGAACAACTTAGAATCGTCTAGAATCTAAGTACTACATGTCTGCCATATAGTGATTACACTATATTAGGAACTACAGTCTATTTCATGAAGTATGACATCTTGTCGCAATTTTGAGACTTTTGCACTTAGAGGGTTAAAACATGCGTTGCGTGTTTTGAAGCGCGGGCGCGCACAAGTTGTAATAACAGTGAGAGTCTCAGAGTGACGGTTAAAATGCTTAGTCCGCATTATTAATGAGAAGAAACTCGCTCACTTCACTGCGCTGTGTTCTGCATGAGATTGCATACACCGGGAAATTCAAATGTTGTGAAGACTGTTTCAGGTATGTTTATGTTCATGCATTTGTATCATCTGTTTGAACTCGGTGCTGTATCTTTCCGAGAGATGTAAAGAGTTTGTTGTTTTCGTTCCTTTAATCCATAAATGGTCTGTAAAAAGCATTTCACATGTACGGTGTGAGCAGGGCACAAATGCGGGGTTAATTTATCACTATACAAACATTTCCACATGCTAGCATAACAGAATTTACAAAATTTCTTATTATATTCATGCCATATCATCACTATATAGAGGGGAAAAAATGTGCCTTTTGAAGAGAACATTTATTTGTCACAACAGAGAAACAGATCACAACGTACCCTAATCAGAAGCCATGGATGAACAAGGAAGTGCGGCTCTTGCTGAAAGCCCGCAACACTGCTTTCAGATCAGATGACGCTCAGGCCTACAGCATATCCAGGGCTAACCTGAAGAGGGGCATCAAGAAGGCCAAGCACTGCTACAAGCTAAAGGTAGAGGAGCATTTTTCCAACTCTGACCCCCGGCGCATGTGGCAGGGCATCCAGGTCATCAGTGACTACAAGCCATGCAACTCCACTCCAACGGTCACAGACGTCTCCTTCCTTAATGAGCTAAATGACTTTTATGCTCGCTTTGACAACAACAACAAGGAGACAGCCACCAAGATCACACTCTCAGGAGACCATCAGACCCTCAAACTCACCTCCACAGATGTCTGCACAGCATTGAGCCGGATCAACGCATACAAGGCTGCTGGCCCCAGGCTGCTGGCCTGGACGTGTGCTCAGGACATGTGCAGAGCAGCTCGCAGGGATCTTCACAGACATTTTCAACCTGTCACTCACCCAAGCAATGGTGCCAACATGCTTTAAGTCCACATCCATTGTGCCATGGCCTGGACGTGTGCTCAGGACATGTGCAGAGCAGCTCGCAGGGGTCTTCACAGACATTTTCAACTTGTCACTCACCCAAGCAATGGTGCCAACATGCTTTAAGTCCACATCCATTGTGCCAGTGCCGAAACACTCCTCCCCAACGTGCCTGAATGACTACCGCCCCGTAGCACTCACACCCATTGTTATAAAGTGCTTTGAGCGACTGGTCCTGGCACACCTCAAGAACTGCCTCCCACCCACACTGGACCCACATCAATTTGCCTATAGAAGCAATAGAAGCACTGAGGATGCAGTAGGCACAGTACTGCACTCAGTACTCACACACCTGGAAAACAACAACACATATGCACGGATATTGTTTGTTGATTTCAGCTCAGCATTCAACACCGTCATTCCCTCCAAGCTGACCACTAAACTTGGAGACTTGGGTGTTAACACCTCCCTTTGCAGCTGGATTATGGACTTTCTGACCAACAGACCTCAGCATGTTAGGTCAGGCCTCACCTGCTCCACCACCATCACACTCAACACCGGCGTACCACAGGGCTGTGTGCTGAGTCCATTTCTCTACTCCCTCTACACCCATGACTGCAGGCCTGTGCATGGATCCAACTCCATCATCAAGTTTGCTGACGACACCACAGTGATTGGCCTCATCAGAGACAACGATGAGACTGCCTACAGGGAGGAGGTACAGCACCTGGCTGCATGGTGTGCTGACAATAGCCTGCTCCTCAACACCAGCAAGACAAAGGAACTTATTGTGGACTTCAGGAAGAAGAAAAGTGGAACGCATGACCCCATCCACATTAACGGGATGGTTGTTGAACGTGTCTCCAGCTTCAAGTTCCTGGGAACCCACATCTCGGAGGACCTGACCTGGACCACCAACACATCCAGCCTAGTCAAGAAGGCTCACCAACGCCTCTTCTTCCTTAGGACACTGAAGAAGAACCACCTGTCTCCAACCATCCAGCTGAACTTCTACCGGTGTGCAATTGAAAGCATCCTGACCAACTGCATCACAGTCTGGTATGGGAACTGCTCAGCTGCTGACCGCAAGGCACTACAGAGGGTGGTGAAAACCGCCCAACGCATCACAGGGACACCACTTCCTGCCATTGAGGACGTCCAGAGAAAACGCTGTTTACGTCGAGCTCGCGGCATTCTTAAGGACTCCTCTCACCCTGACCATAGACTGTTTAACTTACTGCCCTCTGGGAGGCGCTTCAGGAGCCTCCGAACAAGGACAAGCAGACTCAGGAACAGCTTTTTCCCTACAGCTGTTTCCCTACTAAACTCTGCCCAATGATACCCCCCCCTCACACACCACTACAAACTTTTCACCCCTCCCCATCATCAAATCGATTAAAAAACAAAACAAAAAAACAACCAATCTACACACTGAGTACTATGTACTGTAAATTTTTATTTCTATGCACTTTCAATGTTCATTGCACTAGTGTTTATATATCTTAATTTATAGCTTATTCATATCCATTAGTAATTATTTTCATAGTTTTTGCTCATAGTGTACATACATTTACTGCACAACCCATCTGTATAGTATGTTCATATCACCCATCTGTATATCATACTGATAGTATTTAAAAACTTGTAAATTATGTCCATAGTACTACTGCCTTATCTGTATATTCTGTACATATGTAACATATTGTAGGCACTGTATATCCTGTACCTCTGCTTATTGCACTTCTGGTTAGATGCTAACTGCATTTCGTTGCCCTGTACCTTACATGTGCAATGACAATAAAGTTGAATCTAATCTAATCTAATTTATTTAACATCGCAAAAGTAAATTTATGGCTGAAATAAATTGGTAATTTCGGTTTTAAGTGTTTATTTAAAATGAGACATGTTTATTATTTTTTACAGTTATTGCACAAGTATTTTAATCTCCAAACTGTTTGAACTGTTGAATTCTTATGCTTTGAAAAAAAAAAAAGGTTTTGGGTTGTGAAGGCATTTTTCAGCGCTGAACCTCAGCGCTGATGAGTTTAACAACACTCGCAGCGCGGATTACAGTTCATAGCCGTACCAGAGTGAGCGCATTTCGAGGTTTCATGGACATATTTCAAAGACTCATTAACGTATGTAAATGAAGAAATTAAAATGTAAATATTAGTAGTGACATTTTACAGTGGCACTATAAAATAAAATGGTTATTTTACTTAAATACTTAATTTCTGCCATATTATGCTTTTAATTATGTTTAAGCTTATAGTAATGTCAATCGTTTTTTGATCTCAAATATTTTGGTGGGTCTTGAAATAGGTTATACTTGTCTAGGTGGGTCGTGGAATGGAAACGTTTGGGAACGCCTGACCTAGAGAGTCTAGAGAACAGTGCTGCACTGATTTGATTGATTTTGAGTTAAAAACTGAAGGCTAGTTGACAAAAGCATGTTTTTTAAATAATCTCAAATACTTAAAGAACAGTTTGATTGGCAGCAGTGATCGTAGAAGGAAAGTTGATCAGAATGAGAAGATCTATTGTATGATATGAAGATAGAGTTTATTTGTGAATATATGATTAATTTTTAGCAATTTGAGGCCATTTACTATAGATATCTTGTGTTTTTGAAACCTTTTTAGCTCTTATAGCGACACTTATGGTCTGATCTCTATGAAACTTTGCATGCTTGTTAAGAGTTGTCTGTCACATGTTTTCACCAAGTTTCATAAAGTTATGAGTTTCGTTTAGGTTTTATAAGCTTTTAGGTATATGTGGCCATTCCCCTTTTCTAAATGACGAGTTATAGCTAACCACAGGACAAAATTCAACATTTTTATTTTTTTTGATAATAATTGATCTAGAGAGTCCACAGAATATTGCTGCTGTGGTTTGATCGAGATTGAATAAAAAACCTAGGACTAGTCCGCAAAAGTAGGTTTTTAACATATTTGTGAATATTTAATAAAGGATTTGATTGACAGCAATGGTTCTTTAGGCAAAGTTGTGCATTATGTGGAGAACTATCAAATGATATGGGGGGTGGTGATGGCGCAGTGGATAAGACACATGCCTTTGGTGTGAGAGACCCGGGTTCGAATCCACTGTGAGACACCAATGTGTCCCTGAGCAAGACACTTAACCCCTACTTGCTCCAGAGGCGTGCGACCTCTGATATATATAGCAATTGTAAGTCGCTTTGGATAAAAGCGTCAGCTAAATGTAAAATGTAAATGTATATGCATATTGTGTGGATGTGTGAAACACCATGTGATTACAAAGCCAGAAAATATTGTTAGTGCCAACTAGTAGCCGATTTCTTTCAAAATTATTACAGACCTTTAGGGCCATGAGTCGAACATGTCCACTGAGTTTTGTGCCGATTGACCTCCGTTAACCTTGTCAAATAGGTGCTTAAAAGTTTTTGGCCATGTTTTTTTTACATACGCGAATGTCCTCATAGAATTTTCTGCCACTTCGGACAAAGACACAGCAAACCAAATTTCAAGTCGATCGGACCAATGGTTACCCATTTGTAGTTTGTTTTTTTTAATCTTATAGCGCCACCAAGTGGCAGGTCAGTGCAATCTTTTTTAATTTTACCAAGGTTTTTAATCCTACATACATGTACCAAGTTTGGTGAAGATATCTCATTTCATTCACAAGTTATAGCCTTTTTTGTCAAATTGGCCTGCAACTTTTAAAAGTTTTGGGGCCCCATCGCAAAAGTGAGTCAAAATTTAAACTTTTTTTTTTTGATAATTATTGATGTTCACTGTCCAGAGAACATTTCTGCAGTGGTTTGGTTCCGATTGGCAGGGGCGTGTCTACATGGTGGCCAGGGGTGGCACCGCCCCCCCCTGAAATAGGCTTGTTTAACTGCATCTAGCGTATCTTGGCATGTGTAGGCAGCTGCCTAGGGCCACTTTCTTTCTCTTCTTTATTAATTTTAGGCATTTTAGCGTGATCTAAATGACAAATGTCGAGAGCGCATAATGTTACGCGATCATGTAATGCCCGAGCACGAATCTCTCCACTCGCAAGCGGATTTCCTTCACTCACACAAAACTGGACGTGTGCTTTTAAATCTACATTGTTCTTTTATGAATTGGCTCGGGTCTCACTCAGATATTGTGTGTATGCTCAAACGTTATCCTCTCATCACTGAAGACCAGAAAAGCTTTTTTTTCTAATTCAAGTGAAGAGTAGGCTTTTCTCACTAAATGGAAGCAAGCTGAATATAGATAGCCTTCTCCAGTTATTAATTTTATTAATACTTATTTTAGTTAAGTGCTTAAATTGTAAATATGCATTTATTAAATTATTTTATGTAGTACATTTGTATTTTGTTGTTTTTGTATATAGTTATAGAAGCATATCAACCAGGTTCCAGAAATAATCACTAAGGCTGCTTCTGAAATAAGTGGGGGTGCTCTCTTAATGCACATTTTCACATATTTTGTCCCTTCTATTGCTATCAATATGCTGCTACTTCGAGAGCGAATCCCGCATAAATATGCAGATGTCATTCCCAAAACTTTGCGACGTGTGTGTGGGCAAAAAACAAAGTTCTACATTTTAAATCGATTGCTTAGAAAGCTCGCAAAGAGTGCTCATAACCAATAAAGCTGTCACTCTTTGTTCATCGCGATCTCACAAAGTTCTGTGAGGACCAATGAATCTCACACTGTGCAATTAATAGCCTATATAATATAGGCCTATTAACATTGTGTATCAAACCCCTCCCCCCGGCCACCCTCTTTTAAGGCAGTGCCCCAGACTGGCCCCCCCATTTAAAATGCTCTAGACACGCCCCTGCCGATTGGGCGAAAAATCTAGAACTAGTTCGCAAAAGTAGGTTTTGAACATAATTGAGCATATTTAAATAACACTTCAATTGATGGCAGTAATCCTAGAGGCCAAGTTGTTCAGAATGAGGAGATCTATCTTATGGTATGAAGAACTTGTGTTTGTGTGAATATATGAAGAGCTCTTTTCCAAAATTCTATAAATCCATTTGAATAGTTTTCATGAAAATGACTTTTTTTTTTACCTAGACCCATACATTTTTTTAATATTCAATTTATCCTGTTAAAATGGTCTGTTGGCTCAGTCTGAACATGTTAAACAATGATTGTTAAATGAAACAACAATATTGTCGATTATAAATTCAAAGGTTTTTTTTTTTCAAAGCGCTACCATCCTTTTTTTTTTTAAATGTTGGTTTATGTCTTTTAAAAAAAAAAAAAAACAAGAGAACATGCAACATATGACATTAGGGACTCTATACTATAAATTAATATAAATCAAATAAATGCAAATGCATGAAATAAATAACAACCAAATAAAATAAATAGTAACAAACTAAATAGTAAAATAAAATAAATATTTTCAATTTCATAAAATGTTCACAACAATGTTAACATTACATTCAAATCATTTAGTAACAAATTTAGGTTAATAGTCATTCAATGCCGAACCTGTAAAAAGTAATGATAGTAATGATAACAATATTCAATAGGCAAGTTATTTAGTAATACATTCAAAGTCTTTTTTTTAGTAAAGTGTCAAATCTGTAACAAGTAGGACCAATTTGTCCTCTACATATGCATGAAAAAACGAATTATTAAAAATATTCAATAATGATAACGATATTCAATAGGCAAGTCATTCAGTAATACATTGGCATTCAGTGAAGTGTCAAACCCGTAAACAGTTGTCCGCTATACATAAAACAAATCACATAGTGTGTGTGTGTGTGAGAGAGAGAGAGAGAGAGAGAGAGAGTGCGTGAGCATGGATCACTCTGCATCTTCATCACTATGGCCTGCATTGTCAGTCACCTGATACAGTGCATCATCATAAAAAGCCCTCACCACATCAGACACACCTATTGCTCCTAATAGTGCCAGCACATCAGGCTTCTTTGCGGCCTTCACAGAGGTCCGCTTTGGAAGTAACTCAGGTTTCAGGTCAGCCCACCGCTTGCCCCGCTTTAATACACTATGGAAACAAAACTCCCCATTGTAAGCCGTCTTTAAACCAACCTTGTTGGTACTCAAGTCAAGCATGCATGCTTCACTGATTTTAAAGCTCTTCTGAGCCTTAACACACTCTTTTGTGGCTGACCTATAATCAAACGCCTCCCAGTCTGTGCCATAAATGTGAACATGGCCGAATTGCTGCAGGATGTCATGGTATTCCTGTGGTAGCAGAATTGTGTAAATTTTTACACAGAATTGCCCGATATTCTGCTCAATTCTGCCAAAGACTCTGTGAAGGGAGAAAACTGTGGCCCCTTACTGGAAATGTGTGCTCTATGCCAAGGTTGGGAAAAAACTGACGAAGTTCCATGAGCATGGACACCATGTTCATGTTTTTGTTTTGCCCAAAACAAGAGTCGCTGAACAGCCGATGCCCCCTGGATCTGCTGACTTTGTCCTGAAGTCGAACCTTGAGGCAGTCACTCAGCGCAGAAGCAATCATATTGCTGTCTTTGCTACTCTTTTTCTCCTGCCACACGTAGAGATGGACATCATCTTTTTTCTGGTGACTGTTCTCACCATGGTGCACAACAACACCAAACAGGTACAGATACATCTGCCATGAGTAATAGGCCTGTCCTATTGGGGTTTTTGGAAGGACCATGGCTGTGTCCAAATTCAGGGTCTGCATCCTTCGGAGTACTCATTTGAAGGATGTTATGTCACAGCGCCGCGACGAAGGCTGTCCAAATTCGTAGGATCCTTCAAATGTGGCCCACAAATACGTCCTCCTTTTCCCCGAATTGGAAGGATGGGTGTGGTGGATCCTTTCCCGTCCTACCTATCCCATAATTCTTTTCGGCAGAGCGTAATGGCGGACGAAGCGAGCGGTAGCGGAGTGGGAGAGGAGTTTCTCTGACAAAACAAGCTAAAGTTTATGCTTCGGCTCAATGAATTTGTAGGAGAAATTAGTAGAATACTTAAAAACAAATAAAAATAGGCTATAATGGCTTACCTGGATGTGACTGTCTTGTAGTCTGATATAAAAAACTCTCCGACAACGAGCAAAGAAAGTATTTAATTTATTTAATTGCTTTATTTCTTCCAAAAGAATTAAAATGAGGAGAATAACTCTTTGTTTGTCCATTTTCCCGCTTCTTGCTTGGCGCTGTCACGGTTGCTAGGCGACAGGATATGAGCAACGGGTAAGGGAGGGAACTGAAAGAAGGGTAGGCTGTCCAAATTCACAAACACCGACTTCCGGGTTTTGCGGACGTCGTAGGATCCCTCCTCCTTCAACCGGGTAGGAAGGATCCTAAGGAGGATGCAGACCCTGAATTTGGACACAGCCCATGTTTTGCATCATATCAGAACAGAGGGGCACATGTCCTTCAGCAACCCTGCCTAACAGGTCATAAAACATTCTGATTGGTTGAGAGGACATATCGCATTTATGCTAAAAACAGCTTCGGCGCTTATAGCGGTTTGGAAAGAAACTGCATCTTGCAGTACATTTTAAACAAGGACATATAGCAATTTGGCATAAAAAATTTGAACGTTTATCGCATTTTGGTAAAGAGTTCTTCATATTAACTTTTTTTTACAATTTACTTTCATGTACAATTTAAATATTGTGTTTTTGAAGGCCTCTTTTACTGTTAGGCCGTGTTCACACTTGGCGTCTTTTTTGACTAGAAAAAGTTGACAAGAGCGTTGTTTTAATGAAAAACAAAGCTGGCAGCGTCTGTTACAAATAGCAGCGGAGAGCGTCTTTTGTTGTCATAGCAACAGCTGTAACAGTAGCCTAGCGCTGTGTACTGCAGAAATGTCAAGAAAGAGTAAAAAGTTGGCTCTTGCGTTGGCTTTTGAAGTTAACGGGAAAGAAAATGTCGATTCACAACGACGTTTGTGGGTGCACGACATTATACGGGGAAGGAACCAATATTATGATAAGAGTTTTGTGCTCATATCATACAGCTCCTTGTGCTCCGAAACTAGTACGTGCAGTCTATCTACCGGCACCTTCTCCATTTTTCTTCTTGTTGTTATGGAAACGACAGATCTCGCTACTCGCTTGTCATTGGTCAGCTGTCAAAAAGGCGCTTGACGTAGGGCGTTTTTTTCAGAAAAGTTGAAATTTTTTCAACTCGAAAAAACGCTTTGAGCTGCAGAAAAAGACGCCGGTGGTGGCGTTTTAAAAAGCGCTCAGGACTTTTTTTGAAAACATGGTTTACTCCATAGGATTATAATGTAAAACAGACGCCGGCAGCTTCGAAAAAGACGCCAAGTGTGAACACGGCCTTAGAGCGCCACCTATGGTCCGATCTCCATTAAACTCATCATGCTTGTTAACAGTCATCTGACACGTTTTCACTAATGTTTGTAAAGTTTCAAGTTTTTGTTTAGGTCTTATAGGCTTTTGGGTTTATGTGGCCAGCCCCCTTTTTAAATGAGCCAATTATAGCTAACCAAAAGATAAAATTAATTTTTTTTTCGATAATTATTGATCTAGAGATTCCAGAGATTATTGCTGCAGTGGTTTGATCTAGACTGAGCAAAAAAACAGAGACTAGTTTGCAAAAGTAGGTTTTTAACATATTTCTGAATAATTAATGAACGATTTGATTGACAGCAATAATTATTGAGGCAAAGTTGCTCATCATGAGGAGTTCTATCAAATGATATGTATATTGTGTGGATATGTAAAACACCATGTGATTACGGAGCCAAAAATCTTGTTAGCGCCAACTAGGGGCCGATTTCTTTCAAAATTCTTACAGACCTTTAGGGCCATGATTTGAACATGCCCACCTAGTTTCGTTCCGATCAACTTCTGTTAACCTTGTCTAATAAGTGCTCAAACTTCATTGGCCAATGACGGCCATGTTTTTTTTAGATACTCCAATGTCCTCATAGACCCTTATGGCACATTGGACAAAGACCCTGCATACCAATTTTCAAGTCGATCGAACTAACGCTTCCATAGTTATAGCTGTTTTTATATTTTTTCAATCTTATAACGCCACCAAGTGGCAAAGCTGCGCAATTTTTTTTATTTTACCAAATATTAAGCTCATACACAGGTGTACCGAGTTTGGTGAAGATATCTAATTTTTTTCATCAGTTATAGCCTTTTTCTTTTAATTGGACCTCGACTTTCGAACGTTTTGGGGCCCCATTGCAAAATTTCTACTTTTTTTTTATAATTATTAATATTCACTATCCAGAGAATATTTCTGCAGTGGTTTCTTTCCGATCGGGTGAAAAACCTTGGACTAGTTCGCAAAAGCAGTTTTCGGATATCACTCAATTTTGCGGAAAAACAGGGCCTCCTAAACCCTCAATCACAAATTTTGCCTTGACCTGAGTATTCCAAAAATGTAAAAAATTTTGAGTCTACTTCAAGCGGTTTAGGAGCTATTAGCGTTTACGCATTTTTGATTGCTGTAGCGCCCCCTATAGGCCGATTGGGGCGAGTCTTTGGATCTGAGTAGCGAGCAATACTACTACGTTTTGACCAAGTTTCAGCTCTCTAGGCCTTACGGTTTGGTCTGCACGATCAGTTTTACCGGAGAAGAAGAATAATAAAATAAAAAAAATCCTAACAATTACAATAGGGTTTCAGCACTACGTGCTTGAACCCCTAAAAACCAAAGAATATATTTCTGATGTGCAGCAAAAGATAATTGAGCTTCACAAATTAGTGAAGTGGTTTTAAGAAAAGAGCTAGAGCAGTGAAAATTCACATTTCCACCATCAGGGCAATGGATTAACAATGCACATTAATTTTCACAACCTTCTTTGATCATATTTACCAAGGGTGCCTATATTTTTGGCCATGACTGTAAATATTCATCTGATTTCTTGAAATAATTATATTTGTAAAAGTCAACATCTTAAACTTAAAAGCATGAATGCAGTTTAAAGCCAGAGAGACACAGCATCATATGCAGTAGATGAATGTAAAGTGCCCTTTAAGCGAGTGAGAGTTTTATATGAAAACTCTGTGGCCAGAGTTTTTATTAGCCATGAGTACTTTGATTCAGGTCTTGGGTTATCTAACTGCTTATGAATGGCTCAGGCCTTGTGCATTCAACACTGATGACCAGTTTTGCTTCAGCACAGATAACCGCAGCAGCTTGACTTGAGGAGATTTCCACTGCCTTTTCAAACTCTAACCCAACCAAAGACTCCCAGCATCCCACCCAAACAACTATCTCTTCATTTTCAAACTCATTTTACTTATGTTTGCTTATGTCACTCTGAACTTAAGTTCCTACATAAACACCCTGGTATTTCTCTCATTTTTCAATTAGCTGGTTGCTGTGGTCTGTAGGTGACCAGATAAAAGGATGTTCCATTTAGCCTAAAGGTCTACGTTTCCCAGGTTTGGAAACCCTCTATCCAGACAAACACTGATGTGAATGTGGATGGATTCAGCTTGCCTTTGCACTGCTTTAGTGGTGCAGTTAAAAAAAAAATCTCCCTAAAATAGCTAATATCTTTCTCAACTGTTGACTGATGAGAAGCACAGACACCAAATTTGTTTTCTGACAGAAGCACCATACGCCTGACCCAGACATGGAGGAAAATAGCATCAATGGAGAGAAGCTTTATTTGTGTTTTATTTGAGTCTAAGTGAGGAAAAACAACAACAACAATCCCTAGAGTGCTGAGATGTTCATATAGACATATATAGGAGTCTTTACTTCTAAGAGAAAATGCATCGTTTCTATGAGGGTGAGTCTAACAAAACAGCTCAAATGGATCATTGGCATGATTTTTTTTTTTAAGTAATAGGGAACGTCCAAAATTAAGAAATATTTCTGTGACGATCAAGTGATTTGTTTTGGCTTGACTTCAGACCACATCGTGGATGTACTTTTTCATCACAGCCATACACCATGCTGTTTCTGCAAAGACCATGAGACTATTGTCCTTGCATAATAGAAGGATTGTCCTGATTTTCCTTTTGATGTTTATTGTTGTAAAAAATGGCAAAACACCCCCCCTCCCAAAAAAAAAAACCTTTTTATTATCTATTTATTTAATTAAAATATATATATATATATTTAATCCAATGTGTCACATTTACACATTAAAACACACATTTTTTACAAGATAAACTCACAATAAAAAATCTAATAGAATCCAGTACTCTGTGACAGAGAATGCACCTGTACATGGAGTAATTTGAATGAGCTTTTTATGGTTTATGGAGAATAGAGAGGGTAGTACAGAGGGTAGTCCTTGTATAATCAACATGTTCCACTTCAGTTTACCACTGATACTCTACATATACATAATTGAGATTGAAGATTTTTTCTTCCATTTAATGTGATCCTGGAGCTGTGCAAATGCACATGTGTCTTCCAGAAAATGTCTGGGCCCATTTGAACAGGATTTTTGTGGCTGGCCTGTGTCTGCACCTCTAACTGCAGGTTCAGTAAAAATTTAACTAATGGTAACAGCTACTATAATAAACCAAACCCTTTGGAATGTTAGTTACTGGACACAGAATCCAATGCTAGCATTTAATTGTACTGAAAGATTCCTCAAGCACTTGGAAATTGTGGTTAAGGGGAACATTTATTAACTTCCCCACAGATTGTGGCCAGCAAATCATTCTCATGATTTAACAGTTTGAAAACTTGGAGTTAAAACACACTCACCAGAGTCTCCATTGCGTCCTCTTCTTCCCCTTTTGCCTGGTGGACCTACAGCAGGTGAGAAAACATTGTTTAAATGTTGTTATCATGAGTAAATTTAAAATGCACTTCAGGCACATATTTAAGTAAGATTGTTCTGGTAAGAAAACGCTACCTCATAATCCTTAAAGTTAAAATGTTAAGCTAAGTTAACTTCAAATGTAAGAGTGGCATGAGTGAAAAGAGATGAATTTACAGACATTAGTGTGACCTTGAGTGTAACACCCTTGAGTTTTACACATTAAATGTGAATCATAACCTAGAAAAACGTAGACTATGCCTTTTGTATCTATCTGTACATGTACAGTATTTGTGACAGATATCTGCATGATGTTTTAAAATTCAGACAGAAAAGTCAACAGATGAATGCAGTAATACAGCTGTCTTAATTTCTGCTCTACGGACCTATCAAAATTGTAAGACTTTGTTGCCAATGTCCCAAAAGCCTTTTTCTAATTAAAACTCTTAGAATAATCCAAAATCATAAAAATCAAGACCTGAATGCAATTTCTAAAAAATAAAATGAAATAAGAATTGGTTACACTTTACTTAAAGGGGTGTGCATAAGACTGACATGGCACCTTCATAATCATGACATGACACGTCATAAATATGAAGGTTTTTATGCATGTTTATGACAACTGTCATTAAGTGTCATTCTCTCAGTGATGTAATTTTTAATGCAAAGATGACATTGTTTGAGATGTCTTTGTTATGGGCTAGGGTTAGGGGTAAGGGTAGGGGTAGGGGTAGGTTAGGGCAAATAATGTCATCTTTGCAATAAAAAGTGACATAACTGAGCGAATGACACTTAATGACAGTTGTCATGTCATCACTATGAAGGTGTCATGTCAGTCTTATGCACACCCCTTCAAGTAAAGTGTTACCTAAAAATTAATAAATTACTATTTAATTAATTTGTTTGTTTGATGATGCATGAGGTCAAGTTGGTACATTTGTTTGGCAGAAATGTTTTGCGGATGCATGGTAAATTTATTTTGTAAGTTTTGTGCACCACTCGAGTACATACACAATCTAAACATCTTCCAGTGTACCAAAAATTAAGGCCAACCTGTGGTCTGAAACACAATGATATCAAAGACACTAGAAGGCAAGCCTGCAACCTTTAGCCAAAAAATGTAACGGCTAATGCTAACACTTCTGCTTTGGCAGTACGTGGGAAAGGAGAACAGAGGCTGTTTTTTTTAATGGATGTCAATGGAGGAGAGGCTTCACTACGCTGAATAAACAGCTTTTTAGAGGAAACAGCTTTTCATTTAATTAATCGACAGCCTCTGATAATCTTCAACATGTTTTACATTAAACAATACTTTTGGATTTAACTATTTTTAGAGTTTACCATGAGAAAAGGGTGACATGGGAGTGGATTTTCAAACCTCTCCCGTCCCACACTCACTCCCACAAAAAAAAATAAAAAATCCTGTCCCATCCCAATCCCATGAAAAAACTGGGGGGAAATCCCCTCCCGTTCCTCCTAGATTCTTGATGAATTCCTTTAGGAATGAAAGCTTCATCATTCCAGCTATGGGTTGATTGGTCCGAAGTGAATCGACAAAGATACTGAACTTAAAACTGCCAGAAGCTCAGTCTCCCCCTGGAAGGGGAGCCGCAAGATTTCCAAGGTGATAAGTGTGTCTCCAGGGCACTGAAAGTAAAAAGAAGAACCTCGTCTTTTGGGTGTGGGAGCAGTTTTATCTGGTTTCCCTGTAACACCCATTTTGGTTAGTTTGACCATTAACAAGGTACATAGTTTCAGCGGGAAAGTGTTTCTTTGTCCCACTTGACACCTCATTTGCATGTTTTATGACTGATCTGGAGAATCAGTGTAATTTTTCCCACAGTACAGTAAAAATAGTATGATGCATTTCACGATCACATAGTGTACATCATTGTTTGAGGAATAAAGAGCAGATCATTTTTGATATCAAGAAAGATACATCTAAAAGATATTAAACCAGAGATACATTCATACATCTGAATATGAGTGTTTAGAGCTTACTAACGAATAACGAGTGGTAACTAGGCTAATATAATAAGGAAACATACAAACAACACATGCATATACCAGATACATTTGTAACTGCCCGGTGTACTGTATTACCACATAGACCAGCCCTTAATGATCTGTCCATCACGGACTGCGTCATTCACTTGGACAGCCACACCAGAGCAAACAGGAGGAGAGCATAAAGAGACAGGGCAACTAGAATTGAGTTCAGAATTAAAATATACAGTTTATAGTTTATTTATATAAAAGGTATATTTGTACGGAGCTCATGGTGGTGGAAAGATTTCGGGGGGTATTATATTGGGTTCTCTCGCAAAGATGTTTGCGTTCTCTCGCAAAACTTTTGCGTTCTCTCGCAAAGATGTTTGCGTTCCCTCGCAAAACTTTGCGTTCTCTTGCAAAAGTTTTGCGAGAGAACGCAAACATCTTTGCGAGAGAACGCAAAGTTTTGCGAGGGAACGCAAAAGTTTTGCGAGAGAACGCAAAAGATTTGAAAAATATTTTTTCCTCCCACCCCAAATTTTTTCACCCACCCCGAAATCTTTCCACCACCATGAGCTCTTAGGGGCTCCGTATATTTGTGTATAAAGTTGGGTATCATATGTTATTACAACTCCCGGTCCTGCCCACTCCCTCTGACATTTTTTCCTGTCCCGTCCCAATCACGTGATTAATAGTGATTTTGTTGCTACAAGTGATTCAGCTTACAGCACTTCTCATTCATTCCTATAGTATCCGTAAACAACGATTGAGTGTCGCACAACTCTGACTGAAATTCAGTTATGTCAAGGCTGTAATGTGATTGGGTATTAAGGCACACATGATCCAAGGCAGCCGTTACGCTTTCTCCAATAGTAAGTAATACAGACCCTTTCATCTCCCTATGGTAAGACAGTCTCTGATGATACTGTCTAAAGAATGTGTTTGTGCATTCTTAGCTGCCCTTTTAAAAATCAAATAAATATATAATGACACATGAACTTAAAGACTCTGCCAAACCTTATAGACTTTATGCCAGAAAATTTATTTTACAAAAACTGTTAAGGGGGCATGAACTGAGGAGCTAAGAAAAAATATCAAGCTAAAAACTTTATAACTGCATTATATAACTGATGACCTGTCTGATGATAGGAATATATATAGACAGTGTTGTACGCTGTATGCCTAGGCCAATATGTTGATTCGCAAATTTGGTATGTGCTCAGGATCTGTCACGACTATACTTTTTAAACCATACTGTACCCCTATGTATACTGCTCATTTGTGGTGGCATTACAGAAAGAGCAGCATGCAGAGACTTAATGTAGCTTATAATGATGATATGTGATTGCTGCTTGGCGATGGAGCAGTGCAAGCCAAATATTTGTCATTGCTGGTGTGCCAACCTGCGTTGCTGTGATGCGTAATCTCATGTACAGATGTATGTGTAGGTTATCAGAATCTGTAAATAGTATAATTTTAACACTGATGAACTTGGCACTAATTTCAGTCAGGCTTTTTTTTAAATATGTGGAATCATTGGCGTTTTAGTACACATGTAAATATGTGATATTGTGGATTCTGTCCTTGTGTGTGTATTTGTATGTTTTATTGTTGTGTCTTTGTTTGGACCGAGTGTGTCCTTAATAAAAGTTTTTGATTGATTGATTTGAAACCAACATTCCCTTGATCTTTTAAAATATAAGTAGTCATTGTACTCTAAAAACCTCTTTTAAGTATCAGAATTGAAAACTATCCCATTAGTCTCAAAACAGCATATATTGAACCCAGTCTGCCAAAACGACAGCTTGTGGAATGTACCACTCTATGATGTATTAGTGTGGCTAAACACTGCCTAAGAAGAAGATCAACGCTGTCTGTTAAGCCCCTCCCACCGATTTGCACATGTTATTGTAAATAACAAGAGAACAAGAGAGAGAGGCAAACACTGGTCTATGCAGAAACCAAACGATAAAGATGCTTTGAATACAACAAGATGCTGTGCAGTTCCCAGTTGTGGAAATACAGTCTTTGCATCATTACTTCTGATCCCAATGTTAGGAAAGATTGGATAAACTTTATTTTGAAGGAAGTTCCATACCAGGGATGAACTGCTGAACATTCGGCAGAACACACCACAAAATCTTTTACGGAATTTCGATTATTCCGATGTTTTGCTGAATGTTGTAGTTGGCGGAGCTGCCTAGCATCCATCTGGCGAATCTCCGCTCTCTACCCAACAAAACGGACGAACTCCTTCTGCTATCCAGGATAAACAAGGATTTTTCAAACTTGGCTGCTCTGTGCTTCACGGAAACCTGGCTGAACGACGACATTCCGGACCGCGCATTAAGTCTGCTCGGCTTTCAGCTATTTAGAGCAGACCGCATCGCAGAATCAATGGGGAAATTGCACGGCGACAGGACATGCTTTTACATCAACAAACGGTGGTGTACAGATGTAACTGTTAAAGAAGATGTGCTCTCCCGATCTTGAAACACTCTTCATTAACTGAAAACCTTTCTATTCGCCGCGGGAGATTTGCTTATTCATTCTGGTGAGTGTTTACATTCCTCCGCGAGCGCATGTGAGCTCGGCTTTACAGAAATTCGCTGATATGATCACAGAGAATGAGCAACAACACCCAGACTCTGTTTTAATAATTTTCTGGGACTTTAATAAAGCAAATCTCTCACGTGAACTGCCAAAATACAAACAGCATGTTACATGTCCCACCAGAGACAGTAATATACTGGGTCACTGTTACACAGCAATAAAGGATGCATATCACTCTGTCCCATGGGCAGCTTTGGGGCTCTCTAATAACTGTTTAGTTCATCTCATACCGACCTACAGGCAGAAACTGAAATCGGCTAAACCTATATTAAGGACTGTAAAAATATGGACTAATGAAGCAGAGCGGGATTTACAAGCCTGTTTCTCTCTCACTGATTGGACTGTTTTTGAAGCTGCTGCTGCCACCGATCTGGACGAGCTCACAGAGACTGTAAGATCATATATCAGTTTCTGTAAGGATATGTGCATTCCTATGAGAACTCATTTAACTTACAACAATGACAAACCATGATTCACTGCAAAACTCAGCCAGCTCCGTCAGGCCAAAGAAGATGCTCGCAGGAACGGGGACAGAGACTTGTACAAACAGGCCAAATACACACTGGAAAAGGAGATCAGAGTGGCAAAGAGGAATTATTCCGAAAACCTACAGATTCAGTTCTCTTCTAGTGACACGGCTTCAGTGTGGAAAGGTCTGAAAGACATCACCAATTACAAGACACCATCCCCCAACACTGTGGAGAATCAACAACTGGCAGACAATCTGAATGAGTTTTATTGCAGATTTGAAAAAACACCATTCACACCTCCTGCAACCCCCATCTCCCCCACACCTGCAATTCAGTTCAGTGAAGATGACGTGCGCCAGGTATTCAGAAAGAACAAGAGAAGAAAGGCACCCAGCCCAGACGGTGTGACACCAGCCTGTCTGAAAACTTGCGCTGACCAGCTGGCGCCCATCTTCACACAGATCTTCAAGCATGAGGAGGCTTCACACAGCCCCAGTGATCTTTTGGAGATGTGTGAAGTCCCCTCATGCTTCAAACGCTCCACCATCATCCCCGTCCCAAAGAAACCCAAAATTACTGGACTTAATGACTACAGACCTGTGGCTCTAACGTCTGTGGCCATGAAATCATTTGAAAGACTGGTTTTGGCTGATTTGAAGAACATCACTGGATCCTTACTAGACCCCTGCAGTTTGCCTACAGAGCAAACAGGTCTGTGAATGATGCAGTCAATATGGGACTGCATTATGTTCTGCAGCATCTGGACAGACCAGGGACTTATGTGAGGATCCTGTTTGTAGACTTCAGCTCTGCTTTTAACACCATCATCCCATCACTCCTCCAGCCCAAATTAACTCAGCTCTCCGTGCCCACCTCCATCTGTCAATGGATCACCAGTTTCCTGACAGACAGGCAGCAGCTAGTGCGGCTGGGAAAATTCTCATCCATCAGCACTGGTGCCCCTCAGGGCTGTGTTCTCTCCCCACTACTCTTCTCCCTCTACACCAATGACTGCATCTCTAAAGACCCCTCTGTCAAGCTCCTAAAGTTTGCAGTCAACACCACACTCATCGGCCTCATCCAGGACGGTGACGAGTCTGCTATCTGGTGCAGTCTCAACAACCTGAAGCTGAACACGCTCAAAACAGTGGCGATGACCATGGACTTCATGAGAAACCCCCCCTGCTCCCCCCCCCCCACTCACCATCATGAACAGCACTGTGGCTGCAGTGGAGTCATTCAGATTCCTGGGCACCACAGTCTCCCAGGACCTGAAGTGGGACAAACACATTGAGTCCATTGTGAAAAAGGCCCAGCAGAGGCTGTACTTCCTTCACCAGCTGAGGAAGTTCAACCTACCACAGGAGCTTCTGAAACAGTTCTACTCCACCATCATTGAATCCATCCTCTGCACTTCTATAACTGTCTGGTTCAGCTCAGCTACCAAATCTGACCTCAGAAGACTACAGAGGGTAGTCCGGACTGCTGAGCAAATCATTGGTACAACCCTACCCACTCTCCAAGAATCCAGAGTGAGTAAAAGGGCTAAGAAAATCACTCTGGACCCCTCACGCCCAGCACACTCCCTCTTTGAACTGTTGGCGTCTGGTCGACGGTACAGAGCTCTGAGCACCAGAACGACCAGACACAGGAACAGTTTCTTCCCTCAGGCAATCCATCTCATGAACACTTGACAATAAATGGGGAACACACAACACTATAATACATTATTTATTTAACACACATACTTATTTACATTTAAAATTTGCACATATCATAATTGTATATACATAATTGTCTATATTATATATTGTGTTTTTTGCTATTTTGCACATTGTTTATTTGTATATTATTCTTTTTATTATCTGTTTCTTGTCTTGTCGCTGTCATTCTGTTTCACTGTGGAGCTTCTGTCACTAAAACAAATTCCTCGTATGTGTAAACATACCTGGCAATAAAGTTCATTCTGATTCTGATTCTGTGTGTGTTCTTTGTTGTAGCTGTCAATTTTTCATTTCTTACTAGTGAGTTTTATGGGTTTGGTTGGCTTGGGGGGGTCGTGTGTTTTTCCTCCATTGTGGATGTGCTGTGGTGTCACCACTTCAGATTTTGACATTACTGACATAACTGACATTTTTGACAAATTATGTTAACAAAATCAATATTTTATAGTCTTCAAATTTATGTCTATGGGTGATTTTTTGGGGGGAGTGGGGGGGTTTAGGGTGTGTGTGAGAGAGTAATCGTTCTGCATTGTGAACATGTGGAAGGGTTGCCACTTGTGTATTTTGTGGTCTGCGTTGTGGTGGATTGATTTATATTATTTGAAAAAATTAAAAAGTAAAGGTATCAATTTTATCGTTTCCCCATTCATTTCAATGCGGGGTCCCCAGAGACCCCAAACATAATGGCTGTGACTTTTTTTCACACTAACATAGAACCAGATATCAATCCAGTTTAATTTTTTATTTGGAGAGCTACCAAGTGTTGACAGCCGTACAAAGTCTCATGCCATTTAGATAAAGGGATTTTCTTTTTCATCAAACATCATTTGGGGTCAAAAAGACCCCATACAGTGCACAAGTTTTAAACTATTTTACATGCATAGTAGTGAGGAGTTGTTCATGAACAATTCTATCAATTTGATTGAGTCTCCAGAGTCTTCATGAACATCGAGTTTTCTCAGCAAGAAATTTGTTAATTTTGTGTTGTATGCCCAACATACAACACAAATGTTGTATGTTGTCTGTTTCCTGGTTCTTTACAGGTTCGGGTACAAGTTGTTCGTTCATTGTGTGACAGCCCAATAGACTAGAGGTTATGCAGTCTGAACTGGAAAGAGAAATAATTAGTTCACCTCCCAAATCTTCGGGGTCGAGTCGATTTTTCTTTTGTTATGTGACGTGACAGCAGTGTTAATTTTGATTTAGTTTTAGTCATAGTGTTTTGACTAAAATGCCATTTAGTTTTAGTCATATTTTAGTCATCTGAATCTACAGTAAATTTAGTCGGCTAAAATTTAATGGGTTTAGTTACAGTGCATTTATTAAGCATTTCACTAAAATTTCCAAACTCATTAGGCTATATAGGTTTGATGTTGTTTTTTTTTTTTGTTTTTTTTATCATGATAGACTGCAATTTAACTCTGGTGACACACAACATGCCTTTGTTAAAATTAAATAAACCCACTTCTCATAAAGAACAAGAACATGGTCTTCTTTTTAATGAAATACCAATAGTTATATAGGCTAATTATGCATTTTTTATATAAAAATTTGTTTACAATATTCTTCATTCTTTCAAGCAGACATATTTATTTCTATAAATAAATTTAGATTAATCTTTAGGGCTACTAAAGTTTTTCAGTCAAGAGCAGTGAGTGATTGTATGTATTTCTTTTGTTGCTTGATTAAAATCAATGACACGGACATTAGCAACTAAATTAGGCTGCTATCCCTTTAAAACCGAATGTACGGTGACGGATGCAATGGATGCAAAGTACTGATTCACGTTCTCCCTACTGTTTACGTTCACAGCTGTTTATGTGAATACTTATCAAAACGGACATTTTGACATCATTTTCACGTCGCATGAACAGAGAAATAGACACAACGAGTACTCACGCGCTGAGACGCGCTTTCTGTGTGTGTATGCTTCAGTGTCTGTGCTTAGAAAACCTGTGTTGTCAGGATTATTCATATGCCTGCTCTCCTCTTACTCCCACAAATTGACATTTTTGAACGTTTTAATGCGCCGTGCAGCAAGTGTATTTTAGCTTATGTCCCACCGGTTCATATGTTCGCATCTAACCTTCTATGCAGCAGATTCGTTCTGAATTAATCTCTTCCCAAATTGTCCCTCCTTAACATTTTCGTCTCGTTTTTATTCATTGACAAAAATGTCAATAGATTTGCATAATCATTTTTGTTATTCAAAAAGAGTTTCCGTTCGTTATCGTCTCGTTATCGTCAGTGAAAAAAATGTTGACGAAAATTATGATGAAAATTATTCGGCAACAAAATTAACACTGTGTGACAGCAGTATTGGATGCAGAAATTAGTTAATTAGTTTGTTGTAAGATATTGAGCTGGGAAGTGGGCATGTGACAAAAGAATGAACAACTCAAACGAGAGATGAAATTATCAATTTTGTTTCTGGGACTGCATAGCCTTATAGCCTATGGGGCTGTGACAGAATTAATTAATGACTTGAACCTGAATATTTGAGACATGAACTAATCAATTCTCTTTCTGGTACAGACAGCATAGCTTTAGCTGAATGAAGGTCTTAAACCCGGAGACTTGAGATGTCAACTAATCAATTCTGTTTCCGGTACAGACTGCATATATTTAGTTCCATTAACTAAATATGCAGTCTGTACTGGAAACAGAAAAATGTGACAAAAAAATTAATTACTCAGATCGGTAGGTGAGGAAGATGAACAGACTGCATAACCTGAAAAAGGAATGAATCATTTAGTTTTCTCATAATCTGGCCTAGGTTACATTATAGTTTTTACTTTCTTTCTTTCTTTCTTTCTTTCTTTCTCGAAATGTCATGTAAGTAGATGTGTTGGGGAATTTGGCTGTTAACATGTAACATTTTAATTATATTCTGCTGAAATGAATGAAAGAGTATTTGTTAATATTGATGAATGAGATTCAAGGATTCAAATCAGTAAAATGATCTGAACTTCCCATCACTATTATATACAAGAAAAACATTCAATAGGCATTTATCACAGCGATTCAATGCTGTAAAACTCATTTTCATTCAATGCACTATAAATAAAGCATCAACATATGCAGACATTTCCCAACAGCATAGCAGTAATGACTATGATTTTTTTAGTTACAATATTGATGTTATCAGAGAGAAAATTAACATGCAACAGTCTGCTCACACCAGTGCACTATAGACCATCTGAAGAATAAATCTATCCATTGTACAAAAAAGCCCCAAAATACTAACTGTAATTTTAAAATGTATTTTTTTGTCATTTTGAAATTTAGTTTTAAACTATCCTTTAAATGGCTATATTTTACATATTTGTCAGCAAGAAGATTTTAATAATTTATAAAATCTTTATACAATCATTTATCGTATAGCCTGTATCATTGTCCTAGTTTGTCCTAGTGTATTTTGATTTTGGACTGTTTATACCAGGGGTACCCAACCCTGTTCCTGGAGATCTATCTTCCTGAAGAGTTCAGCACTAATCCTGATCAAATACAACTGAACCAACTAATTAGGATCTGAAGGAGCACTTGATAATTACAGACAGATGTGTTTGATTAGGGTTGGAACTGAACTCTGCAGAAAGATGGATCTACAAGAACAGGGTTGGGCACCCCTGGTTTATACATTTTGTGATTATTTGCTGCCTGCCCTGACCTTTGCCTGTTTTTGTGGATTACTATTTTGCCTGTGGATGATACTGTTTTTGCTGGCGTTTTGACCCTGCCTGTTCTGACCTCGTTTTTTAATAAAGCCTGCATTTGGATCCACTAGCCTACTCTGTTGTCACGACTCTCACATTACAGAATTATCAGCCACACCTGGATCCAATGGCTTTATTGAGTGTTCCATTTAGGGGTGACCCTGAATAGTTGACGATTCGATGCTTCGAAAGGAGGAGCCTGATTCGATTACAAATCTCGCAGTTGAATATTTGAGGGGTGTTATGATCATGCCATTTTGGCTATATGTGTTTGCTCAATGTCTGATTTCACATAGAACTACCGGTTTTCTCCCAATAAGTCAATACAGCCTATTAAGATAATGTTGTAATTAAGAATCTGAAAAGAAAGAAGCTTTTAATAAATATTTTTAACAGGCGTGAATAAATCCAACCACCCCTACAGATTTAAATTTCACTTAATCCAACATCTTGGCAGCAAGGATTTAATCTTTAACAAGACAGAGTGAAAGACTGATTTTTTTCAATCAGGTAGGGTATAAGTGATTTCAAAATATTTCAGCCGGTCTATATATATATAGTGCATATATTATTTATATAATATACATTTGAGTTACGCTGCACTAAAGTGCTTGTAATACTACGGTGATATCTCTTCAACACGCAGTGCGAGCAGGACAAACAACAATGCAGAATATTAATAACTATGACTGGGACTGTCATATACATAACACTATAATGAGAACACTATTATAATAAATCGCTGTTAATTATTAGAGTTTAGTTGCCATCATGCTGTCTGAACAGACTAGCACGTGGTGTCCCTTCAAGACTGACAGAAAGATCCGAAGAGCTTGACATACTGCCGTCATTTCAAGGCAGTTGATGTGCAGCTGGCCTTCCGCATTCGTCCTGGAGCCGAGGGTCGGTCTGCCATCACACAGAGCCCCCCAACCTGTGTTGGAAGCATCTGTCGTGACAACATTTCTTCTGCAAACCAAACCCATCATCATGCCCTGCTCAAACCAGCACAGGTCCTTCCTGGGGGCCAGCATGACGCCCCGCATGAGTCGGAATTAGAGGTTTCAACCAGTACTGAAGGGGTCTCATTATGAGAAGGCCCAACCGAAGAACTGGTGATACGGAGGCCATGAGACCCAGCATCCTTTGAAATGCTTTGAGAGGGTAGGAGGCTCCATTTCTGAAGGAAACCGTAAGCTGCTGTATAGCCAGTGCACGATCTGGCGCGACTATCACCCTCATGCGGGCTGAGTCGAAAACTGTCCCCAGGAACGAAGTTCGTTGGCTGGGGGACAGAGAGCTCTTGGCAAAATTTATCCTGAGTCCCAGGCGCTCCAAGTGACTGAGGAGGAGGGACCTGTGGGCTATTAGCTCGGCCTTCAACTGCGCTAGAATAAGCCAATCGTCGAGGTGATTCAGGACACGGACTCCCATCTGTCTCAGAGGAGAGAGGGCCGTGTCCATGCACTTTGTAAAAGTGCGAGGAACCAGAGCCAGCCCAAAGGGCAGGACCATGTATTGATAAGCCATTCCCTCAAAGGCGAATCTCAAGAATCTTATGTGACAGTGGACTATCTGGACGTGAAAGTAAGCATCTTTCAGATCCAGCGAAAAGAACCAGTCCCCTGGGCGAATTTGCGAGAGGATCTGCTTAAGAATCAGAATCAGAATCAGAATGAGCTTTATTGGCCAAGTATGTTTACACATACAAGGAATTTGTTGTAGTGACAGAAGCTCCACAGTGCAACAGAAGGACAGTAACAGGACAGGACACAGGTAATGAAACAAAATAACAGGAAATAGCCAATGACCAATGTACAAAGCAGCAAAACAAAAATAAAAAATACACAATATATAATATAGGCGACTATGTATGTACAGGTCAAGTATGTGCAAATTAGAAATGAGAAAATAAAATAAGTGAGTGTGGTGAATGGCTAATGTATTAGTTGTGTGTTCTACGTTTATTTATTGAGTGTTCATGAGATGTATTGACTGAGGGAAGAAACTGTTCCTGTGTCTGGTCGTTCTGGTGCTCAGAGCTCTGTAGCGTCGACCAGATGGTAAAAGTTCAAAGAGGTTGTGTGCTGGATGTGAGGGGTCCAGAGTGATTTTACCAGCCTTTTTGCTCACTCTGGATAAGTACAGTTCTTGGAGAGTGGGGAGGGTTGTACCAATGATTCGCTCAGCAGTCCGGACTACCCTCCGTAGTCTTCTGAGGTCAGATTTGGTAGCTGAGCTGAACCAGACAGTTATTGAGGTGCAGAGGATGGATTCAGTGATGGCAGAGTAGAACTGTTTCAGTAAGTCCTGTGGCAGGTTGAACTTCCTCAGCTGGCGAAGAAAGTACAACCTCTGCTGGGCCTTCCTGACAATGGAGTCAATGTGAATATCCCACTTCAGGTCCTGAGAGATGGTGGTGCCCAGGAATCTGAATGACTCCACTGCAGTCACGGTGCTGTTCATGATGGTGAGTGGGGGGAGAGCAGGGGGGTTTCTCCTGAAGTCCACGATCATCTCCACCGTTTTGAGCGTGTTAAGCTCCAGGTTGTTGAGACTGCACCAGACAGCCAGCTCCTTAACCTCCTGTCTGTAAGCAGACTCGTCACCGTCCTGGATGAGGCCGATCAGTGTGGTGTCGTCTGCGAACTTCAGGAACTTGACAGAGGGGTCTTTAGATGTGCAGTCGTAGGTGTAGAGGGAGAAGAGCAGTGGGGAGAGTACGCAGCCCTGAGGAGCTCCAGTGCTGATGGTTCGAGTGCTGGATGTGAATTTGCCAAGCTTTACTAACTGCTGTCTGTCTGTCAGGAAGCTGTTGATCCACTGGCAGACGGAGGTGGGGACGGAGAGCTGAGTTAGTTTATTTTGAAGGGTTTCCGGGATAATGGTGTTAAAAGCAGAGCTGAAGTCCACAAACAGGATCCTCACATAAGTCCCTGGTCTGTCCAGATGCTGCAGGATGAAGTGCAGTCCCATGTTGACTGCATCATCCACAGACCTGTTTGCTCTGTAGGCAAACTGTAGGGGGTCCAGTAAGGGTCCAGTGATGTCCTTCAGATGAGCCAGAACCAGTCTTTCGAATGATTTCATGGCTACAGACGTTAGTGCCACAGGTCTGTAGTCATTAAGTCCAGTAATTTTGTGTTTCTTTGGGACGGGGATGATGGTGGAGCGTTTGAAGCATGAGGGGACTTCACACAGCTCCAGTGATCTATTGAAGATCTGTGTGAAGATGGGGGCCAGCTGCTCAGCACAGATTTTTAGGCAGGCTGGTGACACACCATCTGGACCAGGTGCTTTCCTTCTTTTGTTCTTCCTGAAGACCTGGCACACATCGTCTTCGCTGATTTGAATTGTAGGTGTGAGGGAGAGAGGGGTTGCTGGAGGTGTGAATGGTTGTGTGGAGGGGTGTTCTGGGCGGGTGTGGGGTGATCGTTCAAAACGACAAAAGAACTCGTTTAAGTCGTCTGCCAGGTGTTGATTCTCCAGAGTGCTGGGGGGTGGTGTTTTGTAGCTGGTGATGTCCTTTAATCCTAGCCACACTGAAGCCGGATCGCTGGAAGATAATTTGTTCCGGAGCTTGTCAGAATAATTCCTCTTTGCCACTCTGATCTCCTTTTCCAGTGTGTATTTGGCCTGTTTGTACAAGACTTTATCCCCCTTTCTGTGAGCATCTTCTTTGGCCTGACGGAGCTGTCTGAGTTTGGCAGTGAACCATGGTTTGTCATTGTTGTAGAACAGATGAGTCCTGGTAGGAATGCACATGTCCTCACAGAAACTGATATAAGATGTTACCGTCTCTGTGAGCTCGTCCAGGTCATTTGCCGCAGCTTCAAAAACAGTCCAATCAGTCAGGTCGAAACAGGCTTGTAAATCCCGCTCTGTTTCGTTAGTCCATCTTTTAACAGATCTTAATACAGGCTTCGCAGACTTAAGTTTCTGCCTGTAGGATGGAATAAGATGAACCAAACAGTGATCAGAGAGTCCTAAAGCTGCTCGTGGAACCGAGTGATATGCGTCCTTTATTGTTGTGTAACAGTGATCCAATATATTACTGTCTCTGGTGGGACATGTAACATGCTGTCTGTATTTTGGCAGTTCACGGGAGAGATTTGCTTTATTAAAGTCCCCGAGAATGATTAAAACAGAGTCCGGGTGTTGTTGTTCACTCTCTGTGATCAGATCAGCGAGTTTCTGTTGAGCTGTGCTCACGTGCGCTTGCGGTGGAATGTAAACACTCACGAGAATGAACGAGCAGAACTCCCGCGGCGAATAGAACGGCTTGCAGTTAATGAAGAGCGTTTCTAGATCTGAACAGCACATCTTCTTTAACACAGTTACATCTGTACACCACCTCTCATTGATGTAAAAGCATGTCCCGCCGCCGCGCGATTTCCCCGTTGATTCTGTGTCCCGATCTGCTCTTATCAGCTGGTAATTAGGCAGATGGATCGCGCTGTCCGGTATGTCGCCATTCAACCAGGTTTCCGTGAAACATAGAGCAGCAGAGTTAGAAAAGTCCTTGTTTGTCCGGGAGAGCAGAAGGAGTTCGTCCGTTTTGTTGGGTAGAGAGCGGAGATTCGCCAGATGGATGCTAGGCCACGCCGTTCTAAATCCGCGCTGACGAAGTTTCACGAGCGCGCCGGCTCGCTTTCCCCGTCTGCGCCTCCTGTAGCGTTTGACCAGAGCTATGGCTCCGCCAACTGCAATGTCCAGCAAAACGTCCGAAAAATCAAAAACCGGTAGAAGATTAAGGGTAGTCATTCTGAACGGCCATTTCATGAGGGCACGGTTCAGACGCCTGACATCGAGGATGGGCCGGAGGCTTTATTTTTTATTAAATAAAAAATAAATTATTATTTTTTATTAAAAAAAATATTTTTTATGAAAAAAATTATTTTTTATTAAAAAAAATATTTTGTATTTTTTATTAAAAAAATTATTTTTTATTTTTTATTAAAAAAATTATTTTTTTATTAAAATTATTAAAAATAAATTATTTCCTCATCCTTTTTGGGGATGAGGAAATAATAGCTGTAGAAGCCTGACTCGCTCTGAGTTGGAGGAACTGTCTTTATGGCCCCTTTTGCCACCAAATTCTTTACCTCGGCTCGCAGAACGTGAGCGTTGCTGCTCAGCACTAAGGTGGAGACCACGCCGCTGATCTGCGGGGGTCTTCGAGCGAATTGAAGTGAATAACCTCATTCTGTAATCCCCAGAACCCAATGAGACACTCTGGGGATGGCCTGCCAGGCCTCATTCCATGTGGCAAGGGGTTGGATTAGTTCGGGTGGTGAGTCGCCGTGTGGGGACTCGACACACCTGGTAACTGGAAGAGGAAATTTGCTCTCTTTTTGAAAATGTTTGTTTTTTATTTTTCTTGCTATAACAGCGGCTGTATGTGAGGGCACTTTTGGAATGGACCAGTGATTCACAACAGTTTCTGGAACAAACATACTGTCATTGGAACCAGAACCGAACGGGGTGCTTTAAGGCAAAACAGAGGGTCTTGGTGGCCCTCAGAGCCAGGTCTGAAAGCTGCGGCATCAGGTCCTGACTCATCCATGGTCTGGAGGAGTTTGGCCTGAAAGACCTGGAGCACAGCCATGGAATGAAGCGCTGAGGCGGCCTGCCTGGCGGAGGAATAAGCTTGTCTAGCGAGGGCAGAAGTCATCCTGCAGGGCTTGGAGGGGTGAGCGACTTTCGGTGCGCTACCACTGCCTCGTCGAGAGGGGGCATCCTCTCGTAGTCCTTCTCTTTGGCGCCGTCCACTGAGGAGAGAGAGCGAAGGCGAGCCGAGTATGGAATGTGCCGCGACTTCGTACGCTCCTTATGGACCTCCGTGAAAAACGGAGAGGCTCGCTGACGAGGGGCCGAGGGCCCTGGCAGGAACCATTCGTCCAGATGACTACGAGTGGGCTCCTCCGGCGTAGACCAATCCAAACCCAGCTCGTCGACTGCCTAGAGAGGATGTGGAAAAGCTCGGCATCCATCCCTGGCTTCGAGTCGCTGGGCTCGGCAGTCCCTTAGTCCCTTTGCCCCACTGTTTTTTCCTCACAAATGCCTCGCAACAAAGCTCTTTTAGAGAAATTTGCTATTTTAGGCTCGCCGGATGGCAGCAGGGAATGAGCTGGTGTACACGTCAATCGCTGATGCAGCTCGGCGAGCGGGCAGAAACAGCGAGAAGGCGCAGAAGAAAAGGCAGCTTCAATCCACAGCGAGGCATGTCAACGGCGAGCGTCTTGAGTCCTGAGATCAGCGAAGGGAAGAAGTCGTCTCTGAAGGAGAACTGATCTGATTACCTATGGCGAAGCGCCCGCTTATATAGCCAGATGGCCCCGCCCATTCTGGCGGGCTCTGGCGGGCTTTACCGCCATAGGCTCATGCAGCACCACTGCCGAGCCATTGGTTCGTTTTTTATTCACTGAACGAACCAAAGGCCGTGCAGTCACACTGCATGATTGAAAAAGTCTTCAGTCCTCTGAGAAAAATTTGTTTTCCAGTACGAGTGAAGTATCGAAAGGGAACTGGAGTTGTCCCAGGAGGCCTAAAAATCTGTACTATCAACAATCATAGTACAACACTTAAAATCTACCCCCCGCCCAGCTTCTCTAAAGGAGAGGCCATGATTTTTTACATGGTCAATTAGGGTAATTCTGATTTCATTTGAAATTCATGTCCTTTCACCCTGTTGTCCACTTCCTCTCTGTCCATGTCTTCTTACAGTTTCTGCTCTTGCTCTTTCCACTACACCAGTCCCCTGCTCTCTACTCATCTCTTCTCCCTTTCCTTGTCCTCTCATCTTTTCTCACATCTTCCTCTCTGCTCACCTCTTTCTACATGTTCCTCTCTTCTTCTTTTGTCTCATTACACCCCTTTCTCTGCCCACTCCACCACATTATATAAACTTACACCTCTTTCTTTATCTCCGTTTTTATTTGTATTTCTTTTATTTATATGTATTATTATTATTATGCAAATTTGTTCTTGCTCTTTGTATACTTTTCTCTTTTATTCTTACTCTAAAGCAATTGTGATAAATGTGCAAACGATTAGGAAAACTGGTTTTCCTGTGTGTATGATTAACCAAATTGTTATCAGTTTAGGGCTAATCGAAAATATACCATGTTCATTTGATATGTAGGATATCAGAGCGAATCAGACCATTTAAGAATCGAAGAATTGATCGGATTGGTGTTAGAACCTCCAAAAGAGCAAATTCCACAGAGAGGCCCCAAGGCAACAGGACGTCATAAATAGGATCCCTAGTATCAGCCCGTCTGAAGAAAGCCTAACCAACAAGCCTCTTTCACAGAACAACTTGCAACATTACAAACAAAAGTAACACTTATTGATAATTCCAACTCAGGAAGGAGACTGTCAAATTTGGGCAATTAATCAAGATTAATGGTCAAAGGGATGCACTGCTTGACCGTCACATGCACATCTGTGATAGAAATCAGGAGCTACAGACTTTCTTGGATTGGTTTCCCCCATCCAAGACACAGACCAGACTGAAATTCCTTTGTTGACAGAACCTGACCTTTTTTTTCTACACAGAACTACACAGAGACTGTCTTTTCCATATGCACCTAAAATCATCTTAAATGGACTTATGAGCAACTAATTATTTATATGCATAACTTAATGTAAGTAACCCACACATTTGACTATCATGTTTAATCCCATATTGTATGTCTTTTTAATAACTAGTGAATAGCTTAATAGTTAATATTAATGTTTGGTATGCATAAGTTTGAAAAATCATGCTTTAAATAGGGCTGGGCGATATATCGAATGTGATTTGCCTGCGCATCTCGTCATTAAAGCCTGTTCCTTGATTAGCGGAAAATCTCCATCACCTGTTTTCAAATGGAGCGGTATTTAAAACACAGCACCGTAGTTCACTGACAAGATACACAATATCGCGTTCACTATTGAAGGCTATATTTCTTCGATAATGAACACGATATTGCGTAGCTCGTCAGTGATCTGCAGCTCCGTGTATTAAATGCTGTTCCATTTGAAAACAGGTGATGAAGATTTACCGCTAATCAAAGAACCGGCTTTACTGACGAGATGCGCATGCATATCGCATGAGATATATTGCCCAGCCCTAGCTTTAAACGTTTCTTCCAATCAATTCTTTGTCAAATGTATCATAGTCTTGTTATAGAAATCATGTCCAAAATTATATTCTACAAGAGCGGGAAAATTCGGACCATGTGACTGTCACGAGTCCGGGTCCTGCACTCCTCCCTGGCGCCACAGGAGGCCGCCATCTCCCGTTCTCTCGGACTCATCTCCCATATCACTTACACCTGCCACATAACACAAACCCATGTGCTCAGACAAGACAGTGACATCTGGTGGCCAACCAGGGCACACCCACAGGATACGTGACACTGACCGATTCATGATTTACCGCTAATCAAAGAACCGGCTTTACTGACGAGATGCGCATGCATATCGCATGAGATATATTGCCCAGCCCTAGCTTTAAACGTTTCTTCCAATCAATTCTTTGTCAAATGTATCATAGTCTTGTTATAGAAATCATGTCCAAAATTATATTCTACAAGAGCGGGAAAATTCGGACCATGTGACCGATTCATGATTTATGATGGGTGGAGAAACAGAGCAACACCCCCGGCTAAGATAATATCTAATTGGTCAACACACCAGTTGGGATGTGTTTAAAAGCCGAGTTTAAATACTCAGGACACCATCAAATCTCTCCCTTCTCTCTTCTCTTCTAACTTTTTAGCCATGCTTTTTGTCATCACTTTCTGCATTCTTTGAGTGCCATTCCAGCGTGCTTCGGCCTGCACGCCAGCTGCTACCACGATGAGAAGAAAACCACCTAGTCCTTACATCCCTTTGTTCTTTTACTTTAGTTTATTTTCTTTCCGTTGAGAGTTTTAAGTTAAGTTTGCAGCAAAGTCCAGCTCCGACTGCACCCGCTTCAAACTTCAACCAGCAACTGACTCCAAAAGCATCTTCAGCCAACGCCCAAGATTTCACTACAAATGACTACTGAACTTCCAGCCAATCAGCAACCTCGTGAAACCCCCTTTCTGCAAGGACAATGACAAAAGGGAATCCCTTAACACAAAGGCAACACAACGCAAGTAACCTCGAGATTCTAGCTGAGCTCGTTCATTTAATATAAATTTTAGCCTCATTGAGAAACTCAATGCCAGGGTTAATTAAGTGATTGATGGTTGTTTAGGTCTATGCAATTGCACATATTGCTATAAACATGGGATGTCACATTTTCATTCTCTAAAATCATACTTTCCTCACTTTCTCTCTTTCTGCAACTTGTATGAATGTGTGAATGCGTGTGGTCATGTATTAGATTAGTTTATATGTTTTAGATTTATCCAATAAAGTCTTATTTATATTGAAAAGAGAAGTATCTTGTGTTTTGTGATTACAAGTTAATGTCTTAAACTGCCGATCTTGTTACCTGTTTGAGGAAAAATAACCACCAAATGTATTGCAGAATTATACAAACTATTTTAGTCATTATACATATTCCTGCATAGTTTTTCAATTATAAAATAATAGACATAATTTTAGACATAATATAAGTGATTTATTTGAGCACTAAAAAATACAAAAATAATTATTTGAGTTATAAAAAAGGAATAAAAATGCTTTGTATATAGTATGTATGTACAGGTATATATTCTGATTGCCAGACATAAACTGATATTGGCAGACGTGGTCATACAGTAATCACACGCTGATGTACGTCCATACATATGATAATCATGCAGATGGGCCATATAATCAATAATAGCTGATCAATGAATCACAATGATAGCCGTCATAGAATCGGTAATAAACACGCTGATGTGCGTCCATACATATGATAATCATGCAGATACGGCCACATTCCCCACACAATACACACACACATATAAAAAATGTTGAAGAAAAATAAAAAGAAAGTTTTTTTATGGACAAGGCAGATCGCTAAGTTACATTAAGTAAGTAAGTTAATCAGTTAACTGATTAAGTTAACTGATTAACTTAAGATATAAGTTAATACAGTAAGTTAATCGCTAAGTAAGCTCAGATGACAGCTGCGTCACAGCGTGCATCACGCTTTCAGGAGAGAGCGCCAAATTCAAATAAACTATATTCCACTTATCTGAGACTTTTTTTTCCATGGACGGTCTCATTCTGTTTGTAAAACTGTATGCTACAGCACCGTGTTATTTTTTTACCACCAAGATGCTGTTTTAGAGCGTAATTTATTCCATAACAGACGCGAACAATAACTCTCCCGAAGAAATGAAATGTAAATGTAACATTAAGAGTTACTTGACACAGGGACAGGTCACTCTAGGCACCCGATATTGGACCAGTGACTAGGTTCGTTACAGGAGGGTAAGTGATCAAGGCACACAAGGACACAGATGATAGCTGAAAATGACTCAAATGTATTTTGTTGGTGCAAAATTAATAATAATAAGAAAAACAAATGTAATACAACCACAACAACAATTGAAGAAAAATTAATAAAAACAAATGAAATAATTGTTCTCTTCAATCCCTTGTTGTTCTTTTTGGTATTTTTTTGAGCTCTGCTCGCTATTTACATAGGTTTATAAAAAGCTTTCTTTTCTATTTGTTTCTAGGTATTCAACTTATATTTCAGTTGTTTAGTTTCTACTTTGGTTTATAGATATTTAGTTTTACTAACTGTTAGTTTAATAAAAGCTTTTCTTATCTTTAGGTTTTTATATCTTTATATAAAAACTCATAGAAAATATGAACCCAAATTAAAACAATTGAAATAAGAAAAGAAAAGTACAAAATCACAATAGTTCAATTTGAAGCAATTTGAAAACAATTCCAACAATATAACAGTCAATAACTTCTCAGTCTGTGTATAAATGAATGTCTCTTTGTCATCCAAAGTGGAAAAATATGTTAGTATGTGCAAAAGATGAAAACTTTGTTTCAACAGTCAATGGTGCAAAATGATCGCTTAAGGAAAAGTCCGATCCTACCGATCAGAATATATGCAATGAACTGGATTCCACCTGATCAGTAGAAGCACTAATCCATTGGAACGCACAGGATTACTCCGTCCGCACTTCTCAAATTCACAGAGGTTCAGTTGGGAGGCTCGCCATCTCATGGTATGAAGGGTTTGATCCAATCACACCAAAAAAACCTGACCAAATCCGGGGTTCATATGCTTTTAACCCACATTGGATTTCACAGGGGTTCTCAATCAACAATCATCAGCGGCAATGTCAACAATCACGTTCTAAAAATAAGCCAATATAGTTAAATAATAGGTCTGCCACATATTATACATCATATTATTTGAATATTAGAAAGGATTATTTAGATATTTGCCTCAGATTCATCTTAGTTTTTTTCTCTCTCGCGATCAGCAATGTGTGTGTCTCTCGTTGCTTTCGCGTCTCGTCTCGATGAGGTCACGCGCAATCTCCGTCAATATGTTAATTAGGCATTTAGTCATTTTATCAATTTATCATTTTAAACTGCAATGACGTTATTCAGCTTTTTGTTTAATACTTTCAGTATTTTATTAGAAATATAATTATTTGAAAATTATATTATTTTCTTTCTGTTTCTTAAATAGCTGAATTCTTACTTGTGTTACATAAACAAAGGAATATTCATCCTTATTACAACGTTATTGTTTCGCTGGATTAAAAGTGCTCGCTGGGATGTTGTTCTGTGGACCCTTACCTCTCTAACTAAACTGGGATTTCAGCAGTGGATGCGTTTGTGGCTCGTTATTACAATGATAATGGTACGTACTGCTTTTTTATTCTGCATGTTTTGATGTGTACTGCTTACACAAATGTAGCAAATACATTCCTTATAAGCTTTCCATCGAAAAACAACGATCTGTCGTCGATGCTTGAGGCTTAGATCTTCAGAATGTTATATAGTTTGTCAAGATGAACTTTGTCCCGTTTCATTTATTCTATTAGAAAACAATGACACATGCAAACAAAGAGCGTTCAGTGCACCGTCGCTCTGGCAAAGCTTAACAGGTTATTAGTGTTTTCACTATATTTTGGATTTTAATATCCAGTGCAGAGTTGATGTTATACGGCTCGTTCAGTGAATCGCTGCCAACTCAGTGATCAGCCGTGAAACAGTGGTTCAAGTTGATAAATGATTCCCTTTGAGCTAAATTGACCTGTTTCCCTGACATTACATTACATATAAAGGGGGGAAAGGGAAGTGGTGTGTGGCCAAGTATGGTGACCCATACTCGAAATTTGTGCTCTGCATTTAACCCATCCAAGTGTACACACAGTAGTGAACATACACCCTGAGCAGTGGGCAGGCAATGCTGCGGCACCCAGGGACCAGTTGGGGGTTCAAGGGCCTCACCTCAGTCATGGTATTGAGGGTGGAGAGAGTGTTGGTTATTCACTCCCCCCACCTACAATCCCTGCCGGACCCAAGACTCGAACCCACAACCTTCGGGTTACAAGTCCAACTCTCTATCCATTAGACCACGACTGCCCCAATTGTTTGTGTAAAACATTTTTTTCCAGATATGTTAAAGTATTGGTTTGTTGTATTAACAATTGTGAAAACATTTGAGAGTTTTGTGCACATTGTTTTGTGAAAATTATTTGCAATGATTTTGAATTTGTGTGAAATTAATCCGTTTAGGACAATTACAAAGTATTCGGATCACTGTGTTAACTATTTTGAGAACAGTGACCTGAGTTTGGAGAAATGTGTCAAATCGATTGAGAAAAACTGTAATCTGCTCTTATGTCCCCACCAATGTCAAAAGCTTCTATACTGTATTGGTGCATACAATTTTCAACAAGCATTGTTCAATACTGAAATCACATTTTCAAAACTGTTCAAACATTTAGTGAAACAGAAGTCTATACTAAACAAACTGAATAATATTTCATTGTTTTCAGACAAAATGCATTCAGTGACCACATTTCTCAAAATCAGTTTTGTCATTCATACTCCACAATCTCCAAAACACTATATATTTTCAAATGCTAACAAATTGCTTTCAAAATTGTTAAAAGCACATTCAAAATAGAACGATGGTAATTTCCATGCATTTCTGCAGTAATTACTTTGAAATATAGAAAATATTAGCAGAAAATAAAATAATCAAGCTAATTGAAATTTAAACTGAAAGCCTACTCAGTCCTGCTTTAGTAGCATTACCATGTTTTAGTAAAAGGGGATAGCTTGGAAATGATTTTGTTTGGAAATATGGATCAGGTTGGTTGGGAAAGTAGAGTAGTAGAGAGAGCATGGAGGATGAAGGAGAGGAAGACCAAGAGCCCGGTGGAGCTGGTGGGAGGACAGTGGAAACGAGGGAGCTATGAGCCAAGGTGGAGCCGATGGTTCGGAGGACCGAGATGGAGTCAAGGGCTCGGAGGTGGAGCCAGGGGATCCTCACACCTTGGCAGAGCTGGAGGCTGGAAGTCCCGAGGCGATGGATCAAAGGCTGACAGGCAACAGTGGGACTTGGGCTGAGGAACTGACTGGTTTAACACTTTAACCTTCAACCCCATTTAGGGCCTCGCAGGTGAAAATAACCTACCTGAATTAAAATGGTAACAGTTTGTGACAAAGTGTGCTTACACAAACAAATTAGGTATCTTTGGAAAGAAGAGACTCTGGGCTTTACTATCTATCATCCAGAGTTGATAATGCTCAAAAAGATAAAAAGTTATAGACACTGACGTGCCTTGAAAAATATTTTTCCACACTGAATGTTTTTTTATTTCATATACAAATACATGAAATAAGTCCTGGAGCAATCCAGAAAAGTAATGGATCGAAAGCCATGTGTCTCATCAGTTCATATTTCAAATTTGAAGAAGATACCATGAAAAATGAGATTCCTGCAATATTTTTTCTGAAACTATTTATAGTCCCCCCACCCCCCTGTTTGAGGAAAAATAACCACCAAATGGATTGCAGAATTATACAAGCTATTTTAGTCATTATACATGTTCCTGCATAGTTTTTCAATTATAAAATAATAGACAGATTTATTTGAGCACTAAAAAATACAAAAATAATTATTTGAGTAATAAAAAAGGAAAAAAAATAGAAAAAAATGCTTTGTATATAGTATGTATACTGAAGTATTCTTCGTTATTCGTTATTACAATGATAAATATCACTGCCAGACGTGAAGTGATATTGCCAGACATGGTCATAGAGTCAGTAAACACACGCTGATGTGCTTCCATTCAGATTATAATCAAACAGATGGGCCATATAATCAATAATAGCTGATCAATGAATCACAATGATAGCCGTCATAGAGTCGCTAATAAACACGCTGATGTGCGTCCATACAGATTATAATCATGCAGACACGGCCACATTCCCCACACAATACACACACACACACATATAAAAAATGTAGAAGAAAAAAAAAACAGTTTTTTATGGATAAAGCAGATCGCTAAGTTATGCCCCGCTCAGATGACAGCGTGCGTCACAGAAGCGTCACTGCCGGCAGGAGGGAGCGCCAAATTCAAATAATCTATATTCCGCTTTTCTGAGACTTTTTTTTCCGTAGACGGTCTCATTATGTTTGTAAGACCGTATTCTACAAAATCGTTTTGTTTTTTTACCACCAAGACGCTGTTTTTGAGCGTAATTTATTCCATAACGGACGCGAACAATAACTCTCTGAAGAAATGAAACGTAAACAAAGGAATATTCATCCTTATTACAACGTTATTGTTTCGCTGGACTAAAAGTGCTCGCTGGGATGTTTTTCTGTGGACCCTTACCTCTCTAACTAAACTGGGATTTCAGCAGTGGACGCGTTTGTGGCTCGTTATTACAATGATAAAGGTACGTACGGCTTTTTTACTCTGCGTGTTTGGATGTGTACTGCTTACACAAATGTAGCAAATTTGTGCCACTCATTCCTTATAAGCTTTCCATCGAAAAACAGCGATCTGTCGTCGATGCTTGAGGCTTAGACCCTCAGAATGATATAGAGTTTGACAAGATTAACTTTGTCCCGTTTCATTTATTCTATTAGAAAACAATGACACATGCAAACAAAGAGCGTTCAGTGCGAGGTCGCTCTGGTGCAGGCTAACAGGTTAAGAGGAGGCGGGAGAGGGAGGCTGGGAGGGAACACGGGAGGATTTGAGCTGGGCGGAACCAGCAGAGACGCAGGAGTTTCAGGGCTGGATGGAACCAGCGGAGACACAGGAGATTCAGGACAGTGTAATACCTCCCCAAACCAGTCAATAAGATCCCTTTCGAAGATGTCCAAAAGTTCCTCAAAATGGTTCCCAGAAACCAGTTGCACTTCCCTCTAAGCCCTCGATCACCACAAAAACTCCCTCGGGAATTGACGATGTGCCGGCTCACACACTTGGTCACACCACTCCTGAGGTTCAGGCTCCGGGGTGATGATTGGCTCAGTCGCGGGTCTCGGATCTGGCTCATGTGTCACGGCAGGCTCAGGCACTCCGTCTGAAGTGGGCTCTGGCGAAATCTCCGTACAGCGGGATGACGGCTGGCTGGTGTCTGGTATGAGAGTGGAGCTGGAGATGTCTTCCTCGGCAGGGCAGACGGAGAAATAGTCCATTTCTCTCCAGCACCCACTCCACACAAGCGGCGAAATTGACCTTTGGACCGTCGGCTGGCAGGCATGCCTTACACCGCTCGCTCAGGTTGGCGATGTAGAAAACACAGAGCGAGCAGTCCGGGAAGTGAGTAAGGCACGCCAGATCGATAAAGTCCCTGGTGTGGTCTTCCAGCGGACGGTCCTGCTGCTCCAGGCAAAGCAGCTGGACTGCGGGCAGGTCCATAATGGGAGAGGGGAGGGAAAAAAACAAACAAAAGAAAAACGCCGCTAAAATACTCAACTGAGGGTCTGCTATTCTGTTAGGGGTGTCTGGTGTGTAAAAATAAAGAGCACAATGAAGGAATACAAAAGGAGTTCTTTTAATTAATCACCGACTGAGACGAGCACAACCAAACGTAAATCCTAAATAATAGCAGACAAAGGAACATGGGAGAACACAGGCCTTAAATACTAAACGTAATCATGGGGAAACAGAAACAGGTGAGGAGCTAATTAACTAATCAGGGCAACTAAGGAAAACTAGGTCAATGGAAGACATGGCAAAACACAACTAAAACAGAACAACATGTAACAGTCCTAGAGAAGCATAAAATAAGGATGAAGCAATTGTACACTGTACCCTTTGAGAGAAACAGTGAATGTGTGAAAGAACTCCGCTATCAGTATGTCCAGGTAAGATGTCTGTTCAGTTACCAAACAGGGTACATACAGTTATGTATAATATAAATAACTGTAAAACTGTCTGTAATTTAGAGGGTAATGGAGGTAAAGCCAGGTGAACGCCACATACTTTTATCTTTGTGGATGAAGCTGGATTCAACCTGGCAAAAACACACTGAAGGGGAAGAAATGTGGTTGGACAGAGAGCAACATGGATTTCCCAGGCCAGAGAGGAGCTAACATCACAATGTGTGCAGCACTGTCCAATGATGGGTTGTTGTTACACAAACCACTCATTGGCCCCTACAATACAAAGAGGCTCATTTCTCTTCTGGATGACCTACATAATCAGCTTGTGCCAGCAGAGGAGAGAGAGGCATCAAACTCTCCTACCTTCATTGTTGTGTGGGATAATGTGGCATTCCACCACTCTGCTGCAATCAGAGACTGGTTTGCTGTACATCCCAGGGTGTCAGTATTATATTTGCCTCCATACTCCCCTTTCTTAAACCCCATAGGGGAGTTTTTCTCTGTGTGGAGGTGGAAGGTTTATGACCACCATCCATATGACCATGGCAATGAATGCAGGGTGTGGAGACATTTCTCCTGAAGACTGTTGGATTAGACATTCCAGAAGGTACTTTCCAAGATGCAGTGCCAGACAAGACATCAGATGTGATGTTGATGAAAACTTGTGGCCGAATGCAAGAGAGAGGGAGGACTAAAACACTCACAGTATTTTACAATGAGTGATTAGACTACACATTGTTGATCCCCTTCCCCTTTTCACCATTTTACAGTTTTTCTCGATTGCTAACACACTATAACTGATTCATTTGACCCAATTTATCAAACCATTTATACAGTTCTCAAAACAAAAACACATTTCTTAAAACTTTTAACACATTTCACCTGTTTTCACACACCTTCCAATTTGCTTAGTGTTTTCTGCAAACCTCTACACAAGAACGGCATCATTTTGCACAGGTTTAACCATGTTCTCATTTAGAAAACACAAACACAAAATACAGCTACCTCAAAAATCACAAAATGAACACAAATAGCACACATTTATCCATGTGTGAACATTATGTAGCAAAACTGATGACACATAGGTCAGAATCTCAGGATGATATGAACAGGAGCACAGCTGATTATGTGTTTTGGAAAATGAATCAATGGGATACAAAGATGAATAGGAGGACAAAAGAAAAATGAAGGGGATGAGTTCAAGGGTCATTTGTTCCTTGTGCAATATAAAGAATTATAGTTGACCATGTTCTTGTGCATGGAACGATCATAAGGAAAGCTGGCTTGCAGGCTCATCAACAGGGTTTTACACTACTTACACATTACACTTACCGTACATAGTAGCAGTACTTCAGATGAGAGGACTTTCAATATTCTTTGTACTGTAAATACTGTACCATACACTCTCAAATTTGTACCTGTTGAATTGATTTGTAGGCAAGTACTTCTTACATGTATTTGTGCAGAACTCAGAGTTGACTGTCTAGGGGAGGCAGAGAAAATCTTTTGTCAGAAGACTAAGAAACTGCTATAGTATAACAAATAAGGATATTACCAATACTGTAATGCAACTTGGCAGAGGATGCAAGTGTTATTTATTTATTGTTGTACAGTAACTGACAGTATATTCCAATGTGTGTTTACTGTATATTCTGTTGTTTAATTTTTGTACTTTTCTCTTCGAGGGCCTCAGTTATAAAGTGTGCATATGCTCAGATTTAATCTTAGTGTGTGCACGCTTAAATCCACGCCAGCGCTCATATTTGCGATCAGTCTCAGGTGTGAGCGTGGGATTAGTGAAATAGCTGCAGGGAAATGTAGTCCGGGGTAATGTGAAACAGTCTGTGCAATGAGAGAGTCATTATGGTGGAGGAGTGACCTCTGGTGGCGAGCGAATGGAAGTCCATGGACCGGATTTGTGACAGTCGGAGTATTGCAGGTTTTTTTAAATGTAAGCTTTTCTTGCAGCTTGCTGTTCTAAATTATGATGATTGGTGATATTTTATATGTTAATGACATTAATTAGGAGTTGTTTACAAGGCAGAGAGCTGAAAACATTCAATTGCGTGCAAGTTCAAGATTATTTGTGATTCATAGATTTCACATCTGAGAGAGACGCGTACGTGCGTTTTCTGTTCGTACGTTCATTCTATGAATCAAACGTACACATATTCAAGATATGATCGTAAGATCAAATTTAGGATGGTTTCTGCACAACATTTTATAATGTTGCTACAAACCAGCTACAAAATACCACCCCCCAGCACTCTGGAGAATCAACACCTGGCAGACGACTTAAACGAGTTCTTTTGTCGTTTTGAACGATCACCCCACACCCGCCCAGAACACCCCTCCACACAACCATTCACACCTCCAGCAACCCCTCTCTCCCCCACACCTACAATTCAAATCAGCGAAGACGATGTGTGCCAGGTCTTCAGGAAGAACAAAAGAAGGAAAGCACCTCGTCCAGATGGTGTGTCACCAGCCTGCCTAAAAATCTGTGCTGATCAGCTGGCCCCCATCTTCACACAGATCTTCAATAGATCACTGGAGCTGTGTGAAGTCCCCTCATGCTTCAAACGCTCCACCATCATCCCCGTCCCAAAGAAACACAAAATTACTGGACTTAATGACTACAGACCTGTGGCCCTAATGTCTGTAGCCATGAAATCATTCGAAAGACTGGTTCTGGCTCATCTGAAGGACATCACTGGACCCTTACTGGACCCCTGCAGTTTGCCTACAGAGCAAACAGGTCTGTGGATGATGCAGTCAACATGGGACTGCACTTCATCCTGCAGCATCTGGACAGACCAGGGACTTATGTGAGGATCCTGTTTGTGGACTTCAGCTCTGCTTTTAACACCATTATCCCGGAAACCCTTCAAAATAAACTGACACAGCTCTCCGTCCCCACCTCCGTCTGCCAGTGGATCAACAGCTTCCTGATAGACAGACAGCAGTTAGTAAAGCTTGGCAAATTCACATCCAGCACTCGAACCATCAGCACTGGAGCTCCTCAGGGCTGTGTTCTCTCCCCACTGCTCTTCTCCCTCTACACCAACGACTGCACATCTAAAGACCCCTCTGTCAAGCTCCTGAAGTTCGCAGACGACACCACACTGATCGGCCTCATCCAGGACGGTGACGAGTCTGCTTACAGACAGGAGGTTAAGGAGCTGGCTGTCTGGTGCAGTCTCAACAACCTGGAGCTTAACACGCTCAAAACGGTGGAGATGATCGTGGACTTCAGGAGAAACCCCCCTGCTCTCCCCCCACTCACCATCATGAACAGCACTGTGACTGCAGTGGAGTCATTCAGATTCCTGGGCACCACCATCTCTCAGGACCTGAAGTGGGATATTCACATTGACTCCATTGTCAGGAAGGCCCAGCAGAGGTTGTACTTTCTTCGCCAGCTGAGGAAGTTCAACCTGCCACAGGACTTACTGAAACAGTTCTACTCTGCCATCATTGAATCCATCCTCTGCACCTCAATAACTGTCTGGTTCAGCTCAGCTACCAAATCTGACCTCAGAAGACTACGGAGGGTAGTCCGGACTGCTGAGCGAATCATTGGTACAACCCTCCCCACTCTCCAAGAACTGTACTTATCCAGAGTGAGCAAAAAGGCTGGTAAAATCACTCTGGAACCCTCACATCCAGCACACAACCTCTTTGAACTTTTACCGTCTGGTCGACGCTACAGAGCTCTGAGCACCAGAACGACCAGACACAGGAACAGTTTCTTCCCTCAGTCAATACATCTCATGAACACTCAATAAATAAACGTAGAACACACAACTAATACATTATCCATTCACCACACTCACTTATTTTATTTTCTCATTTCTAATTTGCACATACTTGACCTGTACATACATAGTCGCCTATATTATATATTATATATTGTGTTTTTTTTTTTTTTTTTTTTTGCTGCTTTGTACATTGGTTATTGGCTATTTCCTGTTATTTTGTTTCATTACCTGTGTCCTGTCCTGTTACTGTCTTTCTGTTGCACTGTGGAGCTTCTGTCACTATAACAAATTCCTTGTCTGTGTAAACATACTTGGCCAATAAAGCTCATTCTGATTCTGATTCTGATAAATGAGGCCCCTAGTGATTTTCATCTACTGCAAGATAACTTTACAGTAGTGTAATGAAAGTAAACTTTTCTGTAAAAACAGTTTTGAAAATGTGGCTTCAGTATTGAATATTGCATGTTAGCAATTACAAAAACTGTAAAAGATAGCATCTTTCTGCTGGTTCAGAAAGACTGAATGTAACTATTCTTTTACATTCAGAATTGCCTGGAGCATTTCCATTCACATTATCCTTTGAAATTAAACCTTATGGCAGAAAGAACAGTGAAAGTGTGCCAATCATACATAAACAAATGAAAAATAATATTCTTGGTTTAGTACAAGTTTAAGATCAATCAACAAACATTTATTTTCAAGATCAACAAAAAATATACAAACATTCAAAACTCTCAAATCAGGTAGAAAGATATGAGCAGAGAGGAGGATGTAAAAAAAGAGGAGAAGATAAGGAGAGGGAGAATAGACTAGTAGAGAGGAAGGCATTGGTGTAGTGGAAAGAGCAAGAGGAGAAACTCTAAGAAATGGGTAGAGAAGAAGTGGACAGCACAGCAGGGTGGAAGGAGTGGTAGAAGGTACAGACAAATTTCAAAATAAATCAGTTACCCTAATTGACCATGTAAGAAATCATGGCCTATCCTTTTGAGAAGCTAGGACACATATCTTAAGAGTCTGTCAATACATTTCTGTATTTCTATATGAATATTGCTATGATTTTGATCATATTTTGCAGATTTGTTGTGCTCTAAGGACAAATTCAGTTTTTTACAAGTAAACGTCCATACTGTGACGAGTCGGCTGCCTCCCCCCCCTGTCCATCATCACCACCCCGTCCCATATTCGCCGCCCTTCACCAGGCTCCCGACAGGAGTGGGTGTGTGAGAGAGGAGGGGCGCTGAAACAGCCAGGGCTGGCGGCGTGTGATGAGGCGCACCTGACGTGAATAGAGCCTCATCACCGCCGCCGTTAAATGCCGAACGCGCCTCTCCTCGTGAGACCGGTCTCTCCCCCGTGCATGCACGCTGGTGTCCTCGTGGGTCCAGGAAGGGAGCGTCGAGGAGGACTGCCGCACCCGTTAGGCGGCTGACGGGCCAGGATGCCGGGCCGCCGAATCCCCCAGAAGCGCCGGGATGCCCGAAGATGGACGAAGCCGCGCAAGAGACGCCGCCGCCACTCGCTCCCGGCCCCGAGAGGGGAGCGCGTGCGGCCACCGGACTCCGCCCCTTCCCTGGACCCTTCCCTCCTGAACACTGCCCTCCTGCACAGCCCCGCAGCACGACGAGGACACCAGATCCCTGTTTATTTTGGACACTTTTCCCCCTTTGGACACTTTATTTTAATATACTGTTTAATAAAAACCTCTCCGAGGCTTGACGCCACGCCCACTGTGTCTGTCGTTGGCTCCTCCCGCCACAATACATTTCTCAGAATTTATGTTTGAGAACTTTCAGGTGTACAATCAAGTTTATTTTGAATAGAACAAGAGCATTATTGACAAGGTGGTCCAGAACAACACCACCAGCCACAAAGTAAGAGGCCTGTGGAGAGGTTGAGACAGGAGCTTGTCAATCATGGTTTCAATCTTTTGTTTTATAATCATTAGAAGAGAAAAGGTAATTATTCTGCTAAAAGTTAGGTATTATTTTAGCTGTTAACCATTTTTATGGTTATTTTAGCTTGAAACTGAATATAATTTTACAAGACAAAGATTAGGAAGTTATTTTCACACTAAAATCACACATATTATTTACAAGCTGTACTGTTGAAACAGTATTTTATTGTTTGCATCCATTTACATTCACTCAAAAAAAAAAAAATATTATTTGCATATATTTGATTTTATTTAAATCGTTTTTTTTTTTTAAAGTATGAACTCCGATTACTTAGGATCAATATAAATCTATTAACTATCAAAACTATTAGATTTGATCAGTTAAAATTATGAATAGGGTTTAAATAAAGCTGGCTCTGAAACAATTCAGATCCAATTAGATGCAGTTTTTTACAATCGCTATGACATTTTTTTCAATACTAATTTTCCTAAACTCTTAACACACCAACACACCTACAACACACACTTGACACACTACATCTACCAAAACACTACAAACATGTCTCAAAACCAAATTATTATTCCAAAACACTAACACATGTTCTCTTCCAACAGGAACATTTAGTCAATCATAGCACAATATCATAAAAACACTAACATCAGACGGAATTACAGAAACTGCATTATTTTAAGTGTCAGGTCTGACCTTATATAATGGACAGTATATTGCATTGATCATAGATTGTGTTTTACACTACAGTTTTGGCTGCAGATCTACTAAAATCTCACATGTATGCAGGAGTGCACTTTTCCACACAAGATCAGCCCAAAGAGGTCCTCTTTTACTGTATATCATATGGTTGTGCGATTGAAAGAACCTTAACACCTGAGTGTGTTACCTAGATGGGAATCAGCTGTGATTTATATATTTGCATAACTTCAATCAGCTCTTTCTCATTAGAAATGGAATAAAATACAAGGGACATATTTGTGTTTCAATTCACAATATGAATAACTGTTCAGTTTGACGTAAGCATATTACAGTTTTTGTTTTTATTGATAACAAGCATTGTTCAATACTGAAACCACATTTTCAAAACTGTTCATAGAGTCTGCATTACCAACATGAATCTTGGCCAAACAGTTGATCTCACCTCCAAAACTCACTCAGACCAACAAAACACTTCATATAGGTCTCAAAACAAGCTTGTTTCATCATAACACTGGGAACAATTCTCATTCAAAATACATTTAATTTGTAACACACTGATTTAAAAAAAAACAATAAAAACAGGGAGCATTACATAATAGATTAACTTTTATCTTAGAAGTTTGAATGATTTGTCACATAAGTATTTCTTTACTGGATAAGAATAACATCTTTTCATTTTACTAACTGTATTACAGCAAAAAGAATGAGTGAGAAAAGCGGCTGTTACGGAAGAGGTTCCTGTACCGCCTCCCTCGCACCACCAGAGGGAGCCATCGCCCGAATATTAGCCATCTCATGAACTCCAATTCCCATCATGCCTCATACCTGGGACTGATTGCACTCCACACCTGCACCTCATTAACACACACACATATAAACCATTCACACACAGCACCACACTGCGAAATCTTGATTTGCCCTGGCTGTCATTTCTGAGTGTTATTACCTGTGTTTGTTTTGTACCTCTCGACCCTTGGACTGTTTAATGTTACTGATTGTTCTCTGCCTGCCCAACTTGGATTTGTTTACTGGACCCTTGATTATCGCTGCCTGCCTCGACCTTTTGCCTGCTTCTCGACTCTGTCTCTGCCTTGCCTCGATTGTTCAGTTTGCTGGTGTTTGACCCTGCCTGTTTGACCATTCTAAATAAATTTGCAAATGGATCCAACCCAGTCTGGTCCTTCACAACAGCAGCATTTCCACCATTTCCAGCATTTCCAGACATTCTTTATATACCGAAAACAAAAACCCATCAACATTTACAAAATTTACATGAAAATGAATTTACGAAAATTTACGTGAAAAATAAAAAACATAAAAATAAATATATAAAGTTGAGAAAAATATATATATAATAAAAACAAATCATACAAGACATCAGGACAGGTGAACTGGATACTGTAAGTGAGTGTGAACATGAATGTGTGTGATGGACTGGCCATCTGTCCAGGGGGTTTTCCTGCCTATGACCCAGGAAAGGACCCAGCCTCCTCATGACTCTACATAGGACAAGTTCTTTGAAAAATGTATGGAACAGATGGATGGGTAGATGTTCACTACTGTGAGGGTTGGCTTGCCTTTCAGCTGAAATTGCATTTAGTTGTGTTTGAAGGCTATGGATAGCACTCAAGGCTATGGATAGCATCCTGATCCACAACTTAGCATAAGCTTCTCCTGGAGGACTCAGTCTCAGTGCACCGTGGAGGAAAATTGTAACTAGTGGGTCTCTCCTGAAAGACTGACCACCGAGAGGGGCGTGGTAAGCCGCTAGGGCCGCCAAGGAAGCCTTCAAGGTGGAGTGGAATAACCCTGCAGAGAACAGTACCTGCAAGAACCCCGGAGCTGAACCAACTAACTGAACCAACTGGGCAGTAAACGGGGTCGAGCTGGCGGTTGCCGCGTCAAGAAGTGAAGGTTCACTTTTAAGAGTACAGTTTCCTCATGGAGGGAGCTCTGGACTGGAGAATGGTGTCAGCAACCTCAATTGAGAGACCGGAGCTTATGAGCTGTGCCCCCTCAGGGGCCATATCCAGTTCCAAAACTCCCGGGCAGGGGGGAAGGCCCCACCTGAGAGAGGAGAACCCCCCTGATGGAAATCTCTTACGGCGAGCCGTCGAGAAGGGAATTCTGGTCCGAAAAGTGTACTCGGCCTGGCTAGAATGGGGCTACTAGCAGCAGACGGACCCCGTTCCGGCGCATTCTCTCCAGAATTCCCAGGAGCAGAGCAATCGGGGGAAGGCATACAGACAAAGCCACGGCCAAGTCTGTATCACGGCGTCCAGTCCAGATGGGACAGTGCGATGTCTCCCCGGTCGCAAAAATATCCACCTGAGCCTGGCAAAACATTCTCCAAATCTGACACACCACATGTGGGTGGAGTCTCCATTCCCCGAACCTCGGCCCCTGTCTTGACAGGTTGTCTGCTCCCTGATTGAGATGTCCAGGCTTGTGAACTGCTCTTAGTGAAAGGAGTTTCCCTTGGGCCCATACAAGGATCTGGTATGCCAGCTTGTACAAGGGGAGCAAACACAGACCTCCCTGGTGGTTGATGTACGAGACCCCCTCTGCGCACCAACACATGGCGGTCTCTCATGTCTGCGAGGAAGTGTTTGACCGCGGACAGGGTGGCCACTCATGACCGCACCCCAACTGGTGAGGGCCACATCTGTCGTTAACGTTAAGCGATGAAAAGGAACTCCCAGCTCTGGGCCCTATGACAAGAACCAAGGTTTCCTCCACATGTCTAAGGCACGAAAGCATCGCTGTGTAACCTTGATCATGCAAAGTGGATTTCCCCTCGGGGAAAACCCTTGGTCTTAAGCCACCACTGTAGGGGTCTCATGTACGGCAGGCCAAAATATATCAGACCCATTGTAGTATTAAATCAGAATCATTATTCTAATTTTAGCTTTTAGGGAATCACTCTTAAGATTCGATATTTATATGATTAATTGAGATTAATCAGAATGTCCAAATTATACCTTGTTAACGATACCTTATTAACGACTTGTCCAGCAAGTATTAAAATCAGCATGTTTATCTTTTAACCATTGTGTTTATCTCATTCGCGGCCAACGATAAAACAAATCAAATAGTTAACTTTAGTTATCAAGCTCATGAGCACAGGTAACGCGATCTTTTGGCAAGTAATTAAGATTTGACAAATCACATAGCAACAGACATGAGATTTCTTAATAGAATCAAAGTTTATTTTAAGCAACACAAAACAAAAGACGTAAACACACACATTCGTTGCAATGGATTGTTCTGACCTGAAGAGAGTCTTAGGTTCTAATGACTCACACACGGAAGAACTCTATCTTTACTCTTAAAAGATAAATACAACCAATTCAGCCAATTCAGGAGATTTTGTCTTACTGTCTTTTGCAATTCGGTCGAGTTCAGGCTTTTTCTTCGGTTCAAGTCTCTACTTCAACTTTTCTGCTTTCAGTTGAATTCAGTTCCTTCCCAGTTCGAGACGGACCATGCGCGGATTGGCGGCTTGGGAGGTCTTCGTCACAAGGGTACTCTTCAGTGGTTGGTTGGCTTGGTTCTGACTTGGTGACGCTCTCAGGAAGTCGTTTCCGTTCCTTAGCTTCAGATGTTAAAGTTCTCTCGAAGTTTAACTGAGTCTTGATCGCTGTTGCAATGCTCGGCCGTGATGTTAGTGGCAAGAAGCTTTTTTTTGGGGGGCCGAAGTCTCCTATTGAGAATGGCAGTCCTCAGACTGCTTGGGGCAGGACCCAATATGATACATTTGGCAGAGGCTCTCATACCGCCAGATGACCTGCTAAGGGAACCAGTCTCTCGAGATTGGCCACTGGTGTACTTAGAGCAGCTAACTTAGAGTCCTGAAGCAGAGGACGGCCAATCTAACTGCTCTGGAGACCTCCTTGGAGGTAGAGAGCCTCCCAGAACCTCTACGTTTCTGGGCAGAAGCTGAGAGAAGCACTCGCTGGAGACCGCTGTGCCCTGAAGCACCGTGGGTATCAGGGTTGATAGATTGATCCCCTGAGGGCACTGAGGAGAGACAGGCACAGTATGATGAGGTGTACACCGCTCTTCCCCAGAGGGGCCAGCCCTCAGAAACCCTGGGCCAAGGCGTCAGGACATTCTAGCCGAAGACTATCTAGCAAGAATGATGGTCCGCAGATCCAACTTCTGCTTAGAAGCCTTCGGGTCGTGAGTGCCGCTCTGACTCCAAATATTCTGGGGGAGTACAAGAAGCGACGCTCACCAAACGAGGAGCTGGAACACGGCTCGGGCTGCTCCCACCCAGCAGCCCCTAATGACCACATCAACTTTCTCAGAGGAAGAGCGGTATAACACCATGCACCTTACTCGAGAAATTAATCCTAAGAGCTCGCTGCATTTAGAGAGTGAGGGAGGAGAAAGGGTGCCCATCTCTAGAACCCTGCTGAATAAATAAATATATCTAACTTCTCCAGCCAGTTGAACATACAACATTTAATTCCTCAGAATTAAATACAATCAAACAACCAGACAAGTAAACACGGTCTGATATGAAATAAGATACAATATAAAGAATCGTGAATGACAGTAATGCACGTGTTGCCTTGACAAAGCACGAACCATCCGATTCTACATTCATAAGGCTTTCTTCCCTCTTTTTTCAAGAGCTGACTGTGCGTGCTCTGCTCCAAAACAAACCCCACATAAATTGCATGCATCCCCACCCCTTATTTTAGCGAGGGCAGGGAGAACGAGCAATCTAAAAATGCAGTCTGTCATATGCAAACAACATCAATCTCCTCGGAAAAAGATAGCTGCAGCAGGGAGCTCTCACTCAGAGGGGAAAGAGACCGCAGCGCGGGCTTCCGAACCCAGAGAGAGAGCACTAGATCTAGAGAAAAAGGCGGAGAAAAAGCGAGCCCATCTCCAACCCGTCCGCTAGATCCATGTGTAATCCTCACAATCTCAAATGCCGTGCCTCAGCAGCAGCAGGACCGGAACTGCAAGATCACAAACACAGACACACTCCTCGAAGCATCCCCTGTAGGAGCGGAGCATTTGCAGTGGGCAGAAGCACAATCAGCCCCCTCAAGAGCTGACTGTGTGAGCTCCGCTCCCAAAAAAACTGTGTGTTATCCCCACCCGTAACGTTATTAACCCGTAAAATCATTAGAGAAAAATACAGTGCTTCATTTTGTAGTAAAGTTGAACTGTTTACTTAAGCGTGTGTTTAGATGGCTGTGTCATCGGATGCCCATTTTCAGATGTCCGGAGTACATGATGACTGCTTTTTTCAGTATTACATCCAAAAATAAAGCACTCCAATTGCTTAATCTGAGACATCTTGTCCTCCCTTGCTCCAGAGTCAACACAATGGCGGTCGGACTGTTTACAGCTCACTCAGCTCTCTCAGCTCACTCAAGACGGGTCTAAGGTAAGACGCTAGTGACAATCAACTATCTTGGGAGGGGCCTGTACAAAACTATGTCATTCTAACAGGAACCTCAGAACAGCGTGATTTGAGAGAGGGGATTTTAAAATAGGGATTAAAAAAAAACACACTGAGTGGATTTTTAGCATTATAGGATGGATGTGTACACACACTTCCAACACACATGAATGTTCAAACAACTTGAAAAGTTAATTTTGCATCCAATGACCCCTTTAATTGTTTTGAGAGCAATTACATTACTTTGGAGAAAAGTGTCAAATTGATTGAGAAAAACTGTAATTTCTTTCACAAATAAAAAAAGAGAAGAAAAATGTAGCAATGCCAAAGATTTGAATGTTAATGTATATTGTTACAAAATATTTATATTTCTAAACTTCTTAAAAACAAAAAAAACATTAATAATCTTACTGATCTCAAATGGCATATGATATATCAGATATCAGGACATCTAAAGTCATTGTACTTATGTATTGCAAATACAAAAATGTACATAAAATACATACAATGTGACTTGAGAGGTTCAAATAGAAGGCCTGATAAACCTTCCAGGACTGTAGAAAGTTTCCAGGAAGGAACTCTCATTGAACGGATAGGCCCCAGTCTGGCACCACGTAAATTACTGCTTTGGAGCTTACAATCTCCTTGTAGAGCTTTAGCATTTACAGCGGCCTAAACCTCAGCCAAGAGACCAGAATCAAGAAGTGGGTCCCCGTCAGGGGCCAAACCCAACACTGCAAAAAATGCTTTTCTTACTTAGATTTTTTGTCTTGTTTTGTCTTGTCTTGTCTGCCAATGGGGTAAGCAAAATAATCTTATTTCAAACAGAAAACGAGATTATTTTGCTTACTCCATTGGCAGATTATTTTGCTTGTTTCAAGCAACAACACTTAATTTTTACATTTTTTTTTTCTGAAAATAAGACAATAATTTTTACTTATCTAGAAAAACCTTCCTGATTTAAGAATTTCTAGATGTTTTTGCTGGAAACAAGACAAAAAAAATCTATGTAATAAAAGTATTTTTTGCAGTGAAAGTTTCCATATCTTGGATAGGGGTGCCATATTGAGCCCCACACCTGAGAGAGAAGGTCTCTCCTGATGGAAATTTCCCAAGGAGAGCCTTACATTTACATATAATCATTTAGCAGATGCTTTCATCAAAGCAACTTCCAGGAGTGAAACTAGTTCTGAGAACCCTACTAAGGCTAGCCAAAATGAGCACACAATGTTGTGGTGTAACACATTCTCCCCTGAGGGGGCTTTCCCTCAAACCATCTGAATGCTTCTGTGACACGCAATCAAAGCCAAATCCTAGATATTCTAGGCAATATAGAAATCCTGGCCAGGATGCGTAACTTACATACTCTGGAGGGTAATGATTGCCATCTCCAGGACAACACCAATGAAGGTGAAATATTGTTAGCCAACGTCTCTTTAACCTATATATATTTATGGCCTTCTAGCCTCATGATAGATGACTAATTAGACATTGCAGGGTTGACAATGTAATATTTGAAGAATTTAAGTGCTTAGTGTAATTATAAAGTTGTGTTTGTATCACACTTGAGATTGTTCATAGTTTAGTCCCTAATCATGCTGATCACAGCTACGTGCTGTTAAAAGTGTGCTGGGTGAGTATTAGGATAATACTACAGTATATATGACTAAGAGAGTAATGTTCAACTATAAACATTCCCAATAAACATTCACTAGATAAGTGTTGGTGGGAAATCTAAGACTCATCCCATCAGGAATCTCCCAAACCAGTTATTTACCCACAGAAAAGAAAAATCTAATATTTCTCCTAGACAGAAATGAGGTTACTTTAAGATCGAAAAAGCACAGTATAGGGACAATATGAGGGCAGAACAGCACAATATACATTTTCATTCATCCTACCTATGCTGTAGTTCAAACTGTATTATTTTAATAATTTTTAAAGTGCTGCCTCCTTCTTAATTTCCCCCCACAAATGTACAGTATATTTATTAAAATATTGCAGGTCAACACAATGTTTTATGCACTGTATGCACATTTTATACAGATACTTATCTGGATGTAAGCCCATAGGGAAAATAAGGGAGACTTAGATGAGATTCTCATATATCTCTCATTTTAGTATCAACAGCATTTCAGATGTTTTTCCTAAAATTCCTTTGGAGAAACAGAAGTAGACACAAATGAGACATGAGAAATATTTGAGAACAAAAGAGTCAAAACTGAAAATGTGGAGCAAACAATTAAAATAAATAATAATTAAATAAATAATAATAAACAAGCAAACATAGAATTTATTGTCTCGCTGCAATCTCTATCAAGACTCCATTATAGGAATATTTTAATGATGTTTTATTAACAAGGTTCGGAAGGAGCACGATCGGATACTCAACTAATTTGGCGCAGGTGCAACTCGTTTAGCTAACTATCCTAATGAGCACAATGCGTATAAATATGCAGACTGCCTACTTCTGTCTCATGACAGTTTTCTGGCATCCCTCCTCCATCACCACTCCTCACCCTAATCTATTTTATCCCATATTAGGGATAGGGGGAGTTCTCTGGGTTCGGGCCATATTCCGGGCTCAGAGCCCTCCTCCAGGACAGCACGCCAAAATATGCCTATTTGCTATCAGATTACATGTAAGGGTGAACTCGTGAATTGCTCAGTGGTTGCTTTTTCTAACCTTAGGAAACTTCGTTGTGATTCTTATGTATTTCTCATTTTAGTCTCAACAGTGTCTCAGATATTTCTCCTTAGCTAGAGACTCTGGATCTCTCACATTTTTCTCCTCAAAAGTTTAGAAGAGATCTCAACAACATCACGCACTGTGCTGAGATTTTTCTCCTACACTAAAGACTAGAGACTTCACACATTTGTCTCCTCTAAATTTCAGAAGCGATCTCAATAACTTTAGAAAGTGTGTACCAAGTCAAATGCCTCAATATAAGCTCAAACATTTCTACTATATAGTAGATATGCATTAATAATCAAATAAGTCAATTAATAACCAAGACTGAGTCATAAGTCATTCATGTGCCTTTCAGCAAAGAAACATCCAGGGTTACATTTTCTGTTTTGATTAAGGCCAGAGTATCCAGCTAAGGAGAAAAATCTGAGCATAGTGTGTGATAGTGTTGAGATCTTGTTTGAAACTTTGGAGGAGACCAATCTGAGACCACCAGAGTCTCTAGCTAAGGAGAAATATCTGACCACAGTGTGTGATTTGTTGAGATCTATTCTATTTAAAAAAGACAAATGTGAGAGATCCAGTGTCTGTAGCTAAGGAGAAATATCTGAGAACAGTGTGTGATGTTGTTGAAACCCTTATGAAAAAGAAGTTTATTCAAGTGTGCTATTAGTATACTTCTTTTAAACTAAAAATTGTAAAGAATACTTTTAGTTTACTTTTTATGTACTCTCAGAAATGGGCTTTATGTACTTCTCAGGAATATACTTTTGACATTTAAGTATACTTGACTTATACTTAGAAAAAGTCTAAATATATTTGAGCTATACTCCTACAGTCCATGTTTTCATTGTTATACGGTAGGGGGAACTAGTACACATCTTCTGTACAGAATTTAAAAAACGAAAAAGTGAAGAAGAAACCGAAACAACAGATGCTTCCACATGTAATCTAACATCATCATCTGACATAAAACAGCATCGAAACTGTGTAACATTATGGAATAAAATGTCAACCAATAAAGAGGTAATAATGACTGTCAAGCTTTGGGGTGTTGAACAACTCCATCTGTTTTGATTATCAGTCTGAATCCAATTCTTATTCTTTTTTCAGCTTTTTGTTCAAATGTTTATTTCTTTTTTATTTATGAAACTTACATTCAAGTGTTTAAAAAAAAATGCATGAAGCTAGTATAAAATGTTTTCGTTTACAAGCAGATACCCTGTTCTTTCTTTTGATGTTTTGTATGTTCAGATATTCATATAATAAAATATATACAAATTAATAGCTAAATAGGGATATAGTAGTATACTTAAAGTATGATGTAAAGCTCACTTAAAGAAAACTTATGAGTATACTCGCAGTATAAAACTACTAAACAAGTAGTTTACTGAGACTATACTTCAAAAGTTTACTAAAAATGCTACTACTAAGTAGCTAAGTAAAATGCTAAGTATTTAATTAGTAAACTATCAGTATACCTATGTTCACTTTTAGTATAGCTGCAGTACAAGCTAAAAAACATTGATGTAAACTAGTTGTGTACTCAAAGTGTACTACTGTTATACTTAAAATATACTTAAAAGTATACTTTTATATACTAGAAAGTGGGGTAATTTAGTCTCAAGGAGTATTGAAATAGTACACTTACAAGTACACTATTAGTACACTAATATTTATATACGTACTATATAAAGTATACTTATAAATATACTTGAAGCATACTACTTTTTGGTAAGGGAAATGTGAGAGCTCCCGACTCTTTAGTGTAGGAGAAAAATCTGAGCACAGTGTGATTGTTAGGAATTTGGACTTCAGTTCCGTCTTTTTCTGGTTGATCTATATGTTCCTGCTTTTCCTTATATGGATTTGTTCCTGTTCAGTTTAGTATTCATTTGCTCATTAGTCTTTATTAGTTAACTCCCATCACCTGTTCACCCCTCGTTAGCTGCACTATTTAAAGTCATCTTTTCTGTTCAGTGTTTGTCGGTGATTGTTTATGTTAACAGTGTCTCAGCTACTCTGCTTTATATTTGCTTGTGAGCATTAAAAGTTCTGTTTAAAGATATCCCTCGTTGCTGTCGTCCTTGGAGGGACTGTAACAGAATCAACGACCGTAAAAAGGAAAGTATGCGGTTGGAGCTGGCTTCCATCAATGTAGCCCCGAAGAATAATCCTTCTGGGGCTACAATCTTTATCTTTCAAGACGGAGGGGATTTGGAAGATTATGTGCGGAAGTTTGTGGACAAATGCCATCTTGCCACATGTGACGACCTCACCTTAATGGAGGGATTCTGGTGCGGGCTGGACCACGATATCCGCTTCGTCATGCCCAGAGCTGATCCGTGCTGGTCGTTAAGTAGTTACATCAACTTCGCACTGTGGATCATTGGATCAGCATTCACCGTGGACGAAGCGATGTCCAGCCTGCAGTCGTCACATGTGGCCGCCACACCACCGTCTGTTCCGCCAGCCCTTCCCCACGTGAGCTCCGCCTCACTGGCTACCGTGGTAGCGAACACCATTCCACCGCCTTCTGCTGCCCTCGCAAGCCAGCCGCCATCTGCTACCAATGCTAACCTGCTTACCTCTCCCCTGTCGAGTCAGCCGGTTATCCTAAATGTGCCCCTAGGGATATTAGTGGAGTACGAGGGCATGTCCTGGACTCCAGTTCTCGCTCCTCCACTGCTCGCTCCGCCTATATTTGTGCCATCAGAGTCTGCCTCTACGGGGTCGGTTCCTCCAGAGCCCCTGCTGGTCCTGTCCAGCTCTCCTTCATCTCCGCTGCTCCCGTCTAGATCTCCTATGAATCAGCCGGTCACGTCCAGCTCTCCTGAGTACCCGCTGGTCCCATCCAGTTTCGCGCTGTCCGAGCGCTCCTTAGAATCCAAGCTTCCAGAGCGTCCCGAGAATCTGCGCTTTCCGAGCGCTCCTTAGAATCCATGCTGCCAGAGCGTCCCCGAGAAGCCGCGCTGTCCGAGTGCCCCCGAGTGTCCGCGCGCCCCCAAGAGTCCGCACTGTCCGAGCACCCTCAAGTGCCCGCTCCTCCCGAGCGCCCCACAGAGCCCGCTCCTCCAGAGCGCCCAACAGAGCCCGCTCCTTCTCAACGGCTCCCAGAGGGGAACTTCCCCAAGAATATTTTGGGGGGGGGGGGGGGGGCATATAGTCACGGCCTGTGTGGACAGGCCAAGGGCCAAGGCCACGGAACCCACTGATCGGCCGTCCAAGCCCACAGATCCACCATGGCCATCCAAGCCCACAGATCCACCATGGCCTCCCAAGTCTCCAGTCCCGCCATGGCCTCCCGAGTCTCCAGTCTTGGCCTCCTGAAAGAATTATACGCCCATGGTCTCCCGACTCCCCTGTCCCACCATGGCCACCGGACTCCCCTGTCCCATTATGGCCGCCGGACTCCCCTGATCCGCCATGGCCGCTGGACTCCCCTGATCCGCCATGGCCGCCGGACTCCCCTGATCCGCCCTGGAGGCCTCCCTTGTCCCGGTCCTGCATTGGCATCCAGGGCGCCCTCCCTCCCCGGTAGAACTGTTGCGGCGTGAGACGCGCATTCTGGGAGGGGGGAGTAATGTTAGGAGTTTGGCCTTCAGTTCCATCTGTTTCTGGTTGATCTATATGTTCCTGCTTTTCCTTATGGTTTTGTTCCTGTTCAGTTTAGTATTCATTTGCTCATTAGTCTTTATTAGTTAACTCCCATCACCAGTTCACCCCTCGTTAGCTGCACTATTTAAAGTCATCTTTTCTGTTCAATGTTTGTCGGTGATTGTTTATGTTAACAGTGTCTCAGCTACTCTGCTTTATATTTGCTTGTGAGCATTAAAAGTTCTGTTTAAAGATATCCCTCGTTGCTTAATCTGCATTGTTAATCCTTTTGATCTTTTATCTAAAAATAATCACAAAAATCTAACCTTTCATTGGATAATAAGAATTTAAAACGAGGGGGGGGGGGGTATATCATTATGAAATAAATGTTTTTTTCTTCTCAAATACACGTTGGACACAATTTTTGCCACCCCTAGAAATTCTAATGAGTAAAAAAAATATCTCTGAAGTATATTCCCATTCATATTCCCAATTTTGAGCACTCCAGGGTGATTATGAACATGAAATTATCCAGCCATGGCTTCCTGTTTCACAGAAATATAAACAGGAGGGAAAACAAAGCCCAAATTCCCCATCATCCATCACAATAACAAAAACCAAATAATATATTTATGATGTGCAGCAAAAGATAATTGAGCTTCACAAATTTGTGAAGTGGCTTTAAGAAAAGAGCTAGAGCGGTGAAAATTCCCATTTCCACCAACAGGGCAATAATTAAGAATTTCCAATCAACATAAAATGTTACGAAACTGCCTCGAAGAGGACGTGTGTCTATATCGTCCTAATGCATGGTGAGAAGGAGAGTTTGAGTGGCTAAAGACTCTCCAAGGACCACAGCTGGAGAATTGCAGAAAATAGTTGAGTCTCGGGGTCAGAAAACCTTTAAAATAACTTTAAAATAACATCACCTACATCAAAACATGTTGTTTGGGAGGGTTTCAAGAAAAATTCTCCTAGCTCATCCAAAAACAAAATCCAGCATATTCAGTTATCAGACACGACTGGAACTTCAAATGGGACTGATTTCTATGGTCAGATGAAAAAAAAAAAAAAGAGCTTTTTAGCAACAAACACTCGAGATGGGTTTGGTGAACACAGGAATAAAAAGTACCCTATGTGTACCAGTGTTAATTTCGTTGACGACGACGACAACGAAAAATATTCGTCAACGAACCTTTTTTCTGTGACTAAGACGAGACGTTGACGAGCTAAAACTAATTAACTAACTTATCTGATGATAAAAACTATCACGAAATTTATGCGCGTCTTCATTAACAAGACGAGACGGGACTAAGATGTTATTTGAGGACTACCGGATATTCAAAATACATCCTATAGCAGGGATCCTCAAATCTGGACCATTCCTGCAGAGTTTAGCTCTAACCCTAATCAAACACACCTGAGCTGCTAATCAGAGTCTTCAAGATCATTAGAAAATCACAGCTGGGTGAGTTTGATCAGGGTTGGAGCTAAACTCTGCAGCAGATTGGCCCTCCAGGGTAAGATTTGAGGAACCCTGTCCTATAGGCTAAATTAACTGTCTTGCCTTTCAAAATGTGCGTCTCTGTCATTGGATAAGGTGCGTTTGCATGGCAGCCGCAGTGGACGGATAGGCTACCAAAACGCGAACTAGCGATCTGAAACAATGGCCTCAGCACCCGAAGGGTTAGGGAGTGGGTGACCAGACGTCCCGTTTTTCCCGGGAGTCACAATTCATTGTCGATTAACTTAAAGTCAGTGAAGGTGCGATAGGCGGAAACGCGCTGATAGAAGTGCTCTCTCTCGCGCGCGCTCCACTTCTTCAATTCTCATACAGCACGCGATCAGTTCTCAGTGCTCAAATACACACACAGCAGTCCAAATGTCTCTCATGTAGAGTATCTCACGGAAATACAGTCCGTTATGGTTTAAGTGAGCTTAAACAAGTGGGTGAAAACTGAATGTATGTCAGTAGGCTATTACATGCATACCTTCCGTCTTAAATGGACAGCATTCCTAATTATCTGTGTCATAAATGTTAACCAACAAAAGATGTTAAATAAATGTATACTTGTTAAGTAAACCTACTGTATCTGAAAATGAGTTTAATTTATATCTCTATCAAAAAATGAAGATTTATTCCAGTTTTTCCAAATTCAATCCTTGATTCAAATTTCTCATAACTAAGCTTAATTGATTTGGTCTAAAGAGAGAAGAATTAATGACTATTTTTGTTTGAATACTACATATATAATAGCTTCCAAAATAAATGTTGGTAACTGCAGTTTGACTAAAAGTAATGGCTAAAAGTTGACAAAAATTCAATGACTTTTCGTCGACTAAAACTAGACTAAAACTATGAAAGACTCAAATGACTAAAATGTGACTAAGACTATTAAGCATTTTCGTCTCAAGATAAAGACTAAGACTAAATTAAAAATGCCTGCCAAAATTAACACTGATGTGTACAATGAAATATACTGCTGTATTTTTGATGTTCTGGGCCTATATTTCTGCTGGAGGTCCTGGACATCTTGTTTAGACACATGGCATCATGGATTCTATCAAATACCAACAGATAAAAAAAGTGACTGACTGTTAGAAATCTTATAATGGGCCATGTTTGGATCTTCCAACTGTACAATATCCAAACACAAACCTCAAAAACAACACAAAATGGGTCACTGAGCACTAAACCAAGCTTCTGCTATGGCCATTCCAGTCCTCTGACCTGAACCCTATATAAAATGAGTATGGTGAACTGGAGAGAAGAAGCACCAACATGGAGCTGGGAATCTGAAGGGTCTGGAGTGATTCTGGATTAAGGAATGGTCTCTGATCTCTTGTCAGGTGTTCTGTAACCTCATCAGGCATTATAGGAGACAATTTAGAGCTGTTAAACTGGCAAATGGAGGTTTCAAAAAGTATTGAATAAAAGGGTGCCATTAATTGTGGCCAATGTGTATTAGAGAGAAACATTTATTTCATAATGATACCCCCCCCCCCCCTCATTTTAAATTCTTATTATCCAATAAAACGTTAGATTTTTGTGATTTAAAAAAATAATAAAAGATCAAAAGGATTAACAATGCAGATTAATTTTCACAGCCTTCTTTGATCATATTTACCAAGGGTGCCGATATTTTTGGCCATGAATGTATATTTACATACATGCATAAATGGGCTGTACAAGACAAAATTTTAATGCTAAACAAAGCAAAAACAAAACAAACAAACAAACTCTGGTACACTAGTGTTGTAAGTCTTGCACTTGCAAGTCCTTTCTAGTGTGTTTGGAAAATGTGGTGTATATACAATGCTGGACATTGAAGATAAGTTTAAACATTTAAACTAGTAAACCTTGATATTCTGAAATGTTTAATCCTATTTAGTTTTAGTATTTACAATATTATTAAAAGTTTAACATTTCTCCTAAAATAAAACTGAAGACATCTTAAGACAAAGCTGATATCTACTCTTGATATTCTACTCTGAAAGCTAATATTCTACTCTGCCATCATTGAATCCATCCTCTGCACTTCAATAGCTGTCTGATTCAGCTCAGGTACCAAATCTGACCTCAGAAGACTACAGAGGTTAGTCCGGACTGCTGAGCAAATCATTGGTACAACCCTCCCTACTCTCCAAGAACTGTACTTATCCAGAGTGAGCAAAAGTGCTGGCAAAATCACTCTGGACCCCTCACATCCAGCACACTCCCTCTTTGAACGGTTGCCATCTGGTCGACGCTACAGAGCTCTGAGCACCAGAATGGCCAGGCACAGAAACACCCTCGGGCAATCCATCTCATGAACACTTGACAAATAATTGTGGAACACACACTATTTATACACTTATACACTAATTTATCTAACACATATAGGGGAAGTCGTGGCCTAATGGTTAGAGAGTCGGACTCGTAATCCAAAGGTTGCGGGCTCGAGTCTCGGGCCGGCAGGGATTGTAGGTGGGGGGAGTGAATGTCCAGCGCTCTCTCCACCCTCAATACCACGACTGAGGTGCCCTTGAGCAAGGCACTGAACCCCCAACTGCTCCCCGGGCGCCGCAGCATAAATGGCTGCCCACTGCTCCGGGTGTGTGTTCACGGTGTGTGTGTGTGTGTGTGTGTTCACTGCTGTGTGTGTGCACGATGGCTGGGTTAAATGCAGAGCACGAATTCCGAGTATGGGTCACCATATTTGGCAGTATGTCACTTCACTTTCACTTTTTCACTTTCATATACTTAGTCTACATTTCAATTTGCACATAATATACCTGTACATACAAAACTATTGTAATATACCTGTACATACAATTGTCAATTTGTATATTGTTATTTCCTACTTGTTCAATTTTTTTATTCTTCTTTTATTATCTGTGTTTTTGTTCTGTCACTGTATTTTTGTTGTGACTTGACTTGATGTTGTTGAGATCTCCTTTAAAGCTTTAAAGGAAATAATTTTGAGAGCCCATAGGAAAGAGAAATCAAAAGTGAGATCTTTTATCATCTCAAACGTTTCTCCTAGACAGAAATGAGGTTAGTTTAAGATCGAATGTAGATTTTTTTCTTGAGTCTCCTTCTTCTCAAACTTTTTCTCAAGCTAAAACTCTAACAATCTCACAATGGTCTCCTTAACAGCTTTAAAAGAGATCTCAAAAACATCATACACTGTGCTCAAATATTTCTCCTTAGCTAGATACTGTGGATCTCTCATATTTGTCTCCTTTAAAGCTTTAGAAGAGATCACAACAACATCACACACTGTGCTCAGATTTTTCTCCTACCAAAATTTTATACCAAATTTTTTTTAAGGTAAGTGCTTGCAAACAATTTATTTTAGCTACATTTAAATAATAATAATAAAATGTTGAAAGTTGGTCAGCTAAATGTGTTTATTTAAATGTAGCTAAAATAAATTGATTGCAACCACTTACCGTTTTTTCAGTGTAGAGACTCTGGATATCTCACATTTATCTTTTCCAAAGTTTAGAAGAGAGCTCAACAACATCACACACTGTGCTTAAGAGTTTTCTCCGTAGCTAGAGACTCTGGATCGCTCACATTTGTTTCCTCAAAAATTTTTAAGTCAAAATGTATTGGTTATATACTACAATCACAAGGGCAGCTGTTTCTTCTACAAGACCAAAAATTAACAAATTTCATCAACATCAAAATATTTACAGACAGATTAATTAAACCTGTCGCTCTTATCTCTTAAGTTGTTGTGCTTGTTATAACGTCATAAATCACATGATAACGTCAACATGGCGGATCACATTCATACTCAACGAGATTTGGCTGTAGAATACAAACTCTTTTAGTGCTCGTTATGTAAGTACTTATTGAAAATAAGTACCTACTTATTGAGTATGCCATTTTGGATGCAGCCATTATGTTTTTCTCGATACTTCTCCTTCAAAAGTTGTCCAAATTTGGCTCGAATGATCTTTGCACTGAGCTGCACAGAAATGACAGAACATTCCCTGGATTCCTTGGGTTATGCCAGTTCTGACAATATCTCACTCGTCATTTTCCATGAATGTGCCTGTCTGCCATTATGAAGTAGATGAAAAATAGTTATTTCACTCTTCCTCCTACAAATTTTGTCCAATTTTGTCCAAAATCGAATCAGATGATCTTTGAACTGAGCCACACAGAGATGACTGAACGGATTTTTGATATTTGCTACCGTTCTCGAGAAATACCTCTCCAAAATACACTGTGCCTGTGTTTGTTGATGTGCTAGTTAGCTTAGCATGCTAAAAACACTGAAACCTGAACTCAGCAGCCTGGTGAACTTGCAAGAGCGCCTAGCTCAATGTATTGTGCCATGGAGCTCTAATGCTTCATGTTATGGGTTAGAAACTCAGTGTGACACATGCCCAGAACGCAAGAGGTACTGTCGTGAGAAATGATGCAGTAGTTGCTTCTGTTGCAGGCGTTGTGCCTTTTCACGGATGATTATTATTTTGAATTGATTCTCGGTTGAACAGCAGCAGTGGGAACCCCATCTTCACAGTGGTGCAGCAAGATGTGTGACAGGCACTTGATCTGGGGTCAGTTGTTCAAAAAGTTCTGGATAAGTTTATCTGGATCAGAATGATTTGGAAATCTCATGTTTTGCTATCCAGGATCAGGTAAGCCATCTTACTTTCGTGCCAGTTTTTGAAAGCAAAATAGGATAGGATCACCCTGATCCAGATAAACACTTTTTCAGATTTCCAAATCTGGATTACTACTGCTCTACGGAGCCCCTAAAGATATGGAATGCCACTCCTGCCATAATTATAAATAAATAAATTAATAAATGTACAAAGAAAAGTAAAAAAGCAAAAATAAATAATTATTTATAATTGTATTTCCTTCGTGTGTTTTTTTTCCCCACATTTATTTTTTATTTATACATTTATTTATTTCCACTTTTATTTATTTTCACATTCATGTATTTAAGTATTTATTTATTTCTTTATTTATTTCCACATTTATTAATTTCTACATTTATTTATTTTCACATTTATTTATTCTTACATTTCTTTGTCCATAGGGTAATGAGGAGGGCGTGTTTTACCTCAGGAATAGCAATCGAGCTAGAGTAGTCGAGGGGTAAGCTTTGAGGCCACAGTGACACCTTGTGGTGCCCAAACGAAGTACAAGAAGTGTAGCCTACATGATGCGCCTGTTGATAGTGTGGGATGAATGACTTTTTTTTTAATGTAACCAAAAACAACATTGACAGCAACAGAAACAAACCTGTAAACTGATGTTCAGGGGCATTTAAAAAAATAAACATATTAAATGTATGCATCATGAATATGGAATGCCATGTTCTTAATTCCAATCGATAAATTCAGTTAAAAATAATAAAGGGCTGTTACTAGTAAAAATCCAATCACTATCAACAAAAGCCATCAGAGCCATCATTACTGAATACATTTACACGGCAATTAGCCTACAAATGCATAAAATGTAATGAAATTAATGTTTTAAATTTTGAAGGCAGAAATATGTCAATCAATTAAATGATAAATATACAAATAAATATAAAGTATGAATATGAAACTAAAACAAACACTAGGTGGCGCCAAGAAACTGTCTTAACGAGTAAGTTCAATCCATTCAACTGATTCCTTCAAATAAGTTACGCTGATTACGAAAACACCACTATTTGTTGCCACGGTCCAGCTGTGGATTTGTTTCTGTGATAAATATATGTAGGCCTAATGTGTTATTTAAAAAAAAATATATATATTTTCATGACAAAATTATCAAAAAGATGGCAGGTAGGGGATTTGTTCGGGGGAGCACGACTTCTTATGTTGAGAGAATGACATTTATTTATCGTGGCCATGCGTTTAATGCACAAACCTGCTTGACCATAGAAACCTTGGCTATTCAGAGATGGATATTATGAATACATTAATATAATGTTTTGAATTTAAGAAAGTGCAGAATTAAGAATTATTATATTAACCCATACTGCACATACCATGCAGGTCAATATGTACCCTAATTCTTCCTTTCTTTATTATTAGTAGTAGTAGTGTTAGTATTATCATCATCAGCATCATCATCATTATCATAGCCTATATCCAAAATAAAATTAAGGCAGCAGCTATGTCATGAATCCGGTCCATGGACTTCCATTCGCTCGCCACCAGAGGTCACTCCTCCATTACATTGACTCTCACACCACACAGACTGTTACATATTACCCTGGACTGCATTTCCCATCATTCATTACACTAAGTACACACAGCTGTCTCAATCACACGCTCACACCTGAGAATTATCACACAATTACACACCCTACATAAAGCATGGACTTCCTTTCATAGATCGCCGAGTATTGTTCTGCATATAGCACTCTCCTAGTGTTAGCTGCCTTACCGTGCCATTCTGTGTTTTTGGTTCCAGTATTGTTCTGCGTTAATCATCTCTCCAAGTGATAGCTGCGATACAGAACCTGTTTATGGTTTTCTAGCCTGTGTTTCCTGGATTAACCCTTTGCCTTGCCGGTCGGACTCTGTTTGCACCTCGCTTGGACTATTGCTCGTGTACCAGGATTATCTCTCTGCCTTGCCCTGTTGGATATTGTTCGCCGATCAAAGACCCAAGCTTGCCCTAGGATTACTCCGTATCTAGCCCATGCCTTACCTGTTTGCTGGTGTTTTGACCCTGCCTGCCTTTTGACCACGTCCCTGTTTAATAAAGCTTGCAAATGGATCTGCACATCTCTCGTCTCGTTTGCCCTGTTACAGAATACTCGGTCCAGCAGTTTTTCTGAGGAACATTGGCCAGGTATGGACATGGCAAGAATTTTGTTAGCCCTTAAACAAGGCTCGCAATCACTGGAGAACTATGTCTTCAAATTTTTAGCCATTGCAAACTATTGTGATCTACCAGAATGTTTATTAATAGAGTTTTTCTATGATGGCATTAATCAATCCCTACGAGTTTAGACGCGAGGGTCCGCGTTCATCACTCTCTCAGTTTATGGATTATGCTCTGTTGACTATTGGCTCTTTGTTTACCGTGTCTGTGACTGAAATGGCGGACGCTCCGGAGCACGTTCGCAAAATAGCGGTCACAACAACACCCAGTCAAGTCACAGCTGATCTTCATAAGTCCAGTCATGTCACAGCTGATTGTCGTGAGTCCAGCCAAGTCACAGCTGATTGTCGTGAGTCCAGCCAAGTCACAGTTCATCGTCATGAGTCCAGTCAAGTCACAGCTGATCATCATGAGTCCAGTCAGGTTACAGCTGATCATCAGTCTTGTCCCAGCTGACTGTCCTGGGTCTCGCTACATCGCTGTTGATCGTCCAGAGTCTGATTACTTCCTGTCTGCTGCACCCAGATCTTTAAGGTCAGTCTCTCGGTATCGCAGTCTGATATCTAGTGTGAGGGATGCTCCGCTGGTGTCTGCACGTACAGCTGGTATCCACAAATCCACTCACTCTAACTCACCTGTTCCTGAACTAACTCCCTTGTCTGAAGCATTTCCCTGTATGGGGGCTGTTTTATGTTGCGTCTGGGCTGCGTACACCACCATAGAACTGCATGAGTTGGTGTCCACTGTGATGTATCCAGAGGTGGTGGTGCCCAGCAACAATTTCTGTCTGTTACCTTATGAGACTACTGTAGAACCTCCAGAGGTGGCGATACAGAACCTGTTTATGGTTCTCTAGCATCTGCTGCAGAACCTCCAGAGGTGTCAGTGTTGCTCAATTATGAACTCCCAGTGTGTCCTGTCATTGTCAAGGAGACTGTTGCCTGTCCTGTCACATCCAGAAGGGCTGTCCCTGAACACTCGTCCAGTCCAGAACTGGCCTTGGAGGCCGATTGTGAATTATTGGCCTGTCCTAATCTAGCCAAAGAAGTTGTCTTTTGAATTAGCAGCCTTGTCTGTCATTGTCAAAGAGGCCACTAATGAACGGTCTGTTTGTACAGTCACAACTAATCAGACTGAAAATGAACAGTCTGCCAAACCAGTTTCAGCCAAGGAGTTTCCCTTTGAACTATCTGTCTGTCCTGCTCCCACTGAATCTGAGTGTGAAATATCTGCCTGTCTAATATCACTTACTGAAATGTTTGCCAGTCCAGTTTCAGCCAGTGCACCTGGTTTTGATCTGTCAGCCTGTCCCCTGCTTCCAGGTGTGTCTAATTCTGAATCATTTGCCGTTCGGACTCTGTTTGCACCTCGCTTGGACTATTGCTCGTGTACCTGGATTATCTCTCTGCCTTGCCCTGTTGGATATTGTTCACCGATCAAAGACCCTAATGTATTCGTAATATTAATTTCTGAATATCCAAGGTTGCTATGGTCATGCAGGTTCGTGCATTATGGCCACGAGAAATAAACATCTTTCTCTCAACATAAGAAGTCGTGCTCCCCCGAACATTTGATCATTTTGTCATGAAAGTTTTTTTTTTTTTTTACATAACACATTAGGTGTACATATAATTATCATAGAAACAAATCCACAGCTGAACCGCGGCAACAAATAGTGCTGTTTTCATAATCAGCATAACCCATTTGAAGGAATCAGTTGAATGGATTGAAGTCACTCATTAAGACAGAAACTTGGCGCCACCTAGTGTCTGTTTTAGTTTCATATTAAACGTATAATGTAATTGATTGACATATTTCTGCCTTCAAAATTTAAAACATTAATTTCATAAAATTTTATACATTTGTAGGCTAACTGCAGTGTAAATGCATTCAGCAATGATGGCTATAATGGCTTTTGTTGACACTGATTGGATTTTTACTAGTAAAAGCCCTTTATTATTTTAACTGAATTTATCAATTGGAATTAAGAATGTGGCATTCCATATACATGATGCATACATTTAATGTTTTTTTTTTTTTTTTTTTTTTTTTATTAAATGCCCCTGGACATCAGTTTATGTGTTTGTTTCTGTTGCTGTCAATGTTGCTTTTGATTTTGATTACATTCAAAAAATGCAGTTAGCTCAAAGAGCTGAGTGCACACAACAGGCGCTGTTTGGATGAGCATGATGCATGGCTTGTGTGTTTCACTAGCTCCGTTCCCATGGACACCTTTTGTTTGACCTAATTCTGGATATTTCCAGCCTAAGACTTGATTAATCCGTAGCTGTGTCTACACCAAGAGAACCCATTATAATCAGTTGATGCGGTGACTGTCCATACGGGAAGAGGTGCGAGGCAACAAATCTTCTACAGTAACTGATGCCTCCTTTTAATCTGAATCTTGGAAACATGCGTTGTATGCATTGAAAGTGAAACAAAAAAAAACAGTGTGCATAAGATAGCTATTGCATGCTTTTGCGAGCTTCAGCAAATGCACGCGATCACAGATTGCACGCTTACCAGCTGAAACAACCCCCCCATGTGAAACTGAAATAATAACCCGTGATATAAGATTTTGGCCATATCACCCATCTAAGTGAAGTGAAGTGACATACTGCCAAGTATGGTGACCCATACTCGGAATTCGTGCTCTGCATTTAACCCACCCAACGTGCACACACACAGCAGTGAACACACACACACACCGTGAACACACACCCGGAGCAGTGGGCAGCCATTTATGCTGCGGCGCCCAGGGAGCAGTTGGGGGTTCGGTGCCTTGCTCAAGGGCACCTCAGTCGTGGTATTGAGGGTGGAGAGAGCGCTGGACATTCACTGCCCCCACCTACAATCCCTGCCAGCCCGAGACTCGAACCAGCAACCTTTGGATTACAAGTCCGACTCTCTAACCATTAGGCCACGACTTCCCCAGTCGTGGCCTGGAATGAAGTCATTCATCCCACACTATTCTTGGGCACACACCATGTCCCACCAGAGGAAGTAATATATTGGATCACTGTTACACCACAATAAAGAATGCATATCACTCTGTTCCACGGGCAGCTTTGGGGCTCTCTGATCACTGCCTGGTTCATCTTATACCAACCTACAGGCAAAAACTTAAATCTCCTAAACCTGTAGTAAAGACTGTAAAGAGATGGACCAACGAGACAGAGTGGGTTTTACAAGCCTGTCTTAACCTTACAGATTGGAGTGTTTTTGAAGCTGCTGGTACAGATCTGGACGAGCTCACAAAGACTGTAACATCTTATATCAGTTTCTGTGAGGATATGTGCATTCCTACCAGGTCTCATTTAACCTAAAACAACGACAAACCGTGGTTCACTGCAAAACTCAGACAGCTCCATCAGGCCAAAGAAGATGCCTACAGGAAGGAGGACAAGGTCTTGTATAAACAGGCCAAATTCCCACTGGAAAAGGAGATCAGAGTGGCAAAGAGGAATTATTCTGAAAAACTAAGGATTCAATTCACTTCCAGCTACCATGGACTTCTTCAGTCAGATCGCCGAGTATCGTCTGTGTTTATCGCTCTCCTAGTGATAGCACTTTACAGAGCCATGACCTGTCTTAGTTTCTAGTTTCTAATTCCTAGCTCTAGTTTAGTCTCGTTGTGTTTCCAGATTTCCTAGTTCCTGATTCTTGCCCACGTATTTTGGATTAACCCTTTGCTTGCTGTTTCGGACTGTGTTTGCTCCTCGCCTGGACTTTTGCTCACGTTTACGGATCTTGTCTAGCCCTCTGGATATCGTTTGCTGATCGAAGACCCACGCTTGTCCTAGGATTACTCTTTGTCTTGCCTGTGTTTTACCTGTTTGACATTATCTGAATCTTGCCTATTTAACCCTCTGGGGCCGACAAACGCGCATACGCGTTTTGGGGCAGATTTTCCTGATAAGGCAGAAATGAGATTGAATTACTCTGCCATTTTTGATCATTCAGATAAGAGCAATACACCATTCGAATCTGTAAGGGGTCTACTTTTATTTGTATACACTCATAATAACAACTAAACTTTGCACTTTTGAAGAATAAAGAAAACAAACAGGGTGCACTTTCTGTCTTCTCCATCTCTGCGAACTGTTTTCAGAAACGTGTCACTAAAATGAAGTGTAACTCAGCAAATACTCGACACACAGACATGAGAGTTATCTCTATAGACAGCTTGAAGTGTCTACTTTCAAATGAATTTCTTTCGAAAACAAATATTCTGTGATGAAGTAATCCGTATGAAACCAACACGATGTTCAGTCTGTCCCGTCTAACTCATTATTTTTAATGGGATCCCGCCCCCTCGTGTTCACATGTAAATAACCACATGATCCGCGCACGCTTGGAGACGCCCAACATAAACAAAGAGTCAGGAGTGAAGAGTTCCTCATGGCTACACTGTTAGTTTCTGGAAGAAGACGCGCTGAGTAAAGGCTGGATTTCCCTCAAAATAAGAGCAACAGTTCATCAAGTAGAGAAGATCGATCTGATGAGTAAGTAATGTTTATTTTTTGCCTTAGTTAACGTGTTATTGTGACATAAACTTGAACACATTACTAGTTGGGGTTTTCCCAAACTACAACACGATGAATGCTACACATCTAAGAAAGTTTAGACCATGTTTATTATTAATAATCTGTTCACAAATATATTTTAATAGCATGCTAAATGATAACAATTAGTTCTCAGATATAAAATATATTTTTATAGTACGAAGTACATCCTTTTAAAGTTCAAAGCATGCGTGAGTCTATGGCTACGTCCACACGAAGCCAGATTTCTCCCTATCCGATCTTTTTTTTTGCCTCAAATTCCGTAAACACGGAGGAAATATCTGTCCACACGGAATCACTCAAAACGACTGAAAACGATGTAGTACACATGCCAGACCAATATGTGGCGCTGTAATTCTGCCACAGAGATACACAAAAAAACAGAGAAGAAGACTTGGACCATGTGCGTAAACCTTGCGCGCTGAATACAAACTAACACACAAAGCAGAAGATTTAGCTTTAATAAAACTAATGAGCTCAGTAGGTTCTGCAGCACGAACACAGGCACGTAGTCTGACATTGTTGTAGTCGCTGTTATGTGACGCAGCGGTGTCTGATTAGGGGCGAGACGTGGGCTGATGACGTCATCGTTTCAGAAAATATACGGATTCGCCGTCCACGCGAAAACATGAAAACGGCGTTTTCAAATTTATCCACCATGGGACCCGGTTTCAAAAATGATTGGTTTCACTCTTCGAAAATGCCGGTTTCGTGCGGACGAAACGCCTATACGGTAAAAAATGTATGCGTGTGGATGGGGCCTATGACTGCAGAATCATATCTTCTATACAATAAAATCATACATGATGTTCAGGATGGCTATATGACTACAAAATCATAGTTGGGTTTTCCCCAAACTATAATTCCTGACTAAAATGTTTGAAATCCAGTAAAACATTTTGAATATGATGGGCAATTCATTGTATTTAAATTTCTTAAGGCGCGAGTATGTTTTCATGCTCTATATAAAACAATAAAAGTAATATGAGAGTACATTGTAACATGATGAATGCTAAGTATGTTTAGAACATGTTTATGATTAATAGCCTACTTTGTTCAAAAATAGATTTTAATAGTGTGCTAAACAATAATAATTAGTTTCTCAAAAATAAAATGTCTTTTTTTACGATAATACAAAGCATGCATGAGTCTATGGCTACAAAACATATATATATATATATATATATATATATATATATATATATATATATATATATATATATATATAGATGCTCCTGATATAAACATGCTCACAAATGTTTTTTTTATTTTGATTTTTTTTGGTTGTTTGTATTTTATTGAATCAGATACCTGCACCACACATGATGAATCCTGCTGACTTTCAGTCTCTTCCAACTGTTTTCCTCTGAGAGCGCTGCACCAACATCAGATGTTAAACTACACTGATATTCTATGGTAAAACAAGATCCTTGACTACTGATAATGTTTTTTTCTTCTTGAATCCATGGAAAGTAGCAGAAACACTTAAATAACACGTAAATGGGCCATTCTACAGAATTGGTGCAAACTGCTGTCCCTCATGGGGAAGTCGTGGCCTAATGGTTAGAGAGTCGGACTTGTAATCCGAAGGTTGCGGGTTCGAGTTTCCGGCCGGCAGGAATTGTAGGTGGGGGGAGTGAATGTCCAGCGCTCTCTCCACCCTCAATACCACGACTGAGGTGCCCTTGAGCAAGGCACCGAACCCACAACTGCTCCCCGGGCGCTGCAGCATAAAATGGCTGCCCACTGCTCCAGGTGTATGTTCACTGTGTGTGTGTTCACTGCTGTGTGTGTGCACGTTGGATGGGTTAAATGCAGAGCACGAATTCCGAGTATGGGTCACCATACTTGGCTGAATGTCACTTCACTCATCCAAAAAACACATTTGAAAAGTATTTAATTATTAAAATCTTAGATGTTTACTAAGATCCTTCAATTATCTATTGAAACCCACAATAATATTTAAGATATCAGCAAGCTTTATATATATAAAATCATCATTTATGGGCTACTTTCAATTAGGAAGTGGCTGTCCCAAACCCTAACCCCTAAATTTCAACTTGTGAAAATGATATTGAAAAGTTTTTTGCAAATTTTTCCATTCTTGTTTTAAAAAAATATATTTTTGTTTTGTTTTTTAAAATGAAGTTAAAAAAAATATTTATTTTATATTTTATTTTTAAATCATGAAACTTTATCTAAGAAAACGTGTCCTGCATTTTCATGTCACTACCAAAACAGTGAATGTTGTAGTCCATTGGCTGTGACTGATTTTAACCACACCCCTACATTTTTGATCAGGAAATATTCCTGTGTCCTTCTCTCTAATGTGCTATATGGTGAGTAGATTTGATCCCATCGTTTTGAGGTAAATGTGTTCTAAAGTCTAAAAATCTGTGTGTAACTTTAAGGAATGTCACTACCAAACTCATTTTTTCTGCTATTGAGAAAACTTTTTTGGATGTTATTCCATAAAATTTAGTTGTTATATGTGTTCAACTGTTCTGACCAGTGATTGCTAACCATGTGCTGATTAGCATCTTCGAGCTAGGCTCAAAAGTATCTAAAATTGTCACTACCAAAACAGTCACAACCGAAACATGTCTTGAGGTTTTGGTTGTGACATTATTGTTTTAGTAGTGACAAAAGGGAACACATAATCCTTTATTTGGAGGAATAAACTACATTTTAGTACAGTTATGCAAATAATTACTACTGTAGTATGTTTTAGTAGTGTTTTAGTATGCGAGATTCTGTTAAAATTCTGTAATGTGATGAGGTTACAATTACTTAAGGTTGCAGTCCATGATACTAGCTTAGGTGTAAGGTTGTTGACAGTAATGTTAATTTTTATGATTAACTTGACAGGGAGAATGACATAAAACACCAACATGCCTAAAAAAAATTGAAAAACTACAGCAGAGAGAATACAAACAAAGGTTGAGGGAAAACCCAGTGAAGTACGAGGAATACTTAAGGAAAGAAAGAGAAAGAAATAAGAAATGAAGGGAAGAAGGAAAGTTGAAGAGTATCAGTGAATTATCTGACAGGGAGCAAAGACATGTCAGAAAAGCATGGAGGAAAAGACAGAAAAGACACAGGATGATGGTGAAAATACAAAAAGAGGTGGAGACATTTTGCAGGGCTTCCACACCACCTAGCACTTCCAGTGAGGGTGATCAGACACCAGTGCACATACACACTGGGGGAAAAGGGAGAAAATGAGCAAAAATCAGTACCTATAGAAAATGTCAGAAGTTAGACCAGAAGATTTTTGTTTACTAGGATGAGAGTTGCTGAAATCGCGTTTGGTCTCGTACTGTATCGTGTATCTTGTCAGTGTGTGCACTTGCTTGGCCATTTGTAGTTGATAAACAGGAAAGTGGGTTCAAGCGCCAGCAGAAGGCAGTGTAATGGAAGTGGTCTTTAAGAGAAGCAGTCTATCAGCGGAAGTTTAAAATCAGCTCGTAAGTGTATTTACTTGTCTCAGTGTTTAGCGCATTTGCCGTTGCTAGGAAACGCTTATTTTGTTTACTAGGATGAGAGTTGCTGAAATCGCGTTTGGTCTCGTACTGTATCGTGTATCTTGTCAGTGTGTGCACTTGCTTGGCCATTTGTAGTTGATAAACAGGAAAGTGGGTTCAAGCGCCAGCAGAAGGCAGTGTAATGGAAGTGGTCTTTAAGAGAAGCAGTCTATCAGCGGAAGTTTAAAATCAGCTCGTAAGTGTATTTACTTGTCTCAGTGTTTAGCGCATTTGCCGTTGCTAGGAAACGCTTATTTTGTTTACTAGGATGAGAGTTGCTGAAATCGCGTTTGGTCTCGTACTGTATCGTGTATCTTGTCAGTGTGTGCACTTGCTTGGCCATTTGTAGTTGATAAACAGGAAAGTGGGTCCAGCTGAATTGAAATGATCATTTGTTAGATTGGTATAATAAAGGTTATTATACCGCGGCAGCGGTCGCGGCAGTCGTCCTGTGAAGCCCTCTTAGTGTGAAGACCAAAGAGTGTAAAGACCATCGACTCTACCGTGCGACTCCACCGGGCAGGGACACCGGCAAAGGATAGTAGTAGCTTTTTATTTAATTTTTTTCATTGATATGTTTATTATTGAAATGTTGTTGTTATATGCATGTCAATTTTATTTAATTTCTTTATTTTCTTAAATATGTGGGTAGATAGTATTTATAGAGTTGTAACTTTTTAGTTTTAGTTACTTTTTCTTATTTGTAAGTCGCTTTGGACAAAAGCGTCTGCTAAATGACAAAAGTAAGTAAGTAAGTAAGATCAAAGAAATCCAGAGGAGAGAATACAAATATAGAAAGAGATATCAAAGGTTGAGGCAGAAGTTGACACGAGACCAATGTTCTCCAAGGTCGAAGACTCAGAAGGATGTAAAGAAGCACAGACTTCCCAAACAAGTCAGAAAGACTCTTCTTTTTCACAACACACTTACACTCACCTAAAGGATTATTAGGAACACCATACTAATACTGTGTTTGACCCCCTTTCGCCTTCAGAACTGCCTTAATTCTACGTGGCATTGATTCAACAAGGTGCTGAAAGCATTCTTTAGAAATGTTGGCCCATATTCATAGGATAGCATCTTGCAGTTGATGGAGATTTGTGGGATGCACATCCAGGGCACGAAGCTCCCATGACACCACATCCCAAAGATGCTCTATTGGGTTGAGATCTGGTGACTGTGGGGGCCATTTTAGTACAGTGAACTCATTGTCATGTTCAAGAAACCAATTTGAAATGATTCGAGCTTTGTGACATGGTGCATTATCCTGCTGGAAGTAGCCATCAGAGGATGGGTACATGTTGGTCATAAAGGGATGGACATGGTCAGAAACAATGCTCAGGAAGGCCGTGGCATTTAAACGATGCCCAATTGGCACTAAGGGGCCTAAAGTGTGCCAAGAAAACATCCCCCACACCATTACACCACCACCACCAGCCTGCACAGTGGTAACAAGGCATGATGGATCCATGTTCTCATTCTGTTTACGCCAAATTCTGACTCTACCATCTGAATGTCTCAACAGAAATCGAGACTCATCAGACCAGGCAACCTTTTTCCAGTCTTCAACCGTCCAATTTTGGTGAGCTCGTGCAAATTGTAGCCTCTTTTTCCTATTTGTAGTGGAGATGAGTGGTACCCGGTGGGGTCTTCTGCTGTTGTAGCCCATCCGCCTCAAGGTTGTGCGTGTTGTGGCTTCACAAATGCTTTGCTGCATTCTCCTCTGACCTCTAGCATCAACAAGGCATTTTCGCCCACAGGACTGCCGCATACTGGATGTTTTTCCCTTTTCACACCATTCTCTGTAAACCCTAGAAATGGTTGTGCGTGAAAATCCCAGTAACTGAGCAGATTGTGAAATACTCAGACCGGCCCGTCTGGCACCAACAACCATGCCACGCTCAAAATTGCTTAAATCACCTTTCTTTCCCATTCTGACATTCAGTTTGGAGTTCAGGAGATTGTCTTGACCAGGACCACACCCCTAAATGCATTGAAGCAACTGCCATGTGATTGGTTGATTAGGTAATTGCATTAATGAGAAATTGAACAGGTGTTCCTAATAAGCCTTTAGGTGAGTGTATACACCAAATACAGGATAAACACAAGTCTGCAAGTTATAAAGAGAAACATTCACTCAGAAGAGCTTTCACAAACGGGCTTCTTAGAAAATACAAACTTGTCTCTATGATAAGAAAATGTGTTGGTATCTCCCACAAAGGGTTCAACAAGTCTGAAAACCACCAATGTCTTGGGTTCACCTATCAGAGCAATCACAAACAAAATAACATGATTATTGTCATCTCGGCTTAGAAAATGTTTGACTATGTTCGAGTATCAGCAGGGAAGAAGGAAACCATCACAAGATTTAAAACAAAGAAACAAAAGAGGTTTCTCTCTGACACAATGATGAATTTGTATCAGAAACTGATGCTGGAGATGCCCGACCTGAAGCTATCCTGTTCACTTTTCTGTAGAATAAAGCCGTTTTGGATTGTTGCTCCAAATATCAATAATAGGGAGACATGTATCTGCAAAGTGCATGATGTTATATTAACATAAAATGTGGACCGTCTGATTCAGCCATGGCAAACTAAGTATTGTGGTCACTACCAAAACCTTACTGTCACTACCAAAAATGTGCAGTCACTACCGTAACATGGGATGTTTTGTCAAAAATAAAGTATATTGAATTATCAACCAAGATGTTATGATAGTGTTTGGTTCAATGCATATTCAAACTAATGAATCCTTAACTTTGAAATCAGTACGATAAACTTTATGCCTTCTACAAAGAAAGATTGGGTTCAAAATACATTAAATCTCATAAATTACAATTTAAAATATTATTAAAATTATAATCTTTATTGATTTAACCTGTAAAAATATTTTTTTTTAAATAGAAAAACTATATATTTATAAGGTAGATGTAAACAAAATCTTAATAGGTCATTATAAGCCTTCTTATTAAATTATTTAATATTGTGTTTCGGTAGTGACAAATTTGGGGAGAAGGAAAATATTCCAGCATTTTCTGAAAATACAATATGAGAATTAACTGCACAATTACTAGAAAAGCGTACCTTGGATATTATACAATTTGCATACATGCAAAATTTGTGGGAAAAAACAAAAAAAATTGAAGATGTTTCCAACTCTGACTTTGCACCAATTCTGTAGAATGGCCCAAATATCAGGTATGATTTATTTGTTTCACTTGTTGAACAGAATCTGTTGCAGGAATGACTCAAAGTCTGTAAAGCATCTCTGTGGTTAGATCAGTGTGCACAATAATGTGTCTTTTGACCTTCATTATGTATGTTTTGATTATACTGTGTTGTAAATAAAATACAAATAATTTAAAAAATCCATTTTTTCAATCTCCTCACATTCTCTCTGACCTGCCTCAAAGTCACAGTCACACTGATGGCCCATTAGCAGCCTTTAGGGGAGGGCCCTTTGTCTCTCAGGTGAAAATCACTTAATATTCAAGGCCATTACCACTCCCTCGCATATTGGCTTTTAATCACAAAACATGTCTTTAAAAATTTAAATCAGTGTATTGTTTTCTGTGAGCAAATAAACAAGATGATTTTCACATAATTTTGAAGCAAACAAACTACAAGATCCAGTTCTCAAAAGTCTTGTGAACGTGATGTGTTTTATGGTCTTATTTCAGTATTTTTGACTAACCACGCATTAACGTTGATTTCTCAAAAACACAATTGTGTACATAAATGCTGCTAACATATTATTGTAGCCCAGTTTGTGCTGTTTACAGTGTTATTAGACTTTAGCCATTTATATTTTTATAAGTAACTGAAAAAAGCACAAATGTCAGGGCATGTCGAAAGTTCTCCAGGCCCCCAAAACACCCTCAGACCCCAGAGAGTTAATGACGTCGTCTCTGAATAAAAGCCTTGCAAATATATCCGCACGTCTCCTTCGCCCCGTAACAGAATACTCGGCCACACAAGGATCCAGCGGCTTGTCAAGTGGACTCTGGCCAGGTATGGACATTGTAAGACTGATCACTCGAGAGCTATATTCAAGAGTATTTAGAGATTGCTAATTATTCTGATTTGCCTGGCTGTGTGCTCATAGACTTTTTTTGTGAGGCCATTAACCAGCCGCTCAAATCTGAGCTGTTCATCTCTAAGTGATTTTATGGACTATGCTTTATTGACTGTTGGTTCAGTGTTCACTTTGGGTGTCGTGGAGGAACCCAACACCCCACTCACTCATGTAATGGCAGCCGCACTAGAGCACGAGCACAAAATGGTGGATCATCTGAGTCATCTGATCATCACAACTGATCATCATGAGTCAAATCAAATCACAGCTGATCTTCGTGAGTCCAGTCAAGTCACCATTGATTTTCATGAGTCCAGTCAAGTCACAGTTGATTTTCATGAGTCCAGTCAAGTCCCCGTTGATCGTCATTAGTCCAGTCAAGTCACCATTGATCTTCACGAATGCAGTCAAGCCACAGTTGATCTTCATGAATCCAGTCAAGTCACAGTTGATCGTTATGAATCGTCATGGCTAAGTAGGCCGTCTGTGAACTCTTGCCGCCTGTGCTGTCATGGCTAAGGAGGCCGTCAGTGAACTCTTGCTTTGCTCTGGGAGGGCTGATGGGCCCATCTCCGAACTCTCGTCCTGATCTGAATCAGCCTTGGAGGCTGATTGTGGTCTGTCTGTCTGTCTAGATGCTGATTTTGAACTCTCTGTCCTGCCCATTTCTGTCAATCTGTCTGATCATGAACTGTCAGTCTACCCAGGATCAACCTATGCATCAGTTTTTGAATTGTCTGCCTGTCCCATTTCCCCTAATGAGCCTAATGTTGAACCACCTGTCTGTCCAGTTCCTAACAAGAGACCTGTTATCTGCCCCATTAGTTCAGTTGTGAGCCCAGAAACTGTAAATGCACTACATGCACTCCTGTTAACCCTATCACTGCCATAGAGACCATTTATGAACTGTCTTCTTGTTCTGTTTCTCCAAATGTGTCTGTCTTGACAGTCCCAGTTAGGGAGTCTGTTTATGAACTGCTTTCCTGTCCAGTTCCAGTCAATGAGTCAGATTTTGAACTGTCTCCCTGTCCAGTTCCAGTCAATGAATTAAATTTTTAATTGTCTGCCAGTCTAGTTTTGATCAGGGAGTTTGGTTTTGGACTGTCTGCCCTCTCAGTTGCCACCAGGGAAAATATTGATGGACTTCTTATGTTCCCTGCCTCGGTACATGCTTTCTCTGTTTCTTGTGTCTCAGTTTTCCCTAGGTCCCAGTCTCTACCTGGGGTTTCTGTTCCGTCTGCTCCGCCGTGGTGGTCTACTACTCGGGTCTGGTGGTCTTCTGCTCCGCTGTGGTGGTCTTCTACTCCGGTCTGGTGGTCTTCTGCTCAGGTCTGGTGGTCTTCTGCTCCGTCTGCTCCAGTCTGGTGGTCTTCTACTCCGGTCTGGTGGTCTTCTGCTCCGCGGGTGGGTTTCACTCACCACCAGAGGTCACTCGCTCACCACATGGACTCTTGCACTACACTACTGTTGCACTTCACCCAGTTCCCATCATCCATTGCACTGATGACACACACACAGCTGATTCCCATCTGTAGCATCTGCTTATGATCCTTAATGGTCATTGTGGCTTTATGTCTTAAAAGACCCCTTTTAGCCTTTGACATTAGCTAAATAATTCACAGACCTGGCCCCACATTCTACATTTACATGGGTGCTTAATTGCCAGTGGTTGTCCTCCCACTGTCAGATGCTAAGCAGCAGAATTGACTATCTGTTCTCTCCATCGGACTTCAAACACATTCCAGAGAACTAAATGACCCTCGGTACCAGGCCTGGCTGACCAGTGGACTACCTCCACGAGTACAACACACAACACACACGCATGGAGACATTTCCTTTATTTAGACCATAATTAATCAGTTACAAAGGTATCTGGTATAGGCACGTGTTGTTTGTATGTTTCCTTATTATATTAGCCTAGTGACCACTCGTTATTTGTATTAGTGAGCTCTAAATACTCATATCCAGGTGTATGAATGTATCTCTGGTTTAACATCTGCTAGATGTCTCTTTCTTGATATCAAAATGATCTGCTCTTTATTTCTCAAACAATGATGTACACTGTGACCTCGTGAAATACATCATAATATTATTACGGTACTGTGGGAAGAATTACACCGATCGAGCAGAACAGTCATAAAACATGCAAATGAGATGTCAAGTGAGACAAAGAAACACTTTCCCGCTGAAACTATGTGCCTTGTTATTGGTCAGACTGACCAAGAATGGGTGTAACAACAGGGTCAGATAAAACTTCGCCCACACCCAAAAGGCGAGTTTTCTTCTCTTTACCTTGGGTGCCCTAGAGACACTCATCACTGTGGAAACCTTGCGACTCCCCTTTCGGGGGGAGTCCGAGCTTCTGGCAGTTTTGAGTTCAGTAACTTTGGCGATTTAACTTCCGACCAATCAACCCACGGCTGGAATGACGAAGCTTTCACACCTAAAGGAATTCATCAAGAATCTGCGCATTATACATGCAGCCAGGACACTTTACTCAGTACCAACAAAACCAGTGCAAGTAACCGCTTGTTAACTATTTAGATGTGCTTTCTAGGCTTCGACCCCTTTTGATTAAGGTGATGTAATTCTTTGATGGTTCTAACAGGTTGTGTTTAGCTGATGTGCAAATCCTGCCATTATGCCCTCTCTTGCGCGCGAGCGCTCCCTCTCTCCTCCCCCCTCTCTCTCCATGCCTTCCGTGCGTTGGCATCTATGTTTAATGTGTGTACAGTGGTGTGAAAAAGTGTTGGACCCCTTCCTGATTTTTTTTTTTTTTTTTTGCATGTTTGTCACACTTATTTGTTTCAGATCATCAAACAAATTTAAATATTAATCAAAGATAACACAAGTAAACACAGCATGCAGTTTTTGAATTAAGTTTTTTATTATGAAGGGAAAACAAAATCCAAACCCACATGGCCCTGTGTGAAAAAGTGCTTGCCCCCTAAACCTAATAACTGGTTGGGCCACCCTTAGCAGCAACAACTGCAATCAAGCGTTTGTGATAACTTGCAATGAGTCTGTTACAGCGCTGTGGAGGAATTTTGGCCCACTCATCTTGGCAGAATTGTTGTAATTCAGCCATATTGGAGGGTTTTCGAGCATGAAACGCCTTTTTAAGGTCATGCCACAGCATCTCAATAGGATTCAGGTCAGGACTTTACTAGGCCACTCCAAAGTCTTCATTTTGTTTTTCTTCAACCATTCAGAGGTGGATTTGCTGCTGTGTTTTGGATCATTGTCCTGCTGCAGAACCCAAGTTCGCTTCAGCTTGAGGTCACGAACAGATGGCTGGACATTGTCCTTCAGGATTTTTTGGTAGACAGTTGAATTCATGGTTCCATTTATCACAGCAAGTCTTCCAGGTCCTGAAGCAGCAAAACAGCCCCAGACCATCACACTACCACCACCATATTTTACTGTTGGCATGATGTTCTTTTTCTGAAATGCTGTGTTACTTTTACGCCAGATGTAATGGGACACACACCTTCCAAAAAGGCAAACACTTTTTCACACAGGGCCATGTGAGTTTGGATTTTGTTTTTACTTCATAAAAAAAACCTTCACTTAAAATCTGCATGTTGTGTTTACTTGTGTTATCTTTTATTAATATTTAAAGTGTGACAAACATGCAAAATAAAATAAAAAATCACGAAGGGGGCCAACAATTTTTCACACCACTGTATGTTTGTGTTTAGTTCAATGTTGCATGTTCCCCTGTAGTGTAGTTTAATAAACATCCATATGTATTCACACTTGGTTGTCTGTGTCTGCTGCTCACAGAAACGAGGTCACTTTAACGTTCCGGTTTTGTTACATGATAATGAGTGATGTATTAATAAGGAAATTATTTTTCATGACCAGAGAAATGATTTTCCTTAGAGTCAATAGACGATTGAAACTGTCCATACTGCGGAAGAACAAATCATTTTATTGTACTATTATTGCTACAGTTAATTCCTGAAGATGAATATATAATTGATGATAACCCGTTATGATAAATTATGTTCATCTCACTTTGAGCTAATTTGCTACAATTAAATGAATAATTTGGTACAATGCACTTATTGTGTACATACATGTTTTTACATTGTACTTATATTCTAAAAAATACTTGCATGTAGTTACATCTGAAATTAATTTCTGTAATTACATTTATAATTACAATGTTGACTCATCCCTTACAGCTTAACCCACCCTTAAACCTACCCATACTACCAAACCTGTCCCTAACCTTACCCATATCCCACCTCAATAGCAGCAAAAGTGTTTTGCAATACAATATGACCACAATAAGTACACTGTGCCTATTATATGACGTAAGTACATAGTAGTTGAGGCCACCTAATATAAAGTGGGACCCAAGATTTGATCCAATCCGAACAGATTACTTTTGAACAACTGGCCCCTGGAGATTGTGGGATCGATTCTTGTGTGGTGCAACTTTATACAATTGTGTGTAATGTTTTTATATTTTTATTTCTTAAATATTAAATGTACTAATCATTCTTACTTTTCTTTGGATTAAAAATAAGCATATTGTTTTTAGCCTATTTTTAAAAACTATAGAAAGTAAAGAATTACAGAACAATTCAAAACTTTAAAAACCAAAGTATTTTAATGTTCTATTTAAAGTTGTGGAACCCTTGAAACAGGCTTGGCCCTGTGCTGTATTTGTAATTATAGTACGAAGAAAAAGAAAAAAAAAGGGGGGGGGGGGGGTTAGACTGCATTATTTAGGGAAACCAGAACTTGCATTAACACACCTAGTACTTGCTGAATTAACATTTTACTTCAAATAAAATTTATTACAACTAAACATATAAAGACAAGAAAACTTTGTTCTTGATCCAGGCTTTAAAGCTTCTTTGTAGTTTTCTTAATGAAAAGTTATAGATCTTTCAAGAGTTTAACTATGGTATTAGTAAGATCATTGCAGTCACAAGTACATAAAACTCATGGAATTTGTAATGACGAAAAAAATATCCTTAATACATGTATTCAACCATACTGTTGCGAAGGACCAGACGGAGTTAGATCCATTTGCAGCTCTTTATTCGGGATAGTCAAAGAAGCAGGGTCAATCAACAGCAAACTGAGCAATGTAGGCGAGGCAGAGACAGAGTTGTGAATACAGGCAGAAGATCGGGGCAGGCAGCAAGAATCAGAATCCGAATTACAATCCAGGTCAGGGCAGGCAGCAAACAATCAATAACGGTAAACAGTCCAAGGTCAAAACTCACAGAAAACAAACACGGGAAAACAAACAAACAAACAAACAAACACTGGGAAAACAAACAAATAACGCTCAGAAATGACAGCCGGGGCAAATCAAGACTTCGCGGAGTGTCTGTGTGATGTGGCAGCTTATATGTGTGTGTGTTAATGAGATGCAGGTGTGTGAGTGCAATCAGTCCCAGGTAAAAGGCATTATGGGAAATGGAGTCCGAATCAAAACTAATACTCAGGCGATGGCTCCCTCTGGTGGTGCGAGGGAGGCGGCACAGGAACCTCCTCTGTAACAGAGCCCTCCCCCTGCGAGCGGCTCCTGAAGCGAGGAGGCAATCGACGCCGGGGTCTTCCTCGAGGTCGGGGGGCCGGCTTCTCCGGGTGCGTGCGATGGAACTCTTCGGTGAGAGTGGGGTCGAGAATGTCATCGGCATTGACCCATGAACGCTCCTCCGGGCCGAATCCCTCCCAGTCGACCAGGTATTGCAGTTTACCCCCCCGGCGTCTGGAATCGAGCAACTCGTGCACACGGTACGCCTCCTCGCCGTCAATCAGGATAGGCGGGGGGGTCTGGGAAACGGTTCCTTCATCCGTAGCTCCGCTCGGACCACCAGCGGGTTTCAGCAGGGAAACATGGAAAGTGGGAGAGACACGATAATTAGCAGGTAAATCTAAACGGAATGATACTGGAGTAATCTGTCTAACAATTTGGAATGGACCAACATACCTGGGACTGAGTTTCTTGGAGGGTAATCTGAGGCGGAGATCCCTGGTGGATAGCCAGACCCACTGACCAGGGGTGTATGCTGGAGCAGAGCGTCGGTGACGGTTGGCCTGGTGTTCTTGACATCTTCCTGCGTGTAGTAGATGGGTGTGAGCGCGGTCCCAGACGGCCTCACTATTCTGTAGCCACTCCGTTACTGAAGGCAGGTCGGTGGGTTCCCCTGACCAGGGGAATAGCGGTGGTTGGTAACCCAGGATACACTTGAATGGAGTCATTCCTGTGGCAGGTTTGGTGAGGGAATTTTGTGCATACTCGGCCCAGAACAGATATCTACTCCAATTGGGTTGATTTTGTTGGCAGTAAGATCTCAGGAATCGTATTACCTCTTGATTTAGCCTTTCAGTTTGTCCGTTAGATTCTGGGTGATAACCGGATGTGAGGCTGACATTGATATTCAGGTGCTTGAAGAAGGCGGACCATACTCGGGAGGTGAACTGTGGACCTCGATCGGACACAATGTCTTCGGGGAGACCGTAGAAACGAAACACCTGATTGCATAATAGTTCTGCGGTTTCAAAGGATGTGGGCAGTTTAGGTAGAGGAATGAGGCGGCAGGCTTTGGAGAAACGGTCGATGATAGTGAGTATGGTGGTGTTACCTTGTGAGGTGGGCAGGTCGGTAATGAAGTCAATTGCGATATGTGACCAAGGTCGTTGTGGTGTGGGCAATGGAGTCAGAAGACCGGCGGGTAATTGTCTGGGGGTTTTTGAGGTGTTACAGCTGGTGCAATTGCGGCTGAAGGTAATAGTGTCCTTTAACAAAGAGGGCCACCAGAAACGATTACGGAGGAGTTGTGTTGTGGCTGCTATTCCGGGGTGACCTGAGCTGGGTGTTGTGTGTACCTGGGTGATGAGTTGTTTGCGGAGGATCTCGGGAACATAGGTGAGGTTGGCTGGGCATTCGGCTGGGGGTGTCTCTTGGCTGTTCAGTTGGTTGATTTCTGTCATTATGTCCCACTGTACGGGGGCTACAAGCAGGCTCTCCGGGATTATGTTTTCGGCCGGGGTAGTGGGAACTGTTTCCTCCGCTTGGCGGGATAGTGCATCGGCTTTCGTGTTCTTGGATCCTGGGCGGTAGGTAACAGAGAAGTTGAAGCGGGTGAAGAACAACGCCCATCTAGCCTGACGTGGATTCAAGCGTTTAGCTTAACGGAGGTATTCCAAGTTCTTGTGGTCGGTGAGTACAATGAATGGGTGTTTGGATCCCTCTAGCCAATGTCGCCACTCCTCGAGGGCCAATTTTATTGCCAGGACTTCGCGATTGCCCACATCGTAATTACGTTCAGCTTCAGACAATTTGCGAGAGAAAAAGGCGCATGGATACATCTTGGCCGGTTGTCCCTGACGTTGTGACAAGACTGCCCCCACTCCTGTGCTGGAGGCGTCGACCTCGACGATAAACTGCCTCTCCGAATCTGGGTGTCGTAAGATGGGTGCAGAGGTAAATCGGGCTTTCAGTTCATCGAATGCCTGCAGTGATTCTGGAGTCCAACTCAAACGGGTAGTATCACGTTTCGTCATAGTAGTTAGTGGTGATGCGTTGGTACTGAAGTTCCTGATGAATCGACGGTAGAAATTAGCGAATCCTAGGAAGCGTTGAAGTTCCTTCACCGTTTGCGGTAGAGGCCACTCTAGCACAGCACTAACCTTTTTGTCTTCCATGGCAACCCCCTGCTGACTGATCACGTATCCCAGAAATGCGATGCTGGTCTGATGAAATTCGCACTTCTCAGCTTTTGCATAAAGTTGATGTTGGATCAGACGATTGAGCACAGATCGGACATGACGGACATGATCTTCCATGGTGTTGGAATAGATTAAAATATCAATGTAGACTATCACCCACTTGTTCAGCATGTCTCGGAAAATGTCATTGACAAAGGATTGGAAGACGGATGGACTGTTGGCTAGGCCGAAGGGCATAACTAGATATTCGTAGTGCCCACTAGTGGTCGAGAAGGCAGTCTTCCAGTCATCCCCCTCCCGGATGAGATTGTAGGCATTGCGCAGATCTAATTTTGTGTAAAGTCTTGCTCGATTGGGTTGTTCTAGAGCGGCTGGTACCAGGGGCAGTGGGTAACGAAATTTCACTGTGATCTCATTTAGGCCACGATAGTCAATGCAAGGCCTTAAACCCCCATCTTTTTTCTTTACGAAAAAAAATCCTGCTGAAGCTGGTGAAGATGAGGGCCTAATGAAGCCCTTGGTTAATTCTTCCTCGATGTAGTTTTTCATCGCTTCAGACTCAGGCTGTGAGAGAGGAAAAATTCTTCCCTTAGGGGGCGTGGTACCAGGCAAAAGATCAATCGCACAGTCTACAGAGCGGTGCTCGGGCAATTGAGAGGCTTTTTTCTTACTAAAGGCCTCGGAGAGATCAGAGTACTCGGTTGGCAGGTTCAGGTTAACATTATCTGAAGTAGGTGAGTCGGAAACCTTACTTTGGATCCTTGTGACCTTGGACAAGCAGCGATCTTGACAGGATGGATCCCACTGAATGATCTGATTCTCTCTCCATGAAATGTGAGGGTTATGGGTGCGCAGCCAGGGAAGTCCTAAGATGATGGAATGTATGGATGAATTGATGACGTAGAAGCGGATGGTTTCAGTATGCAAGGTTCCAATGAGCAGTTTAGCCTCCTCTGTGATTTGAAGGATCCTTCCCTCGCCGATTGGTCGTCCGTCTAGCGCTTCCACTGCCAAGGGTGAGTTACAGGGGCTTAGTTTCAAATGGCACTGAGTGGCAAACTGGCTTGAAATAAAATTTCCGGCTGCCCCAGAATCTATGAGTGCTGATGTACTAAATACTTCGTTCGGGGTAATTAACTGAGCTGGCAGATTAAAACAAGATGAGGAATGGGTATTTTGGAAGGGTTGACTCACCGGCTGAGATCTTGAGGAAGGACGTACAGGACAGGAATTCCTCATGTGTCCAGGTTGACCACAGTAAAGGCAGAGGTGGTTTTGTATACGACGTTCACGTTCCTCTGGCGTGAGGTGAGTAGCTCCGATCTGCATAGGTTCATGATCTATGACCGCCTCATGTGAGACTCGGACTTGAGCTCGTGTAGAGCGTCTTGAGCGAAGCAAATTATCTACTCATATGGCGAGTTCGATGAATTCGTTCAGGTTCTTACCCTCGTCACGACAAGCCAGTTCGGACTGCAATTCGTTCCTTAATCCTTTCCTGAATAGCAGTTTAAGGGTGTCCTCTACCCAGGTGGTTTGGGCTGCGAGTGTGCGGAAAGAGAGGGCGTATTCTGCTGCCGAGTTACTTCTCTGGGTTAAAGTCAGTAATTGTTCACCAGCATCTCCTCTCTCCGTGACATGTTCAAACACCTCCTTAAACTGTTGCAGAAAAGCCTCGAAGGTAGGAAAAGTGGAACCATCCGTTCTCCAAACTGCTGTTGCCCATTCTAACGCTCTCCCAGATAAGAGCGAACACACAAAAGCTATGCGACTTGATTCAGTGGGATATAATAACGGTTGCTGGTTGTTGTGACGCCAGCTGAGATGCTTGAGCTGATAATTCATTGGAGATCTGTGCGAGGGCCGCTGGATCATTTATCGGCAAAGTCTTCTGTTGCGAAGGACCAGACGGAGTTAGATCCATTTGCAGCTCTTTATTCGGGATAGTCAAAGAAGCAGGGTCAATCAACAGCAAACTGAGCAATGTAGGCGAGGCAGAGACAGAGTTGTGAATACAGGCAGAAGATCGGGGCAGGCAGCAAGAATCAGAATCCGAATTACAATCCAGGTCAGGGCAGGCAGCAAACAATCAATAACGGTAAACAGTCCAAGGTCAAAACTCACAGAAAACAAACACAGGAAATAACGCTCAGAAATGACAGCCGGGGCAAATCAAGACTTCGCGGAGTGTCTGTGTGATGTGGCAGCTTATATGTGTGTGTGTTAATGAGATGCAGGTGTGTGAGTGCAATCAGTCCCAGGTAAGAGGCATTATGGGAAATGGAGTCCGAATCAAAACTAATACTCAGGCGATGGCTCCCTCTGGTGGTGCGAGGGAGGCAGCACAGGAACCTCCTCTGTAACACACACTCAGCACATAATTTGAAAGTAAATGATCAATTTTGAAGTGAGCAGCCAGTGAGAAATTTGCTATCCCATGAGGAGCTGAGAAGCTGTCATAATCAAGTTATAAAAAAAAGAAAATAAAAATATCCTTGAATAAACTATGAACAAAACTTTTATAAAAATGACTTATATTCCCCAATAATTAATACATGTATAATTGGAAGTTTCTAGTATTCTGGAAGATGTTGATTAGCTGGTATAGGTGCATGAACTACACTTTGCAGAAAGTTTCCAGCAGAATTTGGCCCTCTTGTATTAACTAAATTTCACCATATTATGAAGTGTAAAATAATTATTAATTAAAATCTGGAAAATAGTTATTGTTTCACAGCAATTCCACAAACATTTTTAGGTAGACTGAAGATAGACCTCCAAATTCTGAACAAGGCAGGCTTTTGTTGATATTTAAGTTGGACACTTGTCCTCTATAATTACAAAGGTCATCCCTGACATTGAAAACCATGTAAAAACAGGAAACTCACAGTGAGCTCACTTAAATGGTAGTATATCCATTACTTTTCTGACAGTGTGACAACCTCCTATTTTCTGTCTGTCTATCTCTCATAAAGCAGATTTATCGTAATTTTGACAGTTTGTTACAGTGTCTATCAGGTGACTGAGAGATGGCATACGCTTGTTAACTGTGATAACCAAAAAACCTGATTTCTTGAGAAAATGGGAAATATTTATCTTAACTAAGATGATTGCGAGCACCCTTTTGTCCCAGTTGGTATTGATTCAATGATCTTGAAAGATTGAGGTGTATCTAATTTTGAGGAAGAAATTTGGATAATGACTTTCCTTAAATATATATATTTTTGATACTGTAGATACATCAACTAATCTTAACTGTTGTACACATGGTGTATATTTGTCCACAGAGCAAATTACCTTTCTCCACAAAACGGACTCTTGATCCTTTTCTTTCTTTTTTTCTTCAAAAGTCCATTTAGTCTAACAATGCAGGCAATATGTGTATGTGTGTGTGGGGGGGGGGGGGGGGGTAATCATGATTTTGCACGGATTATATTTACTACATCAGACAGTTCAAACAACTGAGGAGGGGTGGCTCATGCAGTGTGTCTGCCTCTAATGACCAACTAGGAGAGGGACTGTGGTGTCTTACATATCCTAAAAAACAAACAAACAAAAAAACACTTGCTATTTATAGTGTAGGAGGCAAACAATACATGCACGACCTACTACATTTGCTGGAATTCTGAAGTGAGCAGCCAGCCATCTTTTGTCATTTTTTTTCTTTCTCTGTGTCTGTGGATTCTGATGCATGGCACCCCAGCATTTCTCTCATGCAGTCTATTTCAGACTGTGGTTAAAGTGCCAATGTGGTCTGTTTGTATGAATGTGTGTTTGTGTTGTTGCTGAAATGTCTAGCTGTTTATCAGGCAGATGGCACTGGCAAACACAGACACACACAAGTAGCCACACGCACACAGTCATCCAATAGTAAAAATAAGCTGCCCACAGAAGCACCTGACATGACAACTGTCTCTGAGCTGAAGCCTGAGAATGTAGCCTGAGAACTCGCTAAAGCCAACAGACTGACTCCTATTTCAAAGCATAGTGAACAAGGCTCCGGTGTCCCTCAAATAATTCTGAGACCAGGGACCTCTGCCCTCTACGACTTCTCCCAGGATCATTTCCACCTCCAGAACTTTCATATGCTGTCCTCTCACAACCTTTGACATTTCCTCATCTTTCATGCGCCGTTAAATCTCCTCAAGTTTATGTCTGATGTTGCTTTGTAAAAGAACTGTTCTTGATTTGTAACATTCCTTCTTTTGAAGTAATATTCTGATAGATAAGATACAAATACTTTAGTTGTTAAATGAGATAAATATATTTACCTGGTAAACCTTTAATTGACAGTAAGAAATTTGATTAATATTATCACTTAAAGAGTTGAAAATAAAATAAAATTAAAATTAAAATTAGGGCTGTCATAGTTGATGCATTAATAATGGGTTAACGCAAATAAATTTTATTAACAATTAACGCAGCACGCATATTCTGTTTGACCCGTGGCCTAGCCTGTAGTTGGAGAAATGGAGATGCACAGTGTTGCCAACTTAGCGCCTTTGCAGACCCCTTTAGAGACTTTTTTCCCCTTCAAAAAAGTTCCTGCAACAAATATTTAAGGTTTGCCCAAATATTTAGTTTCTAAGACTTGCAGCTACTGCAGTGCGAGCGCGAGGTTTTGCTTTCCCAACGCGCACACACCTCTCTCTCTCTCCCTCTCTGTGCGTTTACATTGTTCAGCGAGCGGCGGAGAGGAGCAGCACTTTCAGTTAAACACAGAAATTATGTTGCTTCTCTAATTTTACATGCAAGTATAGCTGAAATCACAGCACAGCTATTGTCTTTATCTTATATTTATTTGATTTCATCAGACGACGGCTCGATTATCAGGATTTTTGTGCAGATTAACATCTTGGAAGGGAGAGCTGGTTATGTAGTCTCAATGGGTCAGATTTCAGTCACTATTTCATATTCATTCCGTTGTCTGACAACAGAAACAGTAAAATATATCAATGACAGTTTTATTGAGAATTTAGTTGCATCAAAATACAGTATGTGGGCACAGAGGGGCAAACAAATGTAATAATAAATAATAAATGTACATTTTACATTTTCAGAAGAAGTGAGCTTCCCTGTTGTGCAAAAAAGTAAACAGGTTTGTGTAAGTAAATTTACCAGTGCAAAGAAAGAGAAGTAATGTGAACCTGGAATTTATTTTTTCATATGTGACCCTGGACCACAAAACCAGTCATATTAAGGGTCAATTTTTCGAAATTGAGATTTATACATCATCTGAAAGCTGAATAAATAAGCTGTCGATTGATGTATGGTTTGTTGGGATAGGACAGTATTTGGCTGAAATACAACTGTTTCAAAATCTGGAATCTGAGGTTGCAAAAAAATCTAAATATTGAGAAAATTGCCTTTAAAGTTGTCCAAATTAAGTTCTTAGCAATGCATATCACTAATCAAAAATGTAACTTTTGATATATTTACTGTGGAAAATGTATAAAATATCTTCATGGAACATGATCTTTACTTAATGTCCTAATGATTTTTGGCATAAAAGAAAAATCAATAATTTTGACCCATACAGTGTATTTTTGGCTATTGCTACAAATATACCCCAGCGACTTAAGACTGGTTTACTGGTCCAGAGTCACATATGTCTATTAGACATGAACAAGTTCTTTGAAAAACATCTATGACCTTTGAAACATGTCTAGTCTTCATGCTCTATGTTGACTATGGTATCAATAATAATAAACATATATTTGCATAAAGCATCCATATTTGATCATGCCCATGTTGATTAGACTATTAAAAACTTGAAAATTATAAATTTAAGGTACATTTACAACAAATACATATGTGAGATTAAGTTGTGATTAATCACGAGTTAACTCATGGCAATCATGCGATTAATCTTGATTAAATATTTTAATCGATTGACAGCCCTAATAAGAATAAAAAGAAGCAAAAGGATAACAAGTTTATTTGTAAAATAGAAAATACAATATAGGTGTACACCTGTCTGAGAACAATCCCCCCTCTTTGAATATTAACAGTTCATTCTGTTACATGTTTAACATGTTAACCTGCACCCCACCCTCCTCCCCTCTATTTTTGATTTTCATAACTCCTGGTACAAATTAATAAATGGTTGTCACTAAAATAAAGGTGAATCAAACTGGATTCTGTAGCCCTTTTTTATTCAGAAATTCTAAAAAGCTGGAATGTGACAAGTTTGTATCCCTGAAAAGTCAAAGATTTAAATGTTGGCCATGTCTGCACCATGGCATCCAGTTCCAGAGAAGCTGGATGTGATAGGGAGAACCACAGCGGACAGTGGGTCATCTATTGTGACGCAAATAGTTCCACCACCAACTGGCCAAGCTTTTTCCAAATGAACTCCGCTGACAAATACCTCTGCCTCACTAAACATTGAGACAGTGATTACTCGATTTCTGGCAACACAACACCATACAACGTCAACGTACAATGTTGTAGAAAGTCACTGCTACTATTAATAAAGAAGAGGCAGTACCTATATCTTTTTGATATTATGATGCTCCTTAAACATATTGTTCTGTTCCATATTCTTACAATATTTCACACCTGTCTAGCGATGTTTATGCTGACATACACTTAAAAATGGTCTGTCTTTTCAAATCTTCTCTCATGTTTCATTATATTTAATTGGTTGACTTGTACATTTTATATTTTGTACTTCTGAAATGTGAAAAAATCTTGTAAAAAATAGAAATAATGAAATACAAATATTCTATTTTATACAAAATAGAAGGGGTAAAGGCTATAATCATAGTTGGTATAGTATCAGACTTTACTGATCAGTGTGCACTTAATGCATTTAACATTATATGAAATTCAAGTTCAAAGTTCAGTCGCATCAATGGAGTTAACAAGGTTTTTGACCAGCGAATGGCGGAGATGGAGTGTTAGTCTGTCATTAGAACAGACTAACTGACTCTGTTATCTGAGGCAGCAAGTGCATCGCATTATATGCTTTCATCAACTTTTACAGGTTATATAACGCATTGTAGCTATATGGGTGCTTAGTTTTTCTTGTTGTTTAATAGACTTGCTCAAAATCTCTTATTAAGCACTTATGTACAGGACATTTAAACGTATATTGGCTAGACGGCAAATAACCTACTTCTTCTCTGCTCTTCAAGCACACAAAAACATTAGCCTTTACAGACATAGTGTTTGAGTAGAGAAAATGCTGTTCTTTTCAAACATTAATTATTTATTTACCCTTTCATTGTGAAAAAGCGAAAGAGATTTGATTCTTTGACCACTGAAATTGTGTGCAATTTACTGTTATTGTTATTAGCCTATTATTATTGGTTATATGTTTATTTTAGTTTATATTCAATTTAACAACAGTAAATTTGTAAATGAAATAGTGTTTAATTGTGTAATGAATCATTCACACTTTTATTGTCATAATTGTCAGGTGTTTACAGTACTTGCAAAATATGTGAGAGCAAATACTAGCATAAATATAGCTGGATGTATAGCTGACAGTGAAATGCATCGAAAATGGACAACAGGCTCACAGACAGACAGACACCCACACACACATTGAAATGAAATGGTTAAACTATCATATTAATAATCAGTAAGCATGCTTACACACACATGGATATAGTGTACACACACACACATTTTGTGGCAGATATAGATATTTGAAATAAATGATAAGTGACAATACTTTTTGCAAGTCTTCTCTTTTTGAGAGTTTATGCGTCATTTTCAGGTTTCTCTGTCATCATAATATGGCAAAATTGTAAAAACTGTTATATCTGTATGAACAAAATGTTAAACTTTAACTAAATGTGATTTAAAATGTTATAACTGATTTTATAGCATCTCCATAAGCAAAATATGAAAAGTACTGTTTTAGAGTTTAATAAGCCCATTAGTGATCTTCCACTGTCATCTAGTGGTTAGAAATTGCAATTTCTCATACAACACTGTGGTTTTAATCTTTATAACTGTTATAGTGTTATTTTTTGCCCAATCTCTCTTAAATTTTGCATGCTTCTTTAGAATGAGATGATGCATCATTTTATTGTTTTTCCTGTTTTTTGTTAGTCAAATACGATCAGTTTTACCAGGGATGGCCTGCTGAACATTCGGCAGAACACACCACAAAATCTTTTACCGGATTTTGACTATTCGGACGTTTTGCTGGACATTGTAGTTGACAGAGCCGTAGCTCTGGTCAAATGCTTCAGGGGCAAGCACAGACGGGGGAAGCGAGCCGGCGGCGCGTTCGTCAGCGCGGATTTCGAATGCCGTTGCCTAGCATCCATCTGGCAAATCTCCGCTCTCTACCCAACAAAACGGATGAACTGCTTCTGCTCCCCCAGACAGACAAGGATTTTTCTAACTCTGCTGCTCTGTGTTTCACGGAAACCTGGCTAAATGGCGACATACCGGACAGCGCGTTACATCTGCCTAATTTCCAGCTGATCAGAGCAGATCGCGATGCGGAATCAACGGGGAAATCACGCGGTGGCGGGATGTGCTTTTACATCAATGAGAGGAGGTGTACAGATGTAATTGTGTTAAAGAAGATGTGCTGTTCAGATCTAGAAACGCTCTTCGTTAACTGCAAGCCGTTCTATTCGCCGCAGGAGTTCTGCTCGTTCATTCTGGTGACAGTCTACATTCCACCGCAAGCGCACGTGAGCACAGCTTTACAGAAACTCGCTGATATGATCACAGAGAGTGAGCAACAACACCCGGACTCTGTTTTAATCATTCTCGGGGACTTTAATAAAGCAAATCTCTCCCACGAACTGCCCAAATACAGACAGCACATCACATGTCCCACCAGAGACAGTAATATACTGGATTACTGTTACACAGCGATAAAGGACGCATATCACTCGCATATCTGATCACTTTTTGGTTCATCTTATTCCGTCCTACAGGCAGAAACTTAAATCTGCAAAACCTGTATTAAGATCTGTTAAAAGATGGACTAATGAAACAGAGCGGGATTTACAAGCCTTTTTCTCTCTCACTGATTGGACTGTTTTTGAAAATGCTGCCATCGATTAGGACGGGCTCACAGAAACTGTAACTTCATATATCAGTTTCTGTGAGGATATGTGCATTCCTACCAGGACTCATCTAACTTACAACAACGACAAACCATGGTTCACTGCAAAACTTAGACAGCTCCGTCAGGCCAAAGAAGATGCTTACAGAAAGGGGGATAAAGTCTTGTATAAACAGGCCAAATACACATTGGAAAAGGAGGTCAGAGTGGCAAAGAGGAATTATTCTGACAAGCTAAGGAAAAAAATATATTCCAGTGATCCTGCTTCAGTGTGAAAAGGTATGAAAGACATCACCAGTTACAAGTCACCATCCCCCAGCGCTCTGGAGAATCAACAACTGGCAGACAATTTGAATGTATTTTACTGTAGGTTTGAAAAAACAACCCACACCCACCCTGGACACCTCTCCACACAACCATTAATACCTCCAGCAACCCCCCTCTCCCCCACACCTACAATTCAAATCAGAGAAGATGACGTGTGCCAGGTCTTCAGAAAGAACAAAAGAAGGTAAGCACCAGGTCCAGACAGTGTGTCACCAGCCTGCCTAAAAGCCTGTGCTGATCAGCTGGCCCCCATCTTCACACAGATCTTCAACAGATCACTGGAGCTGTGTGAAGTCCCCTCGTGCTTCAAACGCTCCACTATCATCCCCGTTCCAAAGAAACCCCAAATTACTGGACTTAATGACTACAGACCTGTGGCTCTAACATCTGTGGCCATGAAATCATTTGAAAGACTGGTTTTGGCTTATCTGAAGGACATCACTCGACCCATACTGGACCCCCTGCAGTTTGCCTACAGAGCAAACAGGTCTGTGGATGATGCTGTCAATATGGGACTGCACTTCATCCTGCAGCATCTGGACAGACCAGGGTCTTATGTGAGGATCCTGTTTGTGGACTTCAGCTCTGCTTTTAACACCATCATCACGGACACCCTTCAGAATAAACTAACTCAGCTCTCCGTTCCAAATTCTGTCCGTCAGTGGATCAACAACTTCCTGACAGACAGGCAGCAGTTAGTAAAGCTTGGTAAATTCACATCCAGCACCCGCACCATCAGCACTGGAGCTCCTCAGGGCTGCGTTCTCTCCCCACTGCTTTTCTCCCTCTACACCAACGACTGATGATACTCAGGTCTATATTTCTTCGCGGCCCAGTGAAACACACCAAATTGAGAAACTAACGGAATGCATAGTCGATAAAAAAACTGTATGACGAGTAACTTCTTACTGCTAAATTCTGAGAAAAAAGAGGTGTTAATTATCAGACCTAAAAACCCCACAAATCTAACACTTGATGGCTGCTCTGTCAATTCTTATTCATCAGTTAGGAACCTAGGTGTGCTGTTTGATAGCAATATTTAATTTGAAAGCCATGTTTCTAGCATCTGTAAAACTGCGTTTTTCCATCTCAAAAACATATCTAAATTGCAACCTATGTTCTCAATGCAGAAATAATAATTCATGCATTTATGTTAGACTATTGTAATGCTTTATTTGGTGGTTGTTCTGCACGCTTGATCAACAAATTACAGTTGGTCCAAAATGCAGCAGCTAGAGTCCTTACTAGAACCAGGAAGTACGGCCATATTAGACCGGTTCTGTCAACACTGCATTGGCTCCCCATCAAACATCGTATAGATTTTAAAAACTTGTTAATTACTTATAAATCCCTGAATGGCTTAGCTCCTCAGTACTTGAGGGAGCTCATATCACATTATAGTCCTCCACGTCTGCTGCGTTCTCAAAACTCTGGGCATTTGATAATACCTAGAATATCAAAATCGACTGTGGGCGGCAGATCCTTTTCCTATTTAGCACCCAAATTCTGGAACAATCTACCTAATACTGTTCGGGAGGCAGACCCACTCTGTCAGTTTAAATCTAGATTAAAGACATTTCTTTAACCTGGTTTACACATAACACACTAATACACTTCTATTATTCAAATCCATTAAAGGATTGTTAGGCTGCATTAATTAGATCAATCGGAACCGGGATCACTCCCCACAACACATGATGTACTCGTTACATCATAAGAAGAATGGCATCTACGCTAATATTTGTCTGTTTCTATTCTGTTTCTCTCTCCGTGTCCGGATCAGATGGTGGATCGGTGCCGGGAGATGATGTATGTGGCCCTGATCGTCGGCAGAGGCCGGACACCTGGATGAGCGCCAGGGACATATCCCCAGTCACCGTAGCCACCGATCCGGTCCGTATCCAGCCCAGATGGTCACTGCAGTCACCGGATCCAGTCCGTATCCAGATCAGATGGTGGATCAGCACCCAGAGAAGACCTCTACAGCCTTGAACGTCAGCGGAGAACAGGACACCGAGATGAGCGCCAGAGACAGATCCCCAGTGAGGGCCCCGCCACTTAGACAGCCATCGGGAAAGACCACTGGAACCAGTTGAGCCCTTCAATCTGACTTTGCTGCAGTTGGAATTGAACTGCTGGTTTGTTTGGCCAGAGGAGAACTGGCCCCCCGACTGAGCCTGGTTTCTCCCAAGGTTTATTTCTCCATTCGGTCACCGATGGAGTTTTGGTTCCTTGCCGCTGTCGCCTCTGGCTTGCTTAGTTGGGGACACTTCATTTCCAGCGATATCGTCGACCTGATTGCAAAGACACTATTTAAACTGAACTGAGCTGGATGATGACATCACCTCAATCTGCTGACTCCTCGTTACACAAGACTTCGCCAACTAACGATCCAGCAGCCATCATGCAATTGTCAACAGAGTAATCTGCCCAAGCTAATCAACTCGCTATACACCAGCACCAGCTCACTCGACTCACCTCTCTCACCGAGGAGCTTGTCAAAACGTTACAGAATCTCAGCGTAGCAGCACCGCAACCCGTCTCTGCACAAATGGCCGCTCCCGTACATGCCATGCCCAGCCAAAATCCCGCTGTAAGTCCACGACTTGCTTTTCCTGACAAATTTGGTGGAGATTCGTCTAAATGTAAGGGATTTCTTTTATAATGCTCCCTCTTTGTGAACCAACAACCCATGCTGTATCCTACGGATTTGGGGAAAATTTCCTTTGTGTGCTCGTTGTTGACTGGAAAGGCATTAGAGTGGGCTACTGCTGGGTGGAGAGCAGATGGCTCAACATTTCCCTCGTTCTAGGTGTTTTTACAGCGCTTTAAAGAAGTTTTCGATCAGCCCGCAGGAGGCAAGAGTGCTGGTGAACAACTTCTCATGTTAAACCAAGGGATATAGAACGCAGCGGAATATGCAATATCCTTCCGCACTCTAGCTGCACAAACTGACTGGACTGAGGATGCTTTGAAATTACTGTTCTGAAAAGGATTAAGTCTGGAACTTCAACCAGAGCTGGCGTGTCGCGATGAAGGAAGAACTTTGAACGAATTCATTGAATTATCCATCCAGATGATAACCTAATAAGGTCACGGCAACCCGCTCGTGCTCTGGCCAGCGATACCCCCGTTTTTGCATCCAATAGTGAACCCATGCAACTTGGATACACTCACTTGACACCTGAAGAACGAGAATGATGGTTACAACATCATCTCTGCTTGTACTGTGGAAAGGCCAGCCATCTCAAAACTTCATGCCCCGTTCGTCCTCTCAACCCGAATTCAAAATCGGTGAGTTCCTGTTTTCATTTTAGTCAATCTACCTCCAGTTTCAGAATTCCAATAACTCTTACCAGCGGAGATAAAATGATTTTCACAAATGCCTTGTTAGATTCAGGAGCTGCTGGCAATTTCATCTCTGCTGAATTTGCTCAACATAATTTGAAATTAACCCCTTGTGATTCTCATTTGGTAGTGGCAGCGTTAGACGGCCGACCCCTCGGAAGGGGAAAAATTTCCCACCTCACAGAGGAAATTCACCATACTTGGCCGTATGTCACGTCACTTTAATCCAAATCTCCACGACAACTACCCGCAGGTCTGCTTCAACCACTACCGATTCCTCAACGCCTCTGGTTATATCGCCATCAACTTTGTCACAGACCTCCCCATTTCTCAAAGTAACACCACTGTATTAACTGTAATTGATCGTTTCTCCAAAACATGTCGCTTGATTCCCCTGCCAAAGCTCGCTTTTATGGTTTCCCAGAGGATATTGTATCGGATTGTGGCCCTCAATTCACATCTAGAGTCTGGTCTTCATTCTTCAAACAACTTAACGTGAACATCAGTCTTACTGTCAAGTGTCCCCAACTGAGCAAGCCAGAGTGGCAAGGAACCAAACTCCCTCTGTGACAGAAAGGAGAAAAAAAAAACTTTGGGAGAAACCAGGCTCAGTCGGAGGACCAGTTCTTCTCTGGCCAGGATATTATTGTTTATTTCTTGCTTAATTATTGATTTAATTAACATTTTAAATGTATAAATGTATTATATTTCTATTTTTATATTGTTGCCATTTCTAACAATAATAGTATTATGTAGTTATGTATTTTATTATATTTTTAGTTATTTTGTTTTATTTTTAGTTTTGTTGTATTTTTAGTCGAGGTCTTCACTGAGCATATGTCCCCGGGGCTATTGTTGTGACCTGGACTGTTTCTTGTTTCTGGATTCTCTGCCGCCTGCCCTGGCCTGCTTCTGTTTACTGGACTGTGATTCTATGCTATTACTGCCCGGATCTTAGCCTGTACTGTTCACGCCCTTATCTCGCCTTTACGGCTGCTTATCTGTATTGTTCTGCTGTTAAATAAACTGCATATGGATCCTCAATCTGCTGACTCCTTGTTACTCTAACACTAGCTTCTCTAATCTTTTTGTATAATTGATAATTGTCTTTTTATTTATTGTACAATTAACAAAAGCAAAAAAGGCCTCTAACACTAGCTTCCTCTATTTTTCTATTCTATCTGTTTTATTTTTATTTATTATATCATTTAAAAAAAACAACCTTGCTACGTGTACTGCACTAAGCTAACTGAGACTTGTTATAGCACTTGCATATCATTGCTCTTTTGTTGATTTTGATTGCTTTGGATAAAAGCGTCTGCTAAATGACTAATGTAATGTAAAATTTTCCTTGCTTATGCATTTCCATTGTTGTTCAGTCTTGGGTATTTTTGAATACCAGACAAGACTTGCTGTTAACAGGGTTTGGGTATTGACAGCTCTGCTGACTTGTTGTTTTGTTACCGAACAAACTGATATTTTCTGTCGGGATCTGGCATCCAGGGCTGGATCCTAATTATTATCTGGTGTGGAAACCCGATCTAAGACTGTCAATCACTCATTCTCTGCTTTATTTGCAATGTAGAATCACAGCTCCACACTTTTGAGAGAGACTTGAATCAATTTATTTGTGTCAATTTATAAACCTCATTGTACGCCCTCTGAAAATGCTGGGTTGATTTGACTCAATTTTGAGTTTATAATCAGTAACCCAACTGTACTTGGGTGACGTGCATGTTCTCTTTCACATCCACATTCTCAACCAAGTTCAAACTCAAATTATTCTCTGTGTGCTGATACCACTCCTCCTGTCCATGATTCCAGCGTCCATGACAGTAATATATGTGAAAAACAGAAGAATCCTTATCGAATTTGAGAGGAGTGAGAACTTATGAAATATACTATGGCAAAGAGTGCATTCTTTTAAAACTTGATTGGTAACTGTGAGTGGGAACTAAAACCTGACAAATGGCATCTGAAACAAGCCTGTCTGAGCTTGTGGAATTTATGACAAGAAAGTATAAAACGGGGGAAAAGTAATCGAAACTTTGCCAGGATCACCATCCACCATTTTGAAATTTAATTATGAAAATGGCTGCAGCAAACATTTTTTTTTTCGTGGCCTTGTGATCCTATGTTGAGGGAACAACATAATGGCAAATTATAAACTTTCAGACATTTCAACTGACAGATGAAGGCCATAATACTAAGGTTAACCAATAGATGGAGTCATAGGAGAAGAAATCTTTTCATCTTTTAATCTTTTACAGAATGAAAAATAAATGCCTAGAATCAGTTGACACTGTACTGGCAATATAATGTAGTTTTATATTATTATTTTACAAATTCTTACAGATTATTAAAATCATTTTAAAAACATATACATTATTAAACGTTTTAACTATCCTTATCTTTCTGTGTGTGTGTGTGTGTGTGTGTGTGTCTGTTTCACACTTTCATTGCTGAAACCCATAGGCCTGCATAGTCCCGTCATCGTTGATTGCAGCTATATTCTAAAATAGTTTTTTATATAATGCTTTTGGTCCTTTTGAATGTTTCCTGTGTTTTTACATGCTTGCTGTATTTACTGTGTCGGCTTTTCTTCATTTGCTTGTGGCACCTCTGGTGCGTGGCCCCAAATTGCTGCTTGCAGCTATATTTATTATTATTATTCTGGCTGGCAAATTATGGCAGCCCTATTAATCTTACATAGGAAAATTACTGATGAACATGAACAGACGCCTGACCAAATAGCAGTAGTTGACTAAAAGCCTAATTTAACTAATAAAATAAATAAATAAATAAGCATGTTAAAATACATCAGCTAAACTTTTTAACACTTTATTTTCCACATTACTTGTAAGTAAGAATCATGTTACTGAACAAACACTCTGGTTTTCCAAAGCTGATGAACTATAAGAAATCCTTGAACTATTTTTAAGCTTTGTTATGACTAAATGTGAGACAGTAATGACCAGACTGCAACTAAGTACTTCAGTAGCTTTCATTGCCTGCAACATAGCACCAGTAGGTGTGGTGATGGACATCCACTCAAATAGCAGAGTCACCATTCATTTGGCGTCTGCCTATCTCCTCTGTCCATCTTATTTTCTTTTTCTAATAATGGCCAGCTTCTCTATTTTAGAAGAAGAATTTGTTAATTGGCTGTCACCTGAGAATGTTTTTATTTCCACATCAGTTTGTCAGCTTCTCTCATCTTACGTAGGTAGGCGTTACAATCTGAAAAACTAAACATCAATGACTACAGTCATTTTCTTGTAAATTGCTCATTTTAGTAATTTGTAATATATATATATATATATATATATATATATATATATATATATATATTTGGTCTTAGCAACATAAAGATGTGTTTTCATTTCATTACATTTAAATGCATTCAGACTGCAAACAGACGTTTACAACTAAGAATTTGCTGCTCTGGATATTCAGCAGTGGCACGGAAAAGTAAGGATTATTAAAATAAGGAATATTTTAATCCAAATATAATTTACCACAGTATAAAATTTTGATCATTTACCTTCATCAAACTATAATGGGATATAAAAATACAAAAAAAAAAAAACAGAGACAGCCATGAGAATGATCAGAGCGGAGAATCATCTAATGAGTGAACACCAGAAAAAGAATCCTTTTGTTTCTTGTGGTTAGCCCATTCCCCATGTTTCTTTCATGTGTGCATCTCAGACCAAGAGCCCATTCGCAGCAGAGGCTGCCAGGGAAACAACACATGATTGCTAATAAGATCTGAGTAAGGTATAAATGTATTACATCAATTAAATTCAATAACACAAAACCACCCTGTTAGTTTTCTCTAAAAAGTATAACTCTGTTCTAAAACACGAACCCAAACCTGCCAAGTGTGAACACACATCAGAAATGAATGAATGAATGAATGAATGAATGAATGAATGAATGAATGAATGAATGAATGAACGAATGAACGAATGAATGGGAAAACTGTCTGGCTAGCAGGCAAAAAAGTACATTTCCAACCATGATGAGTCTCAGACAATAGTTTACAGTCATATATTATAAAGATTTTCAAAGCATAAAACTCTGAGCCTTGTCACATGAGGCGTCAAATAGCATGTTTAAAAGTGCCTGGCTTTCTGTATAGAATATTTCAGCAGTGTTTAGAGAGCATGATTCATACTGAAACTCGAGAATATTCACCTGTCATTGATCTGAAAAGCTTGATGCATGATCCTGAAAGATCAGGAGGCAAAAAGGGGGAGGTCTATAGAAAATAAGCATGTGTGAATATATATGTGAACATTTTAATTAACATGATAGTCCATCCAAAAATTAAATTGTTGTTTAAAACCTCTATGTATGTCAGCTGTTGAACACAAAATATGACATTTTGAAGAATGTTGGTAACCAAACAGTATGATGGTAGCCACTGACTTCCACAGTATGGAGAAAGAAAGAAAGAAAGAAAGAAAGAAAGAAAGAAAGAAAGAAAGAAAGAAAGAAAGAAAGATTTATTAAAAAAGAAAAACTGTAATATCACATGGTCCTAAGTATTCAGACCCTTTGCTGTGACATTCATATATTTAACTTAGGTGCTGTCCATTTCTTTGGATCATCCTTGAGATGGTTCTACACCTTCATTTGAGTCCAGCTGTGTTTGATTATACTGACTGGACTTTATTAGGATAGCCACACACCTGTCTATATAAGACCTTACAGCTCACAGTACATGTCAGAGCACATGAGAATCATGAGGTCAAAGGAACTGCCTGAAGAGCTCAGAGACAGAATTGTGGCAAGGCACAGATCTGGCCAAGGTTACAAAAACATTTCTGCTGTACTTAAGGTTCCTAAGAGCACAGTGGCATCCATAATCCTTAAATGGAAGACGTTTGGGACGACCAGAACCCTTCCTAGAGCTGGCCATCCGGCCAAACTGAGCTGTCGGGGGAGAAGAGCCTTGGTGAGAGAGGTAAAGAAGAATCCAAAGATCACTGTGGCTGAGCTCCAGAGATGCAGTCGGGAGATGGGAGAAAGTTGTAGAAAGTCAACCATCACTGCAGCCCTCCACCAGTCGGGGATTTATGGCCGAGTGGCCCGACGGAAGCCTCTCCTCAGTGCAAGACACAAAAAAAAACCTGAAGGACCACAAGATGGTGAGAAATAAGATTCTCTGGTCTGATGAGACCAAGATAGAACTTTTTGGCCTTAATTCTAAGCGGTATGTGTGGAGAAAACCAGGCACTGCTCATCACCTGTCCAATACAGTCCCAACAGTGAAGCATGGTGGTGGCAGCATCATGCTGTGGGGGTGTTTTTCAGCTGGAGGGACAGGACGACTGGTTGCAATCAAAGGAAAGATGAATGCGGCCAAGTACAGGGATATCCTGGACGAAAACCTTCTCCAGAGTGCTCAGGACCTCAGACTCGGCCGAAGGTTTACCTTCCAACAAGACAATGACCCTAAGCACACAGCTAAAATAACGAAGGAGTGGCTTCACAACAACTCCGTGACTGTTCTTGAATGGCCCAGCCAGAGCCTCGACTTAAACCCAATTGAGCATCTCCGGAGAGACCTAAAAATGGCTGTCCACCAGCGTTTACCATCCAACCTGACAGAACTGGAGAGGATCTGCAAGGAGGAATGGCAGAGGATCCCCAAATCCAGGTGTGAAAAACTTGTTGCATCTTTCCCAAAAAGACTCATGGCTGTATTAGATCAAAAGGGTGCTTCTACTAAATACTGAGCAAAGGGTCTGAATACTTAGGACCATGTGATATTTCAGTTTTTCTTTTTTAATAAATCTCCAAAAATGTCAACAATTCTGTGTTTTTCTGTCAATATGGGGTGCTGTGTGTACATTAATGAGGAAAAAAATAAACTTAAATGATTTTAGCAAATGGCTGCAATATAACAAAGAGTGAAAAATTTAAGGGGGTCTGAATACTTTCCGTACCCACTGTATGTATATGTGTACAATGTAAAAACATGCATGTACACAATAAGTGCATTGTACCAAATGATTAATTTAAATGTAAGTACATAATAGTTAAGGCCACCTAATATAAAGTGAGACCAAAATACCTACTTTTGAGTTCAGCAGAAGAAAGAAACTCATACAGGTTTGTGTCACGAATCAGGCCTCTGTGGCTCTCTCCGATCACCACTGGAGGGCACCCTCTCCCAAATACTAGTTTCGCTGACTTCATTTTCCATACACCCCGTGTCTGGGACTGATTACTGCACAGGTGTTTCCCCTTAACCAGCCTATTTAAACTGCTGCGGGACTCTCATCATTTGCGAAGTCTTGTTTTGCTACGGCTAACTCTTCTGAGCATTTATCTCCTGTTGTTTGATTTCCCTGTTTATGATCATGGACTGTTCTACCTCTCGTGATTCTCTGCTGCCTGCCTTTGTGACCCTGTTATTGGATATCATTCTCTGTGCCCTGTTTGCCAACTGCCCCGACTCTAGCTTGGTTATCATTTACTCTATTGGATTATCTCTGTTATCTCTGACACCGTTGATCGACTCTTGCTTTTTTGACTTTGAGACTGTTTTAATAAAGTTGCAAATGGATCCGCATGCCTCTGACCCACCATTACAGAAGACTTTGCCAACCACAGATCCAGCAGCTTTTCATCATCTCCCCACCGAGGTTTCCGCTCAAGCCTCCATGTTAGCATCACATCAACAACAACAACTTCAACGACTCACCTCGCTCACGGAGGAGCTTGTAAAGACACTGCAGGTTCTACACATCACTAATCCGGAGCCCAACATTCCACCGCCTGCTCCACCGCAACCCAGTTCAAGTCCTTCTACCACCAGCCCACGCCTGGCATTTCCTGAAAAATTTGACGGCTCGCAAGATAAGTGTAAAGACTTTCTATTACAATGCTCCCTGTTTGTTAATCAGCAGCCACAGTTATACCCCACTGATGATAGTTGGGTTTCATTCGTTTGTTCTCTGCTGACTGGGCGAGCTCTAGACTGGGCTACTGGAATGTGGGAAGAGGAACGTTTGTCATTTCCATCATTTGACCATTTTTTACAATGCTTCTGTGAGGTCTTTGAACATTCAGCGGGCGGAAAGGAGGCTGGGGAATAGTTGCTCTGCGCCAGGGATGGAGCACAGCCGCGGATTATGCTCTTACTTTTCGCGCCCTCGCTGCACAAACTAGCTGGAGGGACAATCCGCTCAAATTACTGTACCGCAAGGGGCTCTCCGCTGAATTACAGTCAGAACTCGCCTGCCATGATGAGGGAAAGACTCTTCATTGATCTCTCTATCCGCATTGATAATCTGATGCGTTCACGCCGTACTCAACGCCATGTTCCTGTACACAGTCAGGCAGCCGCGGCTTTCCCCCGAACCTATGCAAACTGGATTTACTCATCTCACCTTAGAAGAAAGGGAGAAACGGGGCGTGAGGGGGGGGATCACGTGACCCTTCGACGGCGATGCAGGCTTAGTCTTTCGCTCTGCTCACTTTGCCATATTTTGTATGATCCTGTCAGTAAAATTTTAACCGCTCTGCATTGGACCTGTCATGAGTGCTAAGGCAGACAAAGGGGATCGGAAAAGAGAGATTGAGCAATCGCCAATGAAGAAAACATTCAGAGATTCCGCCATCTCCAGAGAAGACCTCGGCGATGCTATTGCTAGCCGCATCGAACTAGCATTTAAAGAGCAGAAAAACATGTTGAATTCGGTTGTGAATTTGGCAGTAAGAGAGACGATGGACTCTGTGCTGATTCCAGCATTATGCAAACTGCGTGAAGACATACAAGTGACCAACAAGTCTGTTAAAGAGCTAAGAGAGGAGTTTGAGGCCATAGCTACCGCGGCGAAGCAGACATGTGACCGCGTAGATTCTGTTCAAGCAGCTGCACGTGAGGATAGGAGGACAGTCACGGGCTTAAGAAATCAGCTGGAGCGACTCACCGAGAAGGTGACGGATATGGAGGACAGGTGCAGGAGGAACAACGTACGACGTGGGGCTGCCAGAGGGGGCTGAGGGATCCGACGCGGCTGGTTTCCTCAGAGTTAATATTTCTAAGTGGATTCCTTCCTTGAAGGGCCGTGACGTTGAGATTGACCAGGCACATCGTGTGTATGACGGAGGGAGGGGCTCCGATCGGCCGCGCACTCTCATCTTCCTTGTATTGAGATGGCATGACAGATCAAATATCCTGAAGGGTGCTCGGCAGGCTTATCCGGTGAAATGCGCACAGAACAATGTCACACTGCTATTTTTTCCCGACTTTAGTCCAGCTACAGTGATCAGGAGAAAGGCATTTGGTCTGGTTTTGAAGATGACAGCGCTTGGTCTCCAGCCCTTCCTCATCTATCCGGCCGTAATTAAACTACGGCACAAAGGGGAACAGAAAAGCTTAGATTCCCCTCAGAAAGCGGAGGATTTTATTAGCTCCCTGTCCCAGCAGAAGACGTATGCCGCGGCTCTGCGCGGGGGAACGGCGGCCGCTGTCTCTCCAGCCCGGCAGGAGGAGTTTGATGGCCGGGATGAACATAGTCCCAGCTGCCCAGGAGTGGATGATGGCAGAATGGACATGGACGCTGGCTAAACCAATTTTTTGCTTTTTTGTTCTCTCCCCTCTACTACTGAGATATTGTTGCTATATATCCGGTACAACGATCTTGTTGCTGGCAAGACCGACACCCCTTTTGTTCTCTTTTGGAGGGGACTAATGGAGAGTTGGTTTAATTTAAAATATTTTTTGGCAGTACAAGCTTTTTGGGAGACATGTCCTGCGTTGGAGTGGATCGGTCACGAACCATCACTATTTTTTGTTGCTTAGTCAGACCTATGTTCTTGGTAATGTGCGGTCTGAGTTGTTCCTTGTTTAAGGTTGTCGGTTGTTCATGTTTTTATATTGTTTTTACTTTTTACAACAGACATTTATACTTTTATTTATTTTACCTTATTTCTAAAGGGATTTTTCATCTAGGAGGTTTGGTATCTAAAATACACATGAACGTTTACACGCTATATATTCAATGCATACTCTAAATATTTTATCACTAAATGTGAATGGTTTAAATTCTGCTGTTAAACGAACTCGTGTGTTAGAATATTTACACCGTAAATCTATTTCCTGTGCCCTAATTCAAGAGACACATTTAAAGCAATCCGACGTGGCACGTTTCCAGAATAAGTATTACAAATTAGCAGCTTTTTCCTGCGCTCAAAATAAAACTAAGGGGGTGCTTATCCTTGTTAACAGGAAGTTAAATTTAACAATTGAACACCTTGGTAGTGATGAGAAGGGTAGATTTGTTTTTATCCGATGCAAAATATATAATAATAGGTTAGCCTTGGTCTCTATTTATGGTCCCAATGAAACAGACAGTGCATTCCTTTCACAGATTTCCAAAACTCTGCTTGAGCAGATTGATTGCCCTTTAGTGGTGGGTGAGGATTTTAATGCTGTCATAAATCCTGCTTTAGATAAATCTCAATCTGATACAACAGCTAATCCATCCTCTAAATTACTGAATAAATTTATGACTGAGCTTAACGTAATCGATCTTTGGAGAATTCAGAATACTGAATCTAAGGACTTCACTTTTTTCTCTAATAGACACAAGATTTTCTCTAGGATAGACTACATATTTCTCAGCCCATCTTTAATTTCGTCTGATTCCTCCATCTCTATATTACCAATTTTATTATCTGACCATAAAATCATCGGATGATCAGGTCACCACAAACCCTGTGGCAATTAATGAAATATTTAAAGGTTTCTACACAAATCTATATAAAGCCGAAACAGATTTTGATGAACCAATTTGTAAGCAGTATTTAGATAAACTGGAACTGCCTCGGATCTCACAGATGGATAAAGAATCTTTGGAGGCCCCATTAAGTTTGGAGGAACTCCATGTCTCTTTAAAAAGCCTTCAAAAGGGTAAATCGCCGGGCCTAGATGCCCCCCCCCCCCCCCCCCCCCCCGAATTATATTTAGAAATTTGGGATTTGGTAGGGACATTTATGCTTAATTCATTTAATTTTGCAATTGAACATGGGGTATTTCATAGAGATCAAAAAACATCACTGATTTCATTACTTCTTAAAAAAGGGAAAGATCCATTAGATTGTTCCAACTACAGACCAATTTCTCTTATCTCATGTGATCTAAAACTTTATGCTAAAGTTTTTGCTTCTCGTATGGAGAAGGTAATTCATAGTCTGATCAAGGAGGACCAAACTGGTTTCATCAAGGGGCGCAATGCATATGATAATATGCGTCGACTCCTTCATATTCTTGACTTTGCAGACTCCCACCCAACCCCTTGTGCAGTCTTTTCACTTGATGCAGAAAAAGCCTTTGACAGGCTAGAGTGGAATTATATGTGGGCAGTTTTGCAATGTTTCGGCTTCGGTGAACACTTCATTTCTATGATTAAGACATTATACCACTCACCTGCAGCATCAGTCATAACTGGTAAAGTTATTTCCCCCCCATTCCCTTTACAGCGGGGAACGAGGCAGGGCTGTCCGCTTTCCCCCTTATTGTTTTGTCTATCTCTTGAACCCTTAGCACAAGCCATCAGGAAATCTGGAGTATCGATTAAGATTCATGACCATAATCATAGTATTTCATTGTACGCTGATGATATTATTCTATATTTGATGTTTCAGTCTCTAATATAATTAAGGAATTTGATCATTTTAGTAGCTTATCAGGATATAAAATAAATTGGAGCAAATCTGCTTTAATGCCAATTAACAATATTAAAGTTAATTGTTCTATTCCCTCATTCATCCCTATTAAGGAATCTTTCACCTATCTGGGCATTACCATATATAAAAGCATTCATAAGATTGGCAGGGACAATTTTAATAATATTTTAGTTAAGGTCAAGGATGACATTCAAAGATGGAAAAATATTAACGTTTCCCTCCAAGGAAGAATCTAAGATTAATTTGTTAAGATGAATTTGTTACCTCGATTTAATTTTTTTTTTCTCTATGCTACCGCTTTCTCCCCCTCCAGGTTACTTTAAGGAGATCAACTCCATAATTACGAAATTTGTCTAGAATGATAAATGCCCCAGAATTAAACTTACCACATTACAACATCCTAATAGCGCAGGAGGACTGGCTGTACCAAATTTTGAACTGTATTATTGGTCGTTCCAGCTTAAGGCTCTTCATACTTGGGTTGATCCTCAATCTACAGTTTCTTGGAGAGTGATTGAAGCTGACAAGGTTAAACCAAATAGACTCCAAGATATTTTATTTACTGGCACAGGGAAAAAAGGGGATAATTATAAATTTGGTCCGGTTGTGGCCAACTCTATTAAAATCTGGAAAACGGTTGAACGTCGGATAGGAGGACCCTTTAAATTTTGTAATAGTACACCTTTATGGCACAATTTTAATTTTGTATGCGGAAATCGCCCATTTGTCCAATCCTCTTTGACTTCTTTAGGTGTAAACACGTGCGGTGATATATATGATAACCAGGGCCTATGTTCATTTCAGACGTTAAGAACCAAATTTTGTCTACCAGCATCTGCATATTTTGTCTTTCTTCAATTACATTCCGCTCTCAAAGCGTATGGCGTTCCTTGGTCTTCTCCCGTTTCCTCTCATCCTATGCGGGACTGGATTGCACCATCTGCTGGTCGGCCATCTGCTTCCTTAATATATAATAAGATTCTTGATTGCATTATAAAACCTCTTTCTATTAAAACTATTTGGAATAGGGAATTATCTGACCTTAATTTATCTGTCGACTGGGAGACGGTGTGGTCTAATCTCAGTTTAACGTCTAAAAATCTGGCTCATCGTCTTATTCACTTCAAAGTCATTCATAGAGCATGCATAACTCCTTACAAAAAATTCAAAATGAAACTACAATCAAATTTCAACTTACTACATCATCAGGTACTTTTCTGCATAGGTTTTGTGAATGTCCTATCACCTACATGTGTCCATCAGTCTATGGACACATGTAAACCTGGTTTTATCATCCTTACTACAAATTGATTGGTCAGTTCACCCAAGTTTGTGTCTTCTTAATGATGATGCTGGTCTCTGTATAAGTTCGATGCAAAAGAGAATGTTGTTTGCTAGCTTTACAGCTGCGAAGAAGACCATAATACAGAACTGGTTTACACCGCATATGTGTGGGAAAACATATTGGATCCGTAGCCTCCTGCAAATAGTCTCTTGTGAATGTACAACAGCACGAATCAATGGGGCCAAGCCTTCTACCATTGATGCTTGGCAGTGCTTTCTCTTTGAAATGCGTGACTGTATGGAGGAGTGACTTCTGTGGGTTTCTTTTTTCTGTCCTTCATTTTCTCTCTCCTTTTGACTGGACTTGCGGGGGCAGCGGAAAATTTCATTGATGTCAAGTTTGCCAAATCTCATAATCTCCCTCTCGTTTCATGTGCATCCCGGGTGGCAGTGGCAGCCTTAGATGGTCGTCCCTTGTGCACGGGACAGGTCAAGTTCACCACAGAAGACCTGCTCCTCAGAACTGGCACACTTCACACAGAGACTGTTTACCTATTCACCATAGAATCTCCTCGGAACCCCTGGCTAGAGAAACACAACCCCAGAATCTCCTGGACTAACAAACAGATATTACAATGGTCTGACTACTGTCAACAAAGGTGCATGCTCCTCAATCTACAGCCCTCTGTTCCACTATCAACCAAGACAGCAGGGGTCTCATCTATTTCAAGGTTACCTTCTGCATACCACGACCTCGCTGTAGTCTTTAGCAAAACCAAGGCCTCACAACTTCCTCCTCACCGACCAAGTGACTGCGCCATTGACCCTCTTCCTGGATCAAGTCCCTTTAGAGGCAGAGTTTTCTTACTATCTCAACCCGAATCTGAAGCCATGAAGGCTTATATTGAGGAGGAATTATCAAAGGGCTTCATTAGACCATCTACCTCACCCGCTTCAGCCGGCTTCTTCTTGTCAAGAAAAAAGATGGCGGTCTCTGTCCATGCATCGACTACCGCAGTCTTAAAGATATAACAGTCAAGTTTTGCTACCCTCTGCCACTAGTCCCAGCAGCTCTGGAGCAACTTCGCACCGCCAAATACTTCACTAAACTCAATCTCCGCAGCACCTACAATCTTATCCGCATCCGGGAGGGTGACGAGTGGAAGATAGCTTTCTCTACGACGTCTGGACACTATGCCGTTCGGATTGGTCAATAGTCCTTCAGTAGTACAAGCCTTCATCAATGACGTCTTCCGTTACATGCTGAATCAATGGGACATAGTTTATATTGACGATATCCTGATCTATTCAGATACCCTGGACTCACATGTGCAGCACGTGCGAGCGGTGCTTCAGCAGCTCATTGACAATCATTTGTATGCCAAAATAGAGAAATGCGAGTTCCACCAAACAGTCATCTCTTTCCTGTGCTATATCATCAGCACTGAGGGAGTAGCCATGGATGACAAGAAGGTGACATCTGTACTCAATTGGCCACAACCGACTACTGTTAAGGAACTTCAATGCTTCTTGGGCTTTGCCAATTTCTATAGGCGTTTCATTAGGAACTTTAGCACCATTGCTGCACCTCTCACCACCATGCTTAGGAGAGGGAAACAACGTCTATCCTGGTCACCATCCGCTTCAAGGGCCTTTCAACATCTAAAGAAGCGCTTCACCTCCGCACCCATTCTGCACCACCCTGACCCCGAATTAGAGTTCATTGTGGAGGTTGATGCTTCCAACACAGGCATTGGAGCGGTTCTCTCTCAGCGGCATGGTAATCTTCCCAAGCTCTTCCCGTGTGCCTTCTACTCCCGGAAACTCAACTCTGCAGAGCAAAACTATGATGTAGGCAATAGGGAGCTGCTAGCTATGAAAGCAGCCATCGAGGAGTGGCGTCACTGGCTGAAGGGGGCCAAAATTCCCTTTTTAGTCCCAACAGATCACCGCAACCTCAAATATCTCAAATCAGCTAAACGACTCAACCCACAGCAGGCAAGATGGTCCCTGTTTTTCACTCGATTTAATTTCAAAGTAACCTATCATCCAGGCTCAAATAACTCTAAGGCGGATGTACTCTCCAGGCAGTTTGAATCATCTCAGACCCCTCTGTCCAACAAATCTATAATCCCCTTTGCCCTCATCCTCGCTCCTGTTCAATGGGATATAATGACAGAGATCCCAGAGGCCCAGAACAGCGAACCTCCACCGCCAGAATGTCCGCATGACCGCACCTACGTTCCACTTAATCTTCGTCAATGTGTGATGCAGTGGGTTCATATCTTTCCCAGCTCAGGTCAGCAAAAATGTGGAAGTCAAGCCTTTGTCTCTTACATGGATCTGTCCCAAACAGCACTTTCAACCCTCATGCTCCTCCTTTATGACAAGCCATTTTAACACAATCTATAAGCCATACTAGTATCTAGTTTCATGCTACAAGTACTTATCTTTTAGATACTAGTATCTTTCCCATTAAGTAGTAATACATATTCAATAGCTACCAGTGCTTATTCTTTAGCTATTAGTGCTTATTCTTTAGGTACTAGTGTCTTTTGTAAAGTTACTAGTACTTATTCATTAGATACTAGTTCTTATTTATTAGATACTAGTACTTATTCCAATAGTGACTAGTATTTAATTATACTCTTCTTGTTAAGACAAAATAGAACTAGTTCTTATTTTTTAGTTTCTAGTAACTTTTTAGACCAGAGATATCCTGAACTTAATAGATACTAGTACTTTTTAAATTAGCATTTCTGCCCAGTATGCTAATCATATGTTGAATATTAATGAACCAGCAATATTTAGGAGATAGATTAGGCAAGAAACAGAAAGGAGATGGATGTACCTTTTTTGTGTGGAAACCACATAGAAAAGAAACAATCATTTGTACACAAGCACATGGAAAACCTTTTTTGTAAACACTGTAATTACCTAAACAAATTAGCCTAATGTGTTTGTTGGTCGTCGAGTGACCTCTAGTGGCAGGATGGAGATAAGACACCAATTTTATTATCAGTTATTTTCCTCTTTTTCCTTCAGTAAAAACAATAAATATATCAGGGGTGTACATTAATGTTTTTGCATATAGCACTGGTTTAGCTTTAGCTACATAACATGCAGATAGACGTTTTACTGATAAACAATGATTGCGACAATATATGGTTTTATCTGTGTTCTTCAAGCCATCTCGGGTATTTTTATAAGAATAAAGTATGTTTAAAATGCAATTCTAATCGACATAGCCTTTATCACTGTAATAATATAAAGTGGTATTATTTCTGCCTCATTCTGTTTAATGAAACCGTGTCAGATCACAAAAGGAACATATTTCAAACGCTCGACTGATATTATGATGTGAATCTGGAGTAAAAACATGTCAATATACTTTTGTTGGACAACAGGTTTGTAATCTTTTCTTTGTGTTTTTATGATAACCAATTAGCAAGGTAGGCTAACATACAAAGCCAGTTAGCCCTACTTAATCAAATTAAATCAGCATATTAACCCTTTAGGCGCCAGGGTTTTTTGGAAAAAATGCTGGATTTTGACATCAAGATTTCAAAAGCTTGTGGCTTGAAAGGGCTTAAAGATAGAGATCTACTGTAAATAAGAAAAATGTTGGGCATGACCGAAAGTTTGTGTGGGGTGTAAATATACTCATGTAATTTGCATATTATGACGTCATTAGGGGCGGCCCTCTTGAATTTCATAATATTTAGGAAATAGTAGATATTGAATTGATGTTTGATTTTTTTGTTTGTTTTTTTTTTTTTCTTTTTCTCCTCATTCCAAATAATCAGAAAAGAGGAAACCAACAATAAAACAGGAGAAAGTACTAAATTATTACTATATTACTATACTATATAGTAGTAAAACGCATGTGAACAGTAGCCTACTTTTTGATCAGTTCATCAGTAATATTCAGGAAATAATAGATATTGAATGGATGTTTGAACTTATTTGCATGTTGTTGTTGTTGTTGTTTTTTTGTCTTTTTATCCTAATTCAAAATGATCAGGAAAAGAGGAAATCAACAGTAAAACAGGAGAAAGTAGTAAATTATTACTATATTACTGTGCCATAGTAAAATACATGTGCCTATTTTTTGATCAGTTGACCAGCTATCTGCCCAATCAGGTATCTATGTGACACAGTTTATAGTTCTTGAGAGTATGGTACCTCTCATTGCATGGCACAGCGCACAGACATACCCCACACACCGCACCTGTACTGTCTGCCGGCGGCCCTTAGAGCGCGCGATCAGAACAAACAGCGCAATCTGGCCGATTATGAGAGAGCAACAGCTCTCCTATGGACACTAAGACCACGTCCACCCCTGCCACCCCCATCCCCGTTGGGCAAAGTGTTGAAATGATCACTTGTTTGTGCTTTGTGAACGATCGCGCCTTGCGCAGCGGCACCGTTGCGCGGAAAAGATGTACCGGGAGAAGCGCGATCATTAGACGGCCGATCGTCATTTCCAAAAGGCAAATATTCCCCTTCAGAGTCAGAATCGGCGAATCACATTTGCAACACATCCTCACAGTACAACATTTTATTAGCCGTTTGGCGATTTTCTCTCACAAATCTCACAATTTACTCAGACGCTATGAACTGAATTGCTTCCGCATCAATGACACGATAGCTCACTTACTCTGCTATTTCCTCGAACAATTTTGGTCTAGAATCGAAGTACTACATGTCTGCCATCTAGTGGAAGGGAATACAAATGAGCCATTACACCAGATTAGGAACTACAGCCCATTTCATGAAGTATGACGTCTTGTCGCAAATTTGCGACTTTGGCGCTTAGAGGGTTAATGTATGTATTGCCATGTGGACTCCGTTTGGACGGTTGAGAGGTACTCATGTTTATGCAATGATTTGTTTGCATTAAGATATCTCCAAATACATTCTTACTAGTTCTTTATGAGGTTGAAGATATTGCCAAATGAACAGGCAGTGGTAGTTATTCTGTTTGTGATATCATCTTTTAATTTCTGACTGGTAATTATTGCAATAGTGACTAGTATCTATTTAAATATTACTAGTAAGTATCTAAAGAATAAGTACTAGTATCTAATAAATAAGTAATAGTATTTAATCAATAAGTACTCGTATCTAATGAAAAAGTACTAGTACCTAATATATAAGTACTAGTATCTAATATATAAGTACTAGTATCTAATGAATAAGTACTAGTATATAATGAATAAGTACTAGTACCTAATAAATAAGCACTAGTATCTAATGAAAACGTACTAGTATCTACTGATTAAGTACTAGTATATAATGAATAAGTACTAGTATCTTTACAAAAGACACTAGTACCTAAAGAATAAGCACTAGTAGTTAATTAATAAGTACTAGTACTTAATGGAAATAGATACTAGTATTTAAAAAATAAGTACCAGTAACGTTAAATTAGATACTAGTGCAGCTTATGGATTAAATGTTAAAACGGCTTGCCATACCTCCTTCACCTACTTGCCTCATGAACTGTTGGGTAACAGTGTGTTTACATTTACATGTATGCATTTAGCAGACACTTTTATCAAAATCAACATACAAAAGGAACAAAACCAATTCATCAAAGAGGTAACAATATTTGTAATATGCCAAGCTAGATTTATTAGACAACTAGATTACATAGCATTCTAGAGATGAGGGGAAGTACAGGGAAGAGAATGTGTCAGTGCATAGCTTGTGAATTCCTAACCAGTCCAGCTCGGCAAAAAAGGTGCAAATTAGTAAAAAAAAATAAAAATCCCCGCTAAATAGTTTGTCTTCCATTTTTAAATAGTTTTCTTTAAATGTTTGGGAAGAGCTTTTTGAATTTAACTTCTACTTGTATGTATTTAGAATTAGAAATAGTTGCACAGCTCTTTTTGAGAATGTGTTGACATTATACTTGTATATATATTCTCATTATAAATAGATAAAAGTGGTTATGCTCAGTACAACCCTTAATTTTCAACAGCTACCCTTAAACTACATTTTTGATATTGTAGGTAGGTCATAGCATTACCACAGTTGAGTCGCCACCGGATTTATCTATTTAAGTTTGTTTGGTTTGAGTGACCCCATATATATGATCATTTTAAATAAAGCTTGGGGTCTGTAAATGTTCCCCACTGGGTCTTGTGAACAACCTGATTGTGTTTTTGGGCTGCCTAAGATGGCTGGCAGATATGAGAGTATCTAAGATGAACGTCACTAGGTTACATATGTAACCCTAGTTCCCTGAGGGAACGAGATGCTGTGCAGAAACACTTTGGGAATGCTTGTGCGTGACTGTCTTAAAGCATGTGTGAATGACAATGCCCACATTTCCATACTGACAATTGCCTGTCTAGTGTGAAATCATGATGAGCACAGCTAAGACAGAAGCACCTGAGAGTCTGGAGTGGTACCATACTTCTTCTAGCCTCAAGCATCACGAATGAATCATGTTACCAATGGGGTAAGCAGTGTAAAGAACACTCTGGTAAGCAGCTACATGGTAAGCAGCTATAGCCACCATGCACACCCTTAAAGGGGTTAGTTCAGCCAAAAATGAAAATTAGCCCATGTTTTACTCACCCTCAAGGCATCCTAGGTATACATGACTTTCTTCTTTCAGACGAATCCAATCGGAGTTACATTAAATGGAGTCCCATTTTGGGACTCACAGCTGAAAATGACCTACCTAAATTAAAATGGTAACAGTTCCTTACAACAGTGTGCTACACACACAATTCATATATCTTTGGAATGAAGACAATTTAGGCTTTACTATCCATCATCCAGAGTTGATAATACTCAAAAAGATTGCAAGTTATAGACACTGAAGTGCCTTGAAAAATGTTTTTATAAAACTGAATGTTTTTTTAATTTTATTTTATTTTTATTTTATTTACAAATACATGAAAACAGTTCTGCAACCATCCAGAAAAGTAATAGATTGAAAGTCGCATGTCTCATGAGTTCATATTTCAAATTTGAAGAAGATACCATGAAAAATTAGATTCCTGCAACCATTTTTCTGAGACTATGTCTAGTCCCCCCCCCCACATTTGAGGAAAAATAAGAACCAAATGTATTGAAGAGCTCCACAAACTATTTTGCCCTGGAGTTTGGCCCAAGCATGGCCAGAGCATTCCTTTAGCATCCCAGACCCGGGTATGTCCCTAAGTTGCCCACTTCCTCGCCAGGTCCTATAGTACTGCAAGTCTTTTGTCCTCTTCCCTTCCAGGAATCAGGAAAGACCAATCTGCTCTGTCCACTGGACGCTTACAATTACAGAGCTGCCCAGTGGCATATGCAGATTAGTTATTCATTTTCTTTGGTCCACCTAAGAGAGGGGTTCCAGTGACCAAGCAAACCACTGTTGGTGGGTGATTGAGACCATCACACTGGCCTATGAGTCCTCTGGCCTCCAGTCCCCTATAGGGGTCAGAGCGCACTCGACGATGGGTATGGCGGCCTCCAAGGCCTTATCAGTGGTCCTTCAGGATGTTTGTGCTGTGGCAGGCTGTTCCTCTCCGAACACATTCATCCGTTTCTACAGTTTGGACCTGACATCTACCCCAGTGTCCCATGTTTTCTTATCTTGGTGTGCTCGGCAGATACACACCAAATAGGGACTTGCTCGTATGGCACAGTGGGTATTCTCGTTTCGATGCAGCTCGAGTTCCTGTAGGGGAACGTCTCAAGGTTACGCATGTACATACTGTAAATACATACTTGAGCCTAAAATGCCTAAAAAACAATAAGCTTGATTAGGGATAGTAAAGATCCATTTACAAAACCAGAAATATAAAATAACTTTAATTTGTATTTTATTTTTTAAATACAGTTGATAATGTGATAATGTTAAATACAGTCAGAAAATGTAAAAAAAAAATAATAATAATAATAAAAAAAAAAATATATATATATATATATATATATATATTTAATACAGTTTTATTCAGGCTATCCGAACACTCTGATTGAGCGCTACAGAGTTTCACTGTCCGTCAAGCGATTCTGTGCTATTTTGAGTTCATCTGAACGGATGTGCAGCGCACCTGTATTTGACGTACCGTAAACTCTACTGTAATGCTAGTGGATCTCTAGTGAGATCGCTTGCTGTTCCTGCCTGCCATACTGCTGTTTGTAGCTCCGTGTAGCTTTGTTTATCTGAAGAAATCTCTATCTTACTCTATCTGTTGTTTACATCGCTAAAGTATAATTTAATTCTCACCATATTTATGATTTAAAACTAATTTGACATCATACGCCTTTAATCCCTTAATCTAAACCGTGAACGCTGCACATAGCAGCGTGTTAGCATTCCGTTAGCCTATTAGCTTGTCAATTGCATCTCCATTCACATTTTCTAACGCTTCTTCTCTCTCTCCCTCTGTTTCTTTTCTCTCTCACTCCTTTTTTTTACAAGTCCATCAAACAACTGTGGTGAGTCAGAATAACTCTACAAGGTGAGTCATGGCTTCTCCTTGCATCGTCACCTGCACCACTTGCTACATGTACAGTTTATCTGTCTTTGTCAGCAGCTAGGGATTCACATGTGATAATTGCAGGGAAATGTTAGGCTGACAGAGAAGATTTCAGAATCCGTTCCGATCAAAACATCAAACAGGTTCTCCCCACTCAGTGATGCACCGACTGAGAAACCTGATGAAAATGTTCTAGTTATTGGTGATTCTACTGTATGGAATGTGAAAATAGAGACACCAGCCACCATAGTCCAAAGTTTACCGTCCAAAGTAAGATTGTTATTCACATCGGAGCTAATGATGTTCGACTTTGCTGGTCGGAGATCACTAAAAATAATGTTAAAGAGGTGTGTGAACTTGCAAGTACGATTACAGACACTGTAATATGCTCTGGTCTGCTCCCTGCTTACCGGGGTGATGAGATTCATAGCAGACTGTCGTCACTCAGTGGCTGGATGTCTAAGTGGCACCCGCAAGATAATATAGGTTTTATAGACAATTGGACAAGTTTTTGGGTCAGACCTGACCTGTTGAAAAGAGATGGTCTTCATCTCTCCTGGGGTAGTGCCGCTCTTCTCTCTAGAAATATGGCACATAGTCTTAGAGTTTGTACTTGACTAACTGTGGCCTAGGTCAGGAAGCAGACAGACTAGCTAAACCAGGGGTTGGCAACCCGCGGCACCCGGCTCTTTCATCCCTCTGTGGTGGCTTTTTCTCTGTCAAGTGTGTTAAAGTAGAGGTTTTCAAGGGCCAATGTGAATAAATTTAAATTAAAAGAGAAAAGTCACGTAATTTTGTATACGTTTTATTCGTATCCCACTATCTCTGTAGCTAAGTTGAATAACAAGCATAAAACATAACTGATGAAATGTGAAGATGATATGCTTTATGTGTGTTTTTCAAGTCCTCTCCAGGTAATAAATATGTATTATACAGTGGTAATTGACAGCATTAATTACAGTACAGTGGTAATTGACAGCATTAATTACAGTACAGAAGCTATAAAATATATGTTCTGCCTTATTCTGTGATAAAAATGGAAAAAAAAATGTTTGTAGTATATATACTGATTGTACAATCATAACCATAAAATTGTCATTAGTAAAATATTTATCAAAAATATTAAAGAAGACAAATTATTGGTTACTGTCCAGCAGTGTATTTGATTTCTTAGCCAATTAAAAATAAGAGATAATATTTTTTGTCAATTATACAGTACATACATAAATAAATATTATAATAATTATTATTATTATTACTACATTTGACATTTCTGTCCCCCTCACTTCTGAAATGATTTCTGCTCCCCTGCTCTGTAACATAACTGAATATAAAACTTTAGCTATACTCAGTGTTATCTTTTTTTGGGCATCAAATATTTTGTGGGAAAGGGACCAAAACGGCTCTTTTGACGTTGAAGGTTGCAGACCCCTGGGCTAAACCGATCGTCTGCTAGCCGCCTCATGTCACAGAAATCAGTTAATTCTCAGCACATAGAGACTTTTTCATCTAGATATCACACTACTCATGGTGACGCGAATAGACATCCTGCGGCACGATTTGCGCGAATGAGGCGGCGCGAATTGAGCGTTTCGGGGGTTTGACGCGCGTATCGCGCAAGTTGAAAAATCTGAACTTTGGCGGATATTCGCGCCGCGTTAACCAATCAGGAGCTTGCTCTAGTAGTGACGTGATTACGAGCGGAGGCAGAAATCCGAAACAACAATAGAGGACAAAATCATTGTCACTGTATGTGGATACCCGGAGCTGTACCATAAACCAAAGATTACCTGTTAGATTTACCCAAAATTAATTATATCTTATGTTTATCCACTACAGAGACATCAGAGCCAGTAGCAAATGTCAGAAGGACTAGCCGAGGTTATGCTCCTCTCTTCGGAATACATGAACACAAGCGCCCGGTGATCGCCTGGAGCTCACGCTGTTTTTATAAATAAACCGCAGATTTGATTTTTTAAACTACATTCTACATTCTACTACATAACTAAATTCTACTACATAACTACATTCTCGGCTGAAATACACGCGTCCAGTGTTTCCATAGCACATAAAGTGCAACTGCCCTCTCAACAAAATCCATGTCAGCCATTTCGCAACGAGACTGGAGCCGCCTGGCAGAAGCCCCTCCCATATCGCAAATTTGCGTCTGTTGTGAAGCAAATTTCATGCGCGAATGAAGCGAGTAAACTCTAAATGTTCAAGGTAAAGGGGGAGGTGTTGCTATAATTTATAGCAATATCTTCAATATTTCTCACAGGTTGGGTTTCAAGTATAATTCAATCGAAGTAATGGTGCTTCATATAACGTTATCCAAAGAAACAAGTGTTAATGATAAATCCCCTGTCATGTTTGTACTGGCTACTATATACAGGCCACCAGGGCACCATACAGACTTTATTAAAGAATTTGCTGATTCTCTATCTAAGTTAGTGCTGGCTGCAGATAAAGTCCTAATTGTTGGTGATTTTAATATCCATGTTGATAATGAAAAAGATTCGTTGGGATCAGCATTTATAGACATTCTAAACTCTTGCTGTTAAACAACACTTGTCAGGGCCTACTCATTGTCGAAATCATACTCTAGATTTAATACTGTCACATGGAATTGATGTCAGTGGTGTTGGAATTTTGCAGCAGAGCGATGATATCTCAGATCATTATCTAGTTTTGTGTATATTCCATATAGCTAAAGCTGTAAAGCCAACTCCTTGTTACAAATATTGTAGAACCATCACCTCGACCACAAAAGACTGCTTTATAAATAATCTTCCTGACTTATCTCAGTTCCTCAGCATATCCAATAGCTCAGAACAACTTAGATGATGTAACCGAAACTATGGACTCTCTCTTTTCTAGCACTTTAGATACGGTTGCTTCTTTACGCTTAAGGAAGATTAAGGAAAAGAGTCCAACACCGAGGAATAATGAGCACCCTCGGGCCCTAAAGAGAGCAGCCCGGAAAATGGAGCGCAGCTGGAGAAAAAAAAAATTAGAGGTATTTCGTATTGTTTGGCGGGAAAATAATCTCTCCTACAGGAAAGCCTTAAAAACTGCTAGATCTGCTTACTTTACGTCTCTTTTAGGAGAAAACAAACACAACCCCAAGTATTTATTTAATACATTGGCTAAATTAACAAAAAATATAACATCAGCAGATGTAAACATTACCCAGCAGCACAGTAGTAATGATTATATGAACTACTTTACTTCCAAGTTTGAAACTATTAGAGATAAAATTGTAACCATGCAGGTGTCAGCATCAGTCTCACATCAGATAGTACGCTATAGATCCCCTGAGGAACAATTCCACTCATTCTCTTCTATTGGAAATTAAGAATTGTATAAACTTGTTAAATCATCTAAACCAACAACCTGTATGTTAGACCCTGTTCCATCTAAGCTCCTAAAAGAGGTGCTTCCAGAAGTAATAGATCTTCTCTTGACTATTATTAACTCATCATTGAGGTCCCATTTTTTGTTAGTGGCCTACAGATCATTCTCAAAATAACCTAAAAGTAGGCCTACAGTTAAAAAGGGCTTATTCAGAATAAAAAAATTTAAATAAAATTATTCCAAATGGTACCATAATATAACCAGTTATTTTTTAAAATCAAGACCTTTAAAAACCTTTTTAAGACCTGCACTTGACATTTCTGCCTTTAAACAATTTTTAAGAAAAGGGATGAGTCAAAAGTATCAATTATTATATTAATTTAAACAATTATTATCAATCAATTATCAAAATATTAAATTACAAAAATCTAAACAATTAAGTCACTAAGATATATGTTATGCATTAGATTCATGTTGATCCACCGGTTCACATTTAAAAATATATTGCAAAAATAGCAGATGGGCTTACTGAAAATGAAAATTCGTTCTCTGCTGGCAGGTTTCGCTTTCAGAACTGCAGAAATATAGCGTTTTTTAAATTTAATTGCATTATTAATCTATATAGCAATTCTTGTCTTTCCGTTCCCAAATTTAGGTCCTCTTATAATGCCCACCATTTATAATGTACCATTTAAGAGTTTTCATGGCCTTACATTTAAACAATTAAACTAAAGACTTTTTAAGGACCCGTGGAAACCTGAAGAACATAGTTTAGTGCAAACATTTCTGTCATGCATTTGGCAAAAAGGTTTTGTTGACTATGAATTTTACCTTTGAAATTTGAGCGAAGTTCAACTCTGGGGCGTCTGTGCGCAGTGCTGTGATGGCAATTTAAATAAAAATATAGATTTCCAAACATATAGGTATCCCCTTAAACTTGGTAAAAAGATAATCTGTTTACCATCTTGACTGGAAAATACTGTTTTCATGGTCAGTTTTGCATTTATTGTTTGCTAATGTTAGTGAATGTTTACATTAGAGTGTACGTCCTACTAAGCTGTAATTAATAAGGTGAGCAGCTGGAAACTAGCCATCTCTCCTGGTTGGAGATAGTATTAACATCATAAACTGAAAGCAATCTTCATGTGACTGACTTTTCGAATGTTTTATAATTGATCATCCGAGTCTAATATGATCCAGCAGGCCGTACTAAAATAAATTGTGGGCCGTATACCGCCAGTTGCCCATTCCTGGTGTACAGTAAATTATATAGCTCAGCAAACTTCGGATACGAACCCGGGTCGATTGCGTCAAAAGATAAATCTGTGAGCCTCATGCTCTACTGCTTACACCACTGAGGACGTCAAAATGAATGCATCGTTTTTTCATCTTGAATGTCAACCAGCCATTGGTAGCTGGAGTTACTGTAAATAGCGTTTGCCAACAAGCGCACTATTTGCACAACGTAAAGACACTAATTTTTTTTTTTCTTCCCCTCGCTTGGGCCCCAAGTGCACATGGGCCCCTGGGCCCCTGGGCCCGTGCCCATAATGCCCATTGGATAATCCGGCCCTGACTGTATGTCCACAGGAGAACTGAGGCAGCTTGCAGTGCGAGCCTGGGACAGTGAGAGGGTAGGCACAAACAGGAAAGACAGAGAGCCAGATACATCGGTCCTTGAATCTCAAAATGATAGTAAGATTTCCTTTCAAATGGAAGTGTCAGAACTCCCCCAGAACAGGTTTGTCCATCCCAGCAATCTTCAGCAGAGCACCCAGAGCCCTGGCTTATCAGGTTACAGGGGACATAACAGTCACAGACATGCCCCCAGAAAGGAGAGCAAGCAATGAGATGACAGAGAGCAAAGACCGAAGAAGGGTAGAGATGGGTATGAGAATGACCATAAACAGTGTAGTCATTACAGAAGTAAGAAATCTAGAGGAACTGAGAGTAAGGATGCTGAGTACTTAGCAAAGATACTTTGACCCTCAAAGACCTCAAGTCAGAGGAGAACACCTCCAATGACAGAGACCAGGGCGGTATAAAAAACACTTCTCAGAAATGCTCTTAAGCTACAAGATTCATGTCTTTTACAACAAACACGGTGAAATATGTGAAATATGCTTACTTTTGAGTTTTGTTTATTTTAAGCTCGAAGTAATCCTCACTCGAACACTGTAGATTGAAGTGGTGGGCTAAAGTGCACACAAGCTAGGAAAGTGTAGGTGGAGATTGAGAAGGAAATTCTCAATAAACAAATATTTCTTGCTGTTGAATTTTGATGTAAAATCATCTATCTATCTATCTATCTATCTATCTCTAGACTTTCAAACTTCAGTCGTTTTAAAACGTATTCAAAGTTTAAGGCTAGGCTTTTTCAAGCCAATCTCAAAGTTTGTTCACAAACTTTACTCATTTAGTTGATCCTGCTATTTCCTCTTTATCGTAATCAAGCATGGCAAGCCATCATTAGAATATAGTATATTCACTCCCTGTGGGTCTCATTCACTAATAATTAAGAATTATTGTAAATTATACGTATTTATATGAACATCCGAACTTCTCACAAAAACTTTCCGTCTAATTCACAACGTGCATATGCACATGAATTTGTTCTTAACCTCGTCCTAAATGTAAGTGAATTTGGAGTATTCTAAATGAGCCGCCGTGTGGACGAGGTTGACCATTTGCATAAAACACACCCAGACCATCTCCATATAAGGGCTTTCCACACACTCTTTCCTTTACAGCCTTTTGTACCTCTAGTCAAGGACACTCCACACAACCCCATATGACACGTACTGTCTAAAGATGCACTCTCATCAGATCTTTGAGCAATGCCAAGAGCGCAGTTCTCAAAATCAGTTCATACACGATAAAACACAGTTTATACAAACCTAGTTTACAGAGCTTTCATTTGCTGGCTGTACATGTGCTGTCATTATGTCTTTTGTCATAAAAGACAAGGTAACCGTTACAACCAAAGATAATGGTTCAAATTTTGTGAAGGCTTTCAGCGTCTTTGCAGAAGTTCAAAGAACCATTCAAGACAGAGTAAAGAAGGATGAGGAAGAAGAGGAAGGACACTTTATAAATGTCACAGACATTTTAAATTAAACAAAAGAAGTACCTAATCAGTGATGCGCCTGCCATATCCTCAACCTGGTTGCAACAAGAGACACTGAGGGTGCTTTGACCCAGTCAGAGGCCTTTAAAAAAGTTTCAAGATCAATGATTGGCAAATGCCAGAGGGGGTATCATTGTGTTGTTTAATCAACGTTACCCCCAAGTTTCACTCTTTTGAATGTCTGGTTTTGACTTTTTCTAAACACTTTACTACTGTTATTGCTACTATCTAAAGACCTCCAAAGTCTTTTTATCGGAATTTGCTGATTTGTTGTCCACGTGGTGCCTTAACTTTAAGAGTCCTTGGGGACTTTAACATCCATGTTGAAGAAAAAGACTCTGGATTGATTGACAAAGGACATCTTGTCTCTTTTAGAGTGTTTGGATTTGAAAGAACTAGTGGACTTTTCTACTCGTAACAAAGGTCACACCTTGGATTTAGTGCTTACTTACTTACTTATGTCATTTAGCAGACGCTTTTGTGCAAAGCGACTTACAAATAAGAAAAAGTAACTAAAACTAAAAGTTACAACTCTATAAATACTATATACCCACATATTTAAGAAAATAAAGAAATTAAATAAAATTGACACATGCATATAACAACATTTCAATACTAAACATAAATGAAAAAACTAAAATAAAAAGCGATACTTCTATCCCTTGCCGGTGTCCCTTCCCGGTGCAGTCGCACGGTAGAGTTGATGGTCTTTACACTCTTCGGTCTTCACACTAAGAGGGCTTCACACGACTACTGCCGTGACCGCTGCCGCGGTATAATAACCTCTTTTATACCAATCCAACAAATCCCCATTTCAATTCAGCTGGATCTACTTTCCTGTTTATCACTAAAAATGGCCAAGCAAGTGCACACACTGACAAGATACGCGATACAGTACGAGACCAAACGCGATTTCAGCACCTCTCAACACAGTAAACAAAATAAGCATTTCCTAGCAACGGCAAATGCGCTAAACACTGAGACAAGTAAATACACTTACTTTCTTTAGTGATTACTAATAGTTAATTTTTGTCACTGCCTACCACTGTAGACTTAGGGTTGTCTGACCACTTGGCTATCCTTTCTTAATATGGAACTGTCATGTACACAAAAGATAAATTATCGTACATGGAAATCGATTGATCTTCAGGATTTCTCTGCTTTTATTGAGTCATCTGTTAGTGGTCTTTCTCCATTTGACTCCCTGGAGGACAAAGTCCATGTGTTAAATTCTGCTCTCCTCTCTGCTTTGAACTCTTTACACATAGGAAAGCTCGATCTGTGTCCTATGTACGCTCTGCTCCTTGGTACAATGATAAGCTGTGCTCCAAGAAGGCAGCTTGCCGTAAGATGGAGCATAGGTGGCGTTCATCTGGCCAGAATGTTCATCACCTAGCATGGAAGACCATTTAAATGAATATGAGGCAGGAATTGCATCTGTCAGGTCTCAGTACTTCTCACAGATAATTGTAAATAATCAAAATAATCCCAGACAATTCATTCATGTCATTAACAAAATCCTGAAAGGCAACTGCACTTCTAGCATACCCATTACGACTAATCTCTGTGATAGGTTCCTTGATTTTTTCAGTTCTAAGACTGATAAGGCTCAAAGCTGTATGAGTACCCTTACGAAAAATAAGTTTATTCAAGTGTGCTATTAGTATACTTCTTTTAAACTAAAAAATAGGAAATTATACTTTTAGTTTACTTTTTATGTACTTCTCAGAAATGGGCTTTATGTACTTCTCAGGAAGATCCTTAAAATTACATTTAAGTATACTTGACTTATAAAAAGTCTAAATATATTTGAGCTATACTTGTGCTCCTACAATCTGTGTTTTCATTGTTATACGGTAGGGGGGGGCGCTAGTACACATCTTCTGAAAAAAAGAATTTCCAAAAAAAAGTGAAGAAACCGAAACAACAGATACTTCCACATGTAATCTAACAGGATCATCTGACATAAAACAACATCGAAACTGTGTAACATTGTGGAATAAAATGTCAACCAATGAAGACGTAATAATGGCTGTCAAGCTTTGGGGTGTTGATCCACTCCATCTACGTTTTGATTATCATTCTGAATCCAATTCTTAGTATTTTTTCAGCTTTTTGTTCAAAATGTTTATTTCTTTCTTTATTTTATTTTTTTATTTATTTATGAAACTTACATTCAAGTGTTTAAAAAAAGAATGCAAGAGGCTAGAATAAGATGTTTTAGTTTACAAGCAGATACCCTGTTCTTTCTTTTGATGTTTTGTATGTTCAGATATTCATAAAACAAAATATATACAAATTAATACCTAAATAGGGACATAGTAGTATACTTATCCCTTGATGTAGGGACTAAGTATAAATACTTGATGTAAAGTTTGTTTAATGAAAACTTACAAGTATACTTGCAGTATAAATCTACCAAACTAGTAGTTTACTGAGACTATACTTCAAAGTGTACTAAAATTGCTACTACAATTGCTACTACAAGTATTTAATTAGTAAAATATCAGTATACCTATAAGTTCAATTTTAGTATAGCTGCAGTACAAGCTAAAAACATTGATGTAAACTAGTTTACCACAGTTATACTTAAAGTATACTTCTATATACTAGAAAGTGGGCCAATTTAGTCTCAAGGAGTATTGAAATAGTATACTTACAATATACTACTAGTACACTGATATTTGTATACTTACTACATAAAGTATACTTAAAATATACTTGAACTTTACTTGAAGTATACTACTTTTTGGTAAGGGTACTTTTGGTACTTCTGTTTCGCCAGATCTTGCTCTTAATACCATTCAGTTCTCTGGAGCCCCTCTTTCAAATTTCTCCACACTTGATTTAATTTCTCTGGGCAAAGAAGTTTCACAAATGAAGGCAGCTACCTCCATAGTTGATCTTGTACCGAAATGTTTATTTAAAGCATGTTTTGCTTGTGTGGGCACTGTCGTGTTGAGTATTGTTAATGACTCCCTGGGCTCTGGTGTTGTGCCAGCAACTTTCAAAAACGTTTCAGTTACCCCTATACCAAAAAGACTAACACTGACCTGGACAATTTCAATAATTACTGGCCCATTTAAAATCTCCCCTTTTTAGCCAAAATTCTGAAGCGAACTATGGCATCTCAATTACATACCCACCTTACACTTAATAATTTGTTTGAACCTTTTCTATCTGGATTCCGTAAGTTTCATAGCAAAAAAAACTCATTAGTGAAGATTACTAATGACTTGTTACTTGCTGCGGACTCTGGCTGGCTGTCAATTTTGATTCTTCTTGATCTCAGCATGGCCTTTGACACGGTTGATTATTCTCTTATATTCTCTCAGATGGAATCTGTGTTTGGTATTACAGAGACTGCATTAAACTGGTTCAAGTCTTACCTCTCAGACCACAGGCAGTTTGTTTCCATGGGTGGATACAAGTCTAAAATTAGCTCAGTCAAATTTGGGGTACCGCATGGATCACTTCTGAGTCAATTGCTCTTCTGTATGTATATTTTCCCTCTTGGTCATTTTCTTACATCTCTAGATCTTTATAGGCTCTATATCTATATATCTCTAAGATACCCAAAAGCCTATCAAACCTAAACGAAAACTCTAAAATTTACGAAACTTGGTGAAAACATGTCAGATGACTCTTAACAAGCATGCAAAGTTTCATGGAGATTGGATCATAGGTGGCACTATAACTATAAAGGCCGCAAAAACACAGTATTTCTATAGTAAATGACCTCAAATTGCAATAAAATGTTCATAATATTCACTTATACACTATATCTTCATATCATACGATAGATCTTCTCATTCTGAACAACTTTATCTCTAGGATCACTGCTGTCAATTAAACTGTTCTTTAAGTATTTGAGATTATTTTAAAAAAAAAAACGTACTTTTGTGAACTAGCCCTCAGTTTTTAACTCAAAATCAATACAATCAGTGCAGTACTATTCTCTAGTCTCTCTAGGTCAATAATTATCAAAAAATGTTGAACATTTGCACTTGGAAAACTATAAACCGGTCATTTTATAATATGTACCCAAAGGCTATAAATCCTAAAAGAAAGCCCACAACTTCTCACAAAACTGTATAAAATGATGCATAATTTCATTCTAAACAAGCATGCAAAATTTAAAAGAGATTGAGCAAAAAATAACACTATAATAGTTATAAAGGTTAAAAAGGTGTTGTATGAGAAATTGCAATTATAACCACTAGATGGCAGGGGAAGACCACTAATGGGCTCATTAAATGCACTAAAACGGTACTGTTCATAGGTTTGCTTATGGAGACATTATAAAAACACTGTTATAACATTTAAAATCATACCATTTTGTTCATACAGATGTCAGTTTTTACAATTTTGCCATATTATGATCACAGAGAAACCTGATAATGACATATAAACTCTTAAAAAGAGAAGACTTGCAGTAAGTATTGTCACCTATCATTTATTTCAAATATCTATCTATATCTGCAACAAAATGTGTGTGTCTCTCTGTGTAAGCATGCTTATTGAGTATCAATATACTAGTTTAATCATTTCATTTCAGAGTGTGTGTCTGTGAGCCTATTCTCCATTTTGGAAGTGTTTTACTGTCAGTTAAACATCAAGGTTGCCCAAGACGACCTTAAAGACCTTAAAGTGCTTGAACCCCGGTAATCGCTGCTTGCAGCTATATTTTTTATTTATTTTTTTATTTATAAAGTACTTATTATTTTTAAATATTAAAGTTTAATCATCAAATTAAGCTTTCAGGATTTAAATTGGATGAAGCGACTATGTTTTAATCAGCAAGTTACCACAGAAGTGTGAGCCCTTTGTACAGACTGTCAATATATCACACACAAACTAGTAAGACATTTTTTTTCTATCCCACACATTTTCCTAAACTTTATCTGAGTAAAATATTACTGTGGAATGTTGTTTTATCTTGTGTGGTTTGAGAACCGTCCATTATCGGCTGTTGTTATTTGCAGCTACGCCTTTTTATCTGTAAGTTTAGTTACCAAGTACTTCTAAATATTTGCATTAAAAAAGAGCCAGCAAAGCGTAATGTGGCGACAGGATAGCATGTTTTATTCATGGAAAAGTAACAGAGTAAGACACAACAGCATTGTAATTTGGTTTGTTATTTACTGTCGTCACACAATTTATGCAACCGACACATGTCCCAATCTTTATCTAAGCAAAAGATATGTGTATGTGACCAAAATTCATAATTCTTGTGTGATTACTGTGAATGTGTGTATTCAAACTGCTGCTAGCGTGATTGTAAAAATAGCTGCAGATGAAAAGACAGAATCTGTCCTTTTTTCTTTTTTTTGAGATTGCATTTATTTTTTTGTGGGGAAACTCTGTAATTAGTTAATTAGAGAAGCTATCTATTTTTTATTTCCTTGTCCCTGTAGTTCAACTACTGAAGGCTGACTTTTTATAGAAGCAAAGGACTCGCACTTTAAGAAAATGTATTGTTTTTTCATATTATAAACACCTGTATAGTAATCATACACCTAAAAATAGTATCATTTACTCAACTTTATGTTGTCTCAAACTCATACACTGTTAAAAATATAATTAACAAAATGTTGGAAGAGCAAAAATATCGAAGTTGAACTAATTTTCTTGCTTGGGTTTAGTTGAGAAGACCTATTATAATTCTGCACAAGTATATTTTAAAAATATTAAATGAAGAGTTATTTTCAAATCCAGTCAACATTCAGAATGTCAATGTTGACTAAACTAATAAAAACAAATCCAGCCAATACTGAGATCATTCCGCACATGCATGAGCCTGAGTGACAGAGAAACAACAACCGCCATCTTGTCAGGTAAATGTCACCAAATAAATGTTAGAATTTATCAACAAAATCATACAACATATTCAGTGTTTTTGAGTGGAAATTTAGAAGTGTTTTGTAAGGTATTTCTCAGAAGAAAACTGGATATTCAAGTTAAGGGTGTTTTCACACCTGGCCCGTTGTTTCGAAACCTGGCACGCTTCACCACTTAGCTCGGTTCATTTGGGCATATATGTGACCGCGGCAATTGCGCTCGGATCCGCGCCAAAACAATCGGTCCAAGATCGCCTGAACAAGGTGGTCTCAGCTCGATTTAAAACGAACTCTGGAGCAGTTCGGTTGCAGTGAGAAAGCAATCCAATCCAACGGACCAAAGAACCAGGCTACATCACACTGTATAATGGGTAATTACGGAAGTTCAGTGAAAAGCAGTGGGTGAGCACGTCTTCGACATTCAAAATCAAAGTGCGCCTTTCATTTTATAATGCCGTCTTAATGCTCTTCGTAGTAGGTGCATTTTAACAATGTTTTGCTGATGAATCCTAGACTCCTGCTCAAAATGATGAATTAATAAATATATTGACAGCTACAAAAAAAACAACAACAATAAGCCCTCAAAGCTGTTGCCGTTCCATCCTGAGTTTGCCTCTCTTTCCAAATGAATCATTAATTGTCATTCCAGCTCTGAGTCTGTGGAACTTTGACCAATGAAAGGACAGTTTACTCGCACGTGACTTGTATTAACAATTTTGGTCTGTTTAGGAACTTTGCCATGTGAAAGCGAACTGCACCAACAATAAAAAGCAACATTGTAATAATTTGAATCCCCGTTTCAGAAACAAAGCAATTTATCTACTGGTGTGAAATCACCTGTAGGTTTAATTTTGGCATGTTGTATGATATTTGTGTGTTTACGTGACGTTAAAAGATATGAAGAGATTACATGGTCTTTCACTCTTTAGAAGTCATTGATGCTTACTATGAATAACCAAAATTTTTACATTACAAAAATGTGATGTAAACCACAGTAACACCAAGTTACCATGGGCGTGTTGAATGGGTTTTTGCGTGTTGCAAACTTTTGCAATTGTCCTGTGAAGTTAAAAGACGACTGTAAACTAACAACCAGCCACAGTGAAATGGGGTGAATTCCAAACAGTGTTTCTGGCCTTGTGAATGGCACTTCGGAATGGCAGTTCTTTCCGAACGAAAATGAACAACTGAATCGTTTCATAAGACCATTATCAAAGCAGGGTGCTTCTCAGTCCGTTCCCTAAATAAAGAATCAGTATGTTGTGCACACGAGTTCATGAGTCCTTACTAGAATATCTAACACTTGACGGCTGCTCTGTCAATTCTTCGTCATCAGTTAGGAACCTAGGTGTGCTGTTTGATAGCAATCTTTCAATCTTTAATTTAAAAGCAATGTTTCTAGCATCTGTAAAACTGCGTTTTTCCATCTCAAAAACATATCTAAATTGCGACCTATGCTCTCAAAGTCAAATGCAGAAATACTAATTCATGCATTTATGACCTCAAGGTTAGACTATTGTAATGCTTTTTTGGGTGGTTGTTCTGCACGCTTGATGAACAAATTACAGTTGGTCCAAAATGCAGCAGCTAGAGTCCTTACTAGAACCAGGAAGTACGACCATATTAGCCCGGTTCTGTCAACACTGTGTAGGATATCATAGACTGAATCAGACCATTTTTAAGATGCATTGGAACATTGAAACCTGAGGAGCTGGAATGCAGAGAGGCCTTAAGGAACAGGACGTCATAAATCTAGTTTGGGGCAAGCAACTCCCAACTAGCAAGCCTTTTTCACCAAACAACTTACAACACTGAGGAAAAAAGAAACACTTATTGATAATTCCAATTCAAGAAGGAGACTGTCAAATTGGTTGCAAGTAATCAAGACTGATGTTCACACGTAAACCTGTGATAGAAAATCATTAGCTACAGACTCTTTCGGGCGTGTCTCCACACATAAAAGACCTTCCAAACCAACATTCCTTCTCTAAAGAACATGCCTCGTTCTCCATAGAACCACATAAAGACTTTCATTTTCAATTTTAATGAAACTAATAATTTCTATGCATAACTGCATATTGTGTATGTAACCCATTTGAATATCCTTGTTTTAATAACTCAATATGTCTTGCTTTTAATGAGTATTGAATGGCTCGAGCCTTAAAGAGACCTATTGCATGTTTAGTATCTATGAGTTTGAGAATTCATGCTTGAAATGTTTCTTCCAATCAATTCTTTGTCAAATGCATCATAGTCGTATTATGAAATCATGTTCAAAAAGGTATATTTTGCCAAAGCCTCTAAAATTCGGACCATGTGACTGATAACAGGCTGATTTATGATGTGAAGAACACACCCTAGCTAAGCAAGGACAATACCTAATTGGTCAATACGTCCAGATAGGACGGTCCAGAAGCTGAGTTTAAAACCTCAGGACATCCTCCATTCTCTCTCTTGCCTTTTACTCTCTCCAACTCTCGTCCCTCTCACCGCGTGCGTGCTGCTCTTTGAGCGTGCCCTGGCCCACGTGCCATAATGAGAAAGAAAACAACTTAGTCTCATTACATCATTTTATTTTATTATTTTACTTTAGTTTCTTTTCTTTCCGTGGAGTTTCGTGTTCTAATGTAAGTTTGCTACAAAGTCTAGCTCCGACCCGTTTCAAACTTCAACCAGAAAGAACTCTGCATCCTCAGCCAACGCCCAAGAGACATCACTTCAAAGACTACTGAACCTCCAGCCAATCAGACACTTCGGGGAACCCCCTGTCTGCAACGACGACACAAAGGAAACCCCGTAACACAGGCAAGCAAGCAATGCCTCCAAATACTGAATTGGTGACTTTAATGTAAATTTTAGCCTCATTGAGAAACTCAAAGCGAGGGTTAAATAAGTGATTGATGGTTGTTCAGGTCTATGCAATATTACATATTGCTGTGAACTTGGGATTTCACATTTCCATTCTCTTAAACTCATCCTTTCCTCACTCTCTCTCTTTCTGCAACGTGTGAATGTGTGAATGCTTGTGTTCATGTGTTAGATTAGTTTATGTCTTAGGTTTATATAAATAAAACTGATTTATATTTTAAAAGAGAAGTATCTTGTGTTTTCTGCTCACAAGTTAATGCCTTAATCTGTCGATTTCGTTACTGTGCTAGTTAATAGTGTTTTCACTATATTTGGGATTTTAATATCCAGTGCAGAGTTTGTTATACGGCTCGTTCAGTGAATCGCCGTAACACTGATTCTGTTCGAATCCCTATAAAATCATAAATGATTCCCTTTGAGCTAAATTAAACTATTTGTTTAAATTGCGTATTAATATTATAATGTAATTAACCTTACATTTATTGGTGGAGAATGCGGGCAGATTAATCTAAATTGTGAGCATAAACCAAGTATTTAATATTTTTCTATTGCCGCGGATGAGAGACGAGACTTGTGTGTGTGCGCGTGCGCGTGAGTGACGTCAGCTGCGCGCGCCCCGCTTGAATGAATGAGAGACGCGTCTGAGCAGAGACTAGTGTGTGTGTGTGTGTGCGTCAGCTGCGCGCGCCCCTCTTGAACAACACAGAGAAGGCTGTAACTGAGCAAAAGAGCTTCTCAAACTGCAGTAAGTGAACTTAAAGTTAACATCTGAGATCGTACAATAAGGTCGAAATTGAGCGTGTTCCTCTCTTTCTGTAATGCCTTTTATTTATAGTTGAAGTGATGTCCTGCGGGTTCCAGGTCAGTCAGTAGCTATTCTCCTGAATCTCAGTCTGTTAGCAGAACGAAGCTAAACTGCAGTGATTAAACGGGGAATAAATCAGTGTATAAAGAATAGTTTTGAGCGTGTTCCTCAATCCTATTTATCAGAGCCATTATTATTCATAGTTTGATTAGCAGTGCGTGTTCCATTGTTAAATCATCTATGACTCCCTCAGTTAAACATTAGACAATAACGCTTGTCTGTTTGTGTAACTGTTCACTAAGTGAAGTTAATCTCGCTCAACACCGCGTGTGTCCGGGAGATTTTAATGGGAGTTTTAAAAGCTTTATCAAGTAAAGTTTAACTTTGAACCAACAGCGAAGAAAACCTGTTGTGTTTATGCGTTATATTCTGATACAGCACTGTTTCCCTGCAGTACCAAGCTGCTATTTTAATAAAGTTTAACTCTGAACGAACTGAGAGTTTAAGCGCCACATCGCAGAACAGCTAAAAGCGGTGTTGTTTATTTGTACAGTGTGGAAATGCGCTGACATTTCATGTAACACGCTTAACTGTACTGGCAATGCAACGTTTGTTTTGGTTTCCACAGTTACGATCGTGACACGGAAGTCTTAACCTACTTCCGGAGCAACTTTGTACTGCGCACGCGCAGCACATTGATGCTGATGTAAACAAACTCTAAAGCTAACGAAACAGTTGTTTACCTGGTACAAGTTTATGCTAAAGATTAGCCTCAAAGGTTAGCAGTTAGCATTAACCTCCGGTGGTTTAATACAGTGTGTATGTTTGGAAAGCTAAAGTGGTTTAACCCTTTAAACACCTCTCAACTAATAGACTTGTTGGTCTTCCTCTTTCTTATTTCTCTAAATTCTCACTTCTTACCACTTATTTGCATTTTACTAGAAAGGGAAATACTAGTTCACAATTATTAATTGTGCCAAATTCAAAATTTAATTAAAACATTAAATTTATTTGGAATCATTCAAATTTCCCTCAGATCATTTCATATGATCAATACTTCTATTATTCTCTTCTGGGCCTAATCATTTTAGATACAAATAAGTCTTGAACTTGGAAAGTTTAAGTAAACTTATTCTATCTAATCGATTTATTACCCATATTAATAGATTCTATTCAGACTTATACTCACTCATTACTTTATTGCGTTTTATTCCCTCATTCTTCCTGTTTTGGTTATAGACTTAGCCACTATTTTCTATTTTTATTTACTGATTTTCTCCTTTATTTAATTTCAATTTTACTTTGTCTCACCTGAGCATTAATAGGAGACATTGTTTTCCGTCACTACGAGTTCAAATAAATTTAAGAGACAAATCTCTTTCACCAAAATTTATTTTTGTTAAGTTGTGTAGCAACTGAAAACAACGCTCTACTCGTAGTCGGCATAACTGCTTGCTAGTGGACTAGCATTTACTGTCTCTTTCTCTTCTCTCCTGTTCTCTCCTGCTTTCTTTCATCTTCACTTTTCACATTTGTGGGGACCTGTAAGAACCATCAATCAATTCTAAGTGAATGAGATACACAAGCTTGTCAAAAGGACTAATCATCTTTACGAATTTGATTGTAATCGTTCTTCCTAACCTCCCTACATTAAAAACGCAATCAAAATTTTAACATCTCATGCAACGCTGAGATCAATTTTAATAGAGACGTTTTGAGCAACCGTTGCCTTTGCAGCCTCCCTGGTGAGCGGTCCAACTGTAAGGTGTACGTTGTCAATCCTGTCAGACTAAAAAGAGATATCAGAATTATTATTATATTCATCTGTCGAGAACAGAGATTTAATAATATTGTTTGCCTCTTGATAACATTTAATTGAAAAAAATAAAATAAATAATTTCTCATTTGAAAAAAAAGGGAATTGTTTATTTTAATTGAATTTGCTTTTCACCTGTTTCTCTCTTTCCCCTCTTCCTCATTAGAGTGACGAAGTCTTCACATCTTTAGTCTACCACCTAGACACTGCGACCAACACAGTCGTCACCACCACACTACATTAGTGGTTCAAAATCACTGACACAACACTTAGTTGCCTCACCCACACATAGGCTTTTACTCCACACAGATCTGTGTCAGTCTCTCTTCTCCCTAGCGTGCCAACATGCCGCAGACTGCAAACCCCTTTGCACAAGGGGAAGATGGGAACACTTGGCTGAGAGGCACGACAGACAGCCTCACCCCCAAGACCCTTGAACTGTTATTATTTCTAATAATAATCCTAATCCTGAGAAGATTCCTGACACAAGATTCAAGCCAGAACAACAACCACGAGGAGCTAGTCAAAATCACTAGCTCTCTAAGCTATGCCTTCACGACCCAGCTGAAACTGAGCGACAAGCACGTCACTCACCTTCAAGAGGAGCTGACATGTGTTCAACGCCGCATAGACAAGCTGGAAGTGAAAGTTCAAGATCAACACAAAGCACCCAACGAAAGGGAGCAGGAATCAACGGAACGAGTTAAGGAGCTCCAAGCAGCCCTGACAGCAGCTCAGCTCGACCAACAACATGCAAAGGCTGCCCAGAAAGACCTGGTAAACAGACTCCAGTATGCTGAACAGCTCCTAGAGAAAGCCAAGCATGACATCAGCGACAAGAATGCTGAAATCAGTGCCTTCAAAGACCACCTTGAAAGGTACAGTTCTGAAATAGACACTCTGACCCAACAACTAGACGATACCAACGATCAGCTCTACATGGTCAGAAAAGAACTTAAACATGCTGATGAGCAGAAACAAGAGCCAAGACGAGAGAAACAGCTCTCAGCCTCACCTCTGCTGAGCAGAGCAGAGTCCCACATCCAAGAACTGGTATACAGCGAAAGAAGCGAAGAGCCACAACCCAAAACCTCACCTGCCTTCGCCACAGAACTCTTTCCTGTCAACGAAAGAAAACCTCCCATCCAAGCAGACCTCGGAGCTGCACATGGGATGACCATCAAAGACCTCGACAAGCTGTCTAAAAACATCAGCAAGTTCAACCCGAACTCCACAGAGGGCCACACCATCCAGGCCCATCTTCAAGATATCGACTTCTATCTGGAAATGAGACCTCATGTGACTGACAGAGACAGGTTATACCTCCTTAGAGCCACATCCAGTTCTGAGGTACGAAACTTTCTAGATCGACAGCCCAGTCGAACGAAGTCAGACTACCAGCTACTTCGTGAAGTCCTGATTAAAGAGTTTACAGACTATGAATCTGAACATGGACTTTTGACTGCCTTAGAAACCAAACAAGGTCGACAAGAGGCTCCACAAGCTTACTACAACCGACTCCGACAAGCTTACTTCGGTGCACACAACGAACCTGACCTTGAAGAGGATGTGAACTTCAAAAGCCTCTTCCTAAGAAATCTGCACCCTGGAGTCAGCCACCATCTAGGCGTCATGGCCTGTCCAGGCTCCATGACCATCCAACAGTTGCGTGACCTAACACAGAAGGCCTACAACAAGCAGAAGATGGCCTCAAAGAAAGGTAACACAACCTCCACACTCTTGAACTCTGTCAACAAAGACTCAAGCTTTGCACTGGACGACACCCAGTTGCATCACAACACCAGAGTCCTCTATCAAGAGCACAGAGAACGTGACCCCCATGTCCACGACAGCTATCAGCCCAACCGCTGGAAAAATCCATGGGACCAACCACGCTTCTCAAGAAACCACAACAACTGGAAACCTAACCAGACATCCAAAGGTAATCGCCTGACTCATCCAAGGGCGACTCGTGTGGGTAAGCGACAACGAAACCCACCTCAGCACCACTCAGACATGCACAGCGCTGAGTATGCACAAGAACAAGACGGCTTACCATCAGAAGACATGGAACAAGTCATGAAACAACTGAACGAGTTCCTTCAAGATAAGATGAACACGGATGACTACAAAATTGAGTCATGCTCACTGTGACCAGCGACAGAACGGAAGGCCGGTGATCACATGGTACAACACCATATCAGAGATGACAAGCACCTGTTCAACAACCACCCAGAATGAACAAGTCTCTCACGGCCAACCAATGATGAAAACTGAGGTACCAGAGAACATCACCTCAGTCACCCATCACTCACTAGCAAACTGCTAAATGAACTAAAACTTCAAGAACCACATTCACGTCTGTGCAACAGCAACCACCAAAGCACAGAAGGTCAGAAAGTCTGCCACATCCAGAAGGCAGCACAAGAGGAATGCAACATAGGAGACGAAGTTTGCACCCCAGCTTCACACAGCCATGCCAAACTACCTCTGACTGTCTGCTTAAGAACTTCCTGCCTTGCTGGACTGACCCCCATTAGATCATGGACACGCCCTCATCCACGCCAAGGATGCAGAGGGCCAGTCTTCACTGACATACCAGAAAAGGGGGAAGACAACACAGACTGAAACAGATCTGACCACACCTACACTACACCACTAACACACATAACATTACCTATACCCAGAGGTAACCACATCTACTGATAACACATTCCACAAACATATTCTTCTCACAAGTAAGAATATACAAATTGGAGCATGACAATGTTACATACACCACCGTGAAGAAACATGCAGCTATCCTCACAATAGGTAGAACACCTGACACTAAGTTAAGGTACATTACTCCCTAGCTGCACATGACATCCTAGCTCAACAGAAGTTGCAAACCACGCTAGGAAAACCCACAGCAGCTTTGTTTTTGTTTTGTTCTTCTTTCACCTATACTTTTCCTTCCCCTCTTTCTTTAGTAGGTGAAACACCTAGACACCCTGCAAGGGTCAAATGTCTGATATTAGGATTGACTCGTCACACCTAATATCCGCAAGCCACTCTAAACTGAATGGAAGCCAGAGAGCTCCATGCACGATAGGTCAATTCATTTTACCACAAATGATGCCACCAGAAACTAAAGGTGAACATTCATAAGTTAAGACAACTTAGAAGGAACAAACAAATTTAAATCACAAAACTTGATCGAAGGATCAAAGTATTCAACCGAATTAGAACAACAATTTCCAAATTGAATTGTTCAATTTACTAAACCATACTGACTAATTGAATATAACCGTCTGTACCTCAAATAACCTGAGGACCTGCACCAATACAGTAACTGTTATGGAGGTGTTGTCTTGTTGTTTGCTGTGTTCTTGTCTGCTTCTTCTGCCTTTGTGTTTCCAGCGCTCGACGACGTCTTCAACTAAACACCTCGCCGATCGAAAGGGGGAGATGTAGGATATCATAGACTGAATCAGACCATTTTTAAGATGCATTGGAACATTGAAACCTGAGGAGCTGGAATGCAGAGAGGCCTTAAGGAACAGGACGTCATAAATCTAGTTTGGGGCAAGCAACTCCCAACTAGCAAGCCTTTTTCACCAAACAACTTACAACACTGAGGAAAAAAGAAACACTTATTGATAATTCCAATTCAAGAAGGAGACTGTCAAATTGGTTGCAAGTAATCAAGACTGATGTTCACACGTAAACCTGTGATAGAAAATCATTAGCTACAGACTCTTTCGGGCGTGTCTCCACACATAAAAGACCTTCCAAACCAACATTCCTTCTCTAAAGAACATGCCTCGTTCTCCATAGAACCACATAAAGACTTTCATTTTCAATTTTAATGAAACTAATAATTTCTATGCATAACTGCATATTGTGTATGTAACCCATTTGAATATCCTTGTTTTAATAACTCAATATGTCTTGCTTTTAATGAGTATTGAATGGCTCGAGCCTTAAAGAGACCTATTGCATGTTTAGTATCTATGAGTTTGAGAATTCATGCTTGAAATGTTTCTTCCAATCAATTCTTTGTCAAATGCATCATAGTCGTATTATGAAATCATGTTCAAAAAGGTATATTTTGCCAAAGCCTCTAAAATTCGGACCATGTGACTGATAACAGGCTGATTTATGATGTGAAGAACACACCCTAGCTAAGCAAGGACAATACCTAATTGGTCAATACGTCCAGATAGGACGGTCCAGAAGCTGAGTTTAAAACCTCAGGACATCCTCCATTCTCTCTCTTGCCTTTTACTCTCTCCAACTCTCGTCCCTCTCACCGCGTGCGTGCTGCTCTTTGAGCGTGCCCTGGCCCACGTGCCATAATGAGAAAGAAAACAACTTAGTCTCATTACATCATTTTATTTTATTATTTTACTTTAGTTTCTTTTCTTTCCGTGGAGTTTCGTGTTCTAATGTAAGTTTGCTACAAAGTCTAGCTCCGACCCGTTTCAAACTTCAACCAGAAAGAACTCTGCATCCTCAGCCAACGCCCAAGAGACATCACTTCAAAGACTACTGAACCTCCAGCCAATCAGACACTTCGGGGAACCCCCTGTCTGCAACGACGACACAAAGGAAACCCCGTAACACAGGCAAGCAAGCAATGCCTCCAAATACTGAATTGGTGACTTTAATGTAAATTTTAGCCTCATTGAGAAACTCAAAGCGAGGGTTAAATAAGTGATTGATGGTTGTTCAGGTCTATGCAATATTACATATTGCTGTGAACTTGGGATTTCACATTTCCATTCTCTTAAACTCATCCTTTCCTCACTCTCTCTCTTTCTGCAACGTGTGAATGTGTGAATGCTTGTGTTCATGTGTTAGATTAGTTTATGTCTTAGGTTTATATAAATAAAACTGATTTATATTTTAAAAGAGAAGTATCTTGTGTTTTCTGCTCACAAGTTAATGCCTTAATCTGTCGATTTCGTTACTGTGCTAGTTAATAGTGTTTTCACTATATTTGGGATTTTAATATCCAGTGCAGAGTTTGTTATACGGCTCGTTCAGTGAATCGCCGTAACACTGATTCTGTTCGAATCCCTATAAAATCATAAATGATTCCCTTTGAGCTAAATTAAACTATTTGTTTAAATTGCGTATTAATATTATAATGTAATTAACCTTACAACTGCATTGCCTCCCCATCAAACATCGTATAGAGTTTAAAATCTTGTTAATTACTTATAAAGCCCTGAATGGCTTAGCTCCTCAGTACTTGAGCGAGCTCTTATCACATTATAGTCCTCCACGTCTGCTGCTGGGTTCTCAAAAATCTGGCCATTTGATAATACCTAGAAGATCAAAATCGACTGCAGGCGGCAGATCCTTTTCCTATTTAGCACCCAAACTCTGGAACAATCTACCTAATACTGTTCGTGAGGCAGACACACTCTGTCAGTTTAAATCTAGATTAAAAACACATTTTTTTAAGATGGCTTACACATAACACACTAATACACTTCTATTATTCAAATCCGTTAAAGGATTGTTAGGCTGCATTAATTAGACCAACCGGAACCGGGAACACTCCCCATAACACATGATGTACTCGTTACATCATAAGAAGAATGGCATCTACGCTAATATTTGTCTATTTCTATTCTGTTTCTCAGTCCGTGTCCAGATCAGATGGTGGATCGGCGCCGGGAGATGATGTATGTGGCCCTGATCGTCGGCGGAGGCCGGACACCTGGATGAGCCACGGGGACATATCCCCAATCACCGTAGCCACCCGATCCGGTCCGTATCCAGCCCAGATGGTCACTGCAGTCACCAGATCCAGTGCGTATCCAGATCAGATGGTGGATCAGCACCCAGAGACGACCTCTACAGCCCTGAACGTCAGCGGCTGTAGAACCTCCCAAGGTTTTTTTCTCCATTCTGTCACCGATGGAGTTTTGGTTCCTTGCCGCTGTCGCCTCTGGCTTGCTTAGTTGGGGACACTTCATTTCCAGCGATATCGTCGACCTGATTGCAAAGACGGTGATCTGTCACTGCTCCCATGCACTGCATGTTTTTTAAGCCTTGCCAATTAAAAAAAATCAAGTGATTCGTGTCACCTGAGGCATCAGCAGCTTCAGGGGCAGGTTTACGAAAACACAGAAAGAGTGCAGTTTGAGTTTGCTTTCGTTTCATATCTCCTTTAGTGATTCACGTTCAATTCTACACAAGAGTTGCACAATAGCACTGATCATCAACAGAAACACGGCGTGATTTTCAAAACGTTGATGCTTTGCAACAGACGGGGTGAATTTATGAATGAACGTGTGAAATTTCTGTTACAAAATGATGTTGTTACATATCCTCACGCTTTTTTAAGTGGGTATACGGAAATCCTTGACCTTTCCTAGTGGGTATACGGCGTATACCTGCGTATCACGTAGATTACACCACTGGTCTCAACTGAAAAAACAAAAATATGCTGCCCTATTAATACGCTCACACCTGGGCGTTTTCAGCTGGGGCACGTTCAGGCTCACACCGGTGCCCAACGTTTTGCTCCGGTTTCTGGGTTGAATGACATGTTTCCTGGAAACAGTGTGCAACGGGGTTTGAGATACGTTTTCTCTTGTTTGGTGGGTGTGTCAAAAATGTCAGCCCAATCAGCAGCAATGTGTATATAAACCACGCAGTATTAAAGAGACAGATCGCACAATGGCTCCAAGTCAAGTCATTTAATATGTGTCCGCTGCAGCTCGGTATGCGCAACAATTGAAGATATTATAAGACTTGTTTGTCGTAAGAGTTTTATAGTAACATAGCATATCAACATGATGATGATGAATTTGTAAGTAAATGTAATTATAATCTAAATAAATTCACAAGAGCAAGTATATTGTTTTCACATCTTTACATTAAAGGCAAAATAACTGAAATAATAAGAGCACAAGTGTAGATCTGGAACTTCTTTAAGTCTGTCTAAATATATAGTAATTGCAATGTCTTCTGGTTCATATAATTTCCTTAGGAAGGTGTGCTAGACACTGATTAATGTAACATAAAATTACTATACATATTTATATATTTTGCTATTGTATTGTGGAGTGATACTTTCATATACTTTTCTATGCTCCTCTGATTATATAATGGTAAATATTACAATATCATAGCACAACAACAGTGATCAGCAATAATGATAAGCCTAATACTCACAATAAAAATAATAACGTCAAATAGATCATAACACAGTATCGGAGGTAAGAAGTGGATTATCCTTCGCCTGAAATGTCTTTTCGTCCTGAAATGCGAGGAAAATGTTGGATCAAAATAATTAGGAACCACAGTTTCCACCAATCCCTTCACTCGATTGGGATGTTCTCTTTTATTCTGGACGGCAAGGGCAGTGACTGTAACATCGAGCGTATTTTGCAGTATTAAAAATGTATTTATACCGATTTCATCGGGCTCTGAAAATTCTTCAAAAAAAACACACAGAGTGGCCTTCTCAGCTGCCATAGTTTCAACACTTGCGTCATCAGAACAGGGTGTTCAACGCATCACCGTTTCCGTTTAATAAACGTTTTGCACCGTTTTCTTGGGGCTGTACACAGCCCTGGCTTTGGTGGACACGTGGCCTGATTGTTGTTACTTGAAGCTACACATACAGCCTGTGTTTAGTTTTCTTATTTACTTTTTATTTAAGTACTTTTTATTTAAAAGTTAAATGAAAACTGTACTGTACTTGAATAAAGATTAAAGGCATCATATGATGTTTTTTTAAAGATCATTATTTTGTGTATTTGGTGTAACAGAATATGTTGACGTGCTTTAATGTTCAAAAAACACATTATTTTTCAAATACTGTACATTATTGTAGCTCCTCTATGCACCACCTCTCTCAAACGCGTCATTTTCTACAAAGTCCCTCCTTCCGACAAGTGCAGTCTGCTCTGATTGGCCAACTGACCCAGTGCATTGTGATTGGCCGAACACAGCAAACACTCGTCGGAAATGTAACGCCCCTTTCCATAATCGTGAGCTTCCTCTTTCAAAATAAATGTATAGACAGTTAATAATGTCCTTAGTTTTACCATCAGTTCAAGCCCGAAAGGGGAACAGTCACGTGACAGACACAGTGATGAAGCTCGTATGTGTTTGCACACAAGCCGCGATACTCCACATTTGATACAAGCGCAAAACTCCGCATTTGAACAGTCAATAGCAAATACTTAAACTAATAACAAAACATACTTACAGTCGCTGATTCAGAAGCGCCAGATTGTCATAGCAAAGTCAGAATTACCTCCTCTCCTAGGTTCACGAAACGGTCGTCCATAAAATGCGTTGCTGTTCTGTTGTAAGTAATCTTAATGATTCCTAAATGCATTTACTTTCAGAAGGCCAAATAAAGTGCTTTTGCTTTCGCATAGAAACACACAACGTCTCCCTGACATGGCTGCATCAACACTACTGCGGTTACTGAAACCACACCTTATTTCTTTGCCTGCACATTTGGGCGGCATTACGCAATTATTTCCACATATTGACGTAGACATGTGGGGGCGTGTTTAAATGAGCCGTTTTAGGGGGATGTGGACGAGTCTTAAGTTTTATAAAGAATATCTCTTTGGTTTTGAGACTTTAGTCTTTGCAACTTCAGGAATCTTATCTATGCACAATCAGCTTGTAACACTCCAAAGAGAAAGGAAAACTTGAAATCGCATCATATGACCCCTTTAAATTAAAATGTATTGTAGCTACTTAAAAGTGAAATAAAAACTAAGTTACTGTACTTAAATGTTAAGTACGATACATTTTCATTTAGTCTAAGTACAGTTTTTTAACATTTAAGTACAGTACAGTTTTTATTTCACTTTTAGATACAATATATTTTAATTTAATAAGTTTTTTATTTACCTGGAAGTAAGCACAGTGCAGTGTTAATGTTCAAACTGTGTATTTACAATATTTTAAGAGGTTGACAATAATAAATATTCTTATTAGGAATAAAACTGACTGGTTTTTTTTTTTTTTAACTGTACATAGTGCTACTGCATTTTAATGTTGGTCATAATGGTGGTACTTGGAAAGCCAAATATTTTCTGAAGTGGTACTTGTGGTGAAGTGGTAAAGTTTGAGGACCACTGGTTTAGAATACAAGCAACAAGTAGCACATTAAGTTCCTTCTGACCTTAGGTTACCTGCCTGTGACTCCTTGCTTGATCCTTCTTAAGTATATCGTATATCATAGACCCTAACCAAACACACCTGAGCATGCTAATCAATGTCTTCAGGATCATTAGAAAATCACAGGTAGGTGAGTTTGATAAGAGTTGGAGCTAAACTCTGCAGGAAAGTGGATCTTGTGTGCCAGATTTGAGGATCACTGGTCTGATGCAACAGGTCAGTCATCAAACCAGTATGATGCATGCTGCAGAGTTTAGTTCCAATTTGCCTCAACACACCTGCCTAGAAGTTTCAAGTATACCTAGCAAGACCTTGATTGGCTAGTTCAGATGTGTTTGATTAACATAGTATTGTTCTGTCCTTCTTAAGAGACTCTCGCTGCACTATTTACAAAACCGAAATTATGGATCTGATCAACTGGTCTCTTAACGCAATTGACACCATCTTTTCGACTAGGAAAGCGGGATCTGGAGAACCGGAATGTCCCGCTGGGACGTTTGCTGCTGGCTACACGATGGACGCATGGGAGAGATGGCGGGTCGTGTGTCTGGCGGCTCTCTCCGTGGAGGACATTGAAGACATCTTCTTATTCGGAACCATGATAACTGGGTTTCTGCTATTTGGATTAGGCGTTGCCCTAAACTATCGGAAAATTAAGGAGACGGGACTGGCTATCCAAAACCTCTCAAGGCTGCCCGTCATGATTGAGGCTGTAGGCAGAGCGGTCGCCTCTGAAACAGAGACGATTAACCGCAATATGGATTCGATCACGGCTAAGCTCTCGGCTTTGGAAAGGAAAATTGATGGACAAGGAGATCAGAATGGACAATGAGAATAGCTGTGAAACTGGAAGACAGTTGTTCGCCCAAAGACAAAACAATCTTATCTCTTTCCGGCTTCCCACAACAGAACGGCTTGGCAAGGCCACTCTGGTATCAACTCTCCTGTGAATACTGCAGGGAGACGCTCTTTCTTCCCTCCCCCCATCAAACACCTTGTTATTGTCGGGCGCTTGTGCTCTGTCCAAGTTCGTTTCCATGGCAATTGCTATGTCGCATCACAACCTGCGAACTGAGTCGACTGGTTTGGAGTGCTGGCGAAACGGATTTCAAGGCATACGAACTCACACGAACTTACACATACACACACTCATACACCTCCCTACCCCCATCCCACGCCTTCGTCGCTTCATCCTGTCAGTTGATAACGGGTCTGTGTGTTTGCGCTGTAATGGCTGCTGGCCGGATGGCTGTTTCGTCTGAACTAGGATTACTATGCAAGTTATGTTCCTGTGTTGACTGTGCTCTATGCTGAGGTTTTTGTCTGTTCTCACACTGCACTCTCGTTCAGGAGCGTAGTGTGAGGACAATTTTTTTCTCCTCTCTTTCCTCATGTTATGCTGTATTTCTTCTTCTTTATTGCATTTCGTTGCCTTGTACCTACATGTGCAATGACAATAAATTGAATCCAATCCAATCCAATTAGGGTTGGAGCTAAACTCTGCAGGACACCGGTCCTCCAGGACCAAGTTTGGTTGCCAATGATCTAGCCCAAATGAGACTTTGGTTCAACTGGTAAAAGAGAAATATCTCCCTGGTGCAGAGTATCTCTCCTCTTGGTGTGGATTTGGACTCAGTCACTATGACAACATGCCTTTCAGAGGATCATGCTCAGTCAGTGCTGAACTGCTTGAGAACGCTCAAATAAAAAACAGCGGTCCCTCTCAAATACTTTGAGAGGTTCCTGAGGCATATGTCATCCTCAGCCACGGTTACGACATTGGGATTGATCCATATGAGACCGCTTCAGAACTGGCTTCATATGTGCGTCCTGAGATGGGCATGGTGCCGAGTCATACATTGTGTGAGCATCACACCAGAGTGTTGCTGCACTTTCAGCCTTTGAAAAGACATCTCAGTTCTATGGGCAAGTGTGCCCTTGGAACAGGTGTCCAGATGCATTGTTGTATCAACAGATGCATCCAAGATGGGCTGGGGTACTGTATGCAATGGGCGTGCAGCCTCTGATGTCTGGATGGGCACTTGACTGCATTGGCATAACAATTGTTGACTGTGATTTTGGTCTTGAGGAGGCTTCGGCCAAGGAAAGCACGTGTTGGTCCGGATGGACAGATGTTCACTGCCATCGCATGTCACAACTCGCCCGCCATCTCTTACTATGGAGCCAGCAGGGATTAAAGTCATGCAGGTCAGCAGGTCATGCTCAAAGGTGAGTGGAGGCTACACCCCCAGACAGTCCAGCTGATTTTGAGTTGATTTAGTCAGGCACCCATTGTCCATTGTGCCTGACACCCGCATTTGGCCAGCAGACTCTCACGTTATTCTGAGACCCTGGCCTGGATATGTGCACAAGGTTCCCACCATTTCTTTTAGAGATCAAGTGGTAACCTTCAAGCTATCCCCCTGCAAGAGGGGGACCCTGACCTGTCTCTTCTGTGCCAAGTGCGAGCACTATGCATCTATTTGGAACACACACAGAGTTTCAGACAATGTGAACAGCTCTTTGTCTTATTTGGAGGTCAGCAGAAGGGTAATGCTGTCTCCAAACAAAGCTCCAAACCTCATTTATAAAGTGTGTGTACGCTCAGATTTGATCTTAGAGTGTGCTTATGATTAAATCCACGCCAGCGCTCATATTTCTAAAGATGGTCTTTGATGTGGAAAAGTGCTTAGCGTCACATCAGGGTCTGAGCAGACGTACGCACTTTTTATTGTTGGAGTATTGCAGGTTTTTTAAAATGTAAGCTTTTCTTGCAGCTCACTGTTCTAAAATATGATGATTGGTGATATTTTATATGCTAATGACATTAATTAGGAGTCGTTTACAAGGCAGAGAGCTGAAACCATTCATTTGCGTGCAAGTTCAAGATCATTTGCTATTCATAGATTTCACATTCATTCTATGAATCAAACGTACCCATATTCGAGATACGATCGTAAGATCACATTTAAGATGGTTTCTGCACAACATTTTATAAATGAGGCCCCAGGGGTGTTGCTGCTTTGTCAGCTTTGGCAAATAGTGCCATATATACACACATAATAATAAACAAAAAAATTATGAAAACTTTGTTCTTTTGTGAAACAAATAAACAAATAACTCTCTGCTGCCTTGGCCTCTGTGATCTTCATTTTGAAACGTGTCATAAAAATGAACTGAAACTCGAAAAACTCGAACATGAAAAAAATGAAGAGATATTTACATTTAGTCATTTAGCAGACGCTTTTATCCAAAGCGACTTACAAATGAGGACAATGGAAGCAATAAAAATCAACAAAAGAGCAACATTATGCAAGTGCTAAGGTGGTTAGATTCAGTTAGCCTAAAGCAGTACACGTAGCAAGGTTGTTGTTTTTTTTATTATATAATAAATTAAAAAGAAAACAGATAGAATAGAAAAAGAATAGAGTAAGCTAGTGTTACTTTTTTTTTTTTTTGGTTAATAAAGTTTTAGTAAATGAATAGAGTGTAAGTCTAAAAGGGACAATTTTTTAAGAATAGAATTAGAATAGAGACTGCTAGAGTTAGAGGGTCAAATAAAGATGGAAGAGATGTGTTTTTAGCTGATTCTTGAAGATGGCTAAGGACTGAGTTGGACAGGTCATTCCACCAGGAGGGAACATTTAATTTAAAGTCTGTGAAAGTGATTTTGTGCCTTTTTGCGATGACACAATAATGCGCCGTTCACTTGCAGAATGCAAGCTTCTAGAGGGCACATAAGTCTGAAGTAATGAATTTAGGTAAAGGGGTGCAGAGTCAGTGGTGGTTTTGTAGGAAAACATTAATACATTGAATTTTATGCGTGCAGCTATTGGTAGCCAGTTCAAATTGATAAACAGAGGGGTGACATGCATTCTTTTCGGCTCATTAAAAATGTATCTTGCTGCCGCGTTCTGGATTATTTGTAAATGTTTGATAGAACTGGCTGGAAGGCCTGTCAAGAGAGCATTGCAATAGTCTAGCCTGGACAGAACAAGAGTTTGAACAAGGATTTATGAATCATGTTTCGAAATGACTATCGCCCAGTTGCCCTCACATCTATAGTCATGAAGGTTTTTGAGAGACTTGTAAAGAGCCACATCTGCTCCTCCGTCCCTGATACTTTGGACCCTCTTCAGTTTGCCTATCGCCCAAACAGATCTACAGACGATGCCATCTCTCACGTCCTCCACTCTTCCCTCACACACTTGGACAGCAACAATGGGAATTATGTAAGGCTGCTATTCATTGATTATAGCTCAGCTTTCAACACTATAGTCCCCATCAAGCTGGCTTCTAATCTCACAAACCGCGGCCTAAACTCCTCACTCTGGGACTGGATTCAAGACTTCCTCACCGGCAGACCTCAAGTGGTGAAAGTTGGCCAGTTCACCTCAAACTCCATCACCCTGAACGTAGGAGCCCCACAGGGCTGTGTCCTGAGTCCCCTGCCTTATTCTCTCTACACGCATGACTGCGTATCCTCTCACAGCTCCACATCTATTGTCAAATTCGCTGATGATATTGTGGTTCTGGGCCTCATCTCCAACAACGATGAGACCGCATACTTGGACGAGGTAGAGAGACTCACATCATGGTGCCAGGACAACTGTCTCTCGCTGAATGTGAGCAAAACTAAAGAGCTGATCATGGACTTTAGGAAGAGACAGCAGCAGCCCTACACTCTTATGATCAGTGGGACACCTGTGGAGAGGGTGAGCAACTTCAAGTACCTCGGTGTAAACATCTCCGAGAACCTGACTTGGACTACACACATCCAAACACAGGTTAAGAAAGCCAGGCAAAGACTGTACCATCTGCGACAGCTGAGGAAATTCAGGGTCTCACCAACAATCCTGAAAACGTTCTATTCAGGGACAATAGAAAGTGTATTGACTCAGTGCATCTCAGTGTGGTATGGAAACAGCTCCAATCAGGACTGCAAAGCACTACAGAGAGTTGTGCGCTTAGCTGAGCACATCTCAGGGTCTGCTCTCCCCTCTCTGCAGGACATCTACCTCAAACGCTGCAAAAATAGAGCTGTTAAAATAATCAAGGACTCAAATCACCCTGGTAACCATCTATTCACTTTGCTTCCATCTGGTAAGCGCTTCCGTAGCCTGATGGCAAAGAGACTTAGGAGGAGCTTCTTCCCCCAGGCCATCAGGATCCTAAACTCTGCGTCATAACATCACATGACTCCACGTATATACCACTATATCAATAGCTATTCATATTTTTTCTCTACCTCATATTGCTGCTATTTAAATACCCTGGACAACTTTTTGCATTTTGCACATTCTTTTTGCACATTCCTCTTATTACTATTTAAGCCAACAACATACCGACCTGTACTGACCTGCACATTTATATTTTTTTATCTTTTATTTTATTTTATTCCTCTTATTTTTTCTACTTTTCTTTTTCTTAATATTTGTATTCTATATAATTGCACTGTCCTTGGAGAGGACCTGACCTACATTTCACTGCTGGTTATACCCTGTATAATTGTGTATGTGACAAATAAAAATCTTGAATCTTGAATCTTGAAAGAAAAGGCCTGATTTTCTTGATGTTGAATAAAGCAAATCTGCAGGACTGGGTAGTTTCAGCAATGTGGTCAGCTGATCATCAATCATAACTCCCAAGGTTTCTGTCTGTTTTGAAGGAGTTATGGTTGATGTGCCTAACTGGATGGTGAAATTGTGATGAGACAATGTGTTTGATGGAAACACAAGCAGTTCTGTCTTGGCAAGGTTGAGATTTTAAGGTGATGGCCCTTCATTCAGCAAGAAATGTCTGCTAGACAAACATAATACAGTTGGGCAAAAAAGTATTTAGTCAGCCACCAATTGTGCAAGTTCTCCCACTTAAAAAGATGAGAGAGGCCTGTAATTTTCATCATAGGTACACTTCAACTATGAGAGACAGAATGGGGGGAAAGAATCCAGGAAATCACATTGTAGGATTTTTTATGAATTAATTGGTAAATTCCTCTGTAAAATAAGTATTTGGTCACCTACAAACAAGCAAGATTTCTGGTTCTCACAGACCTGTAACTTCTTCTTTAAGAGGCTCCTCTGTCCTCCACTCGTTACCTGTATTAATGGCACCTGTTTGAACTCGTTATCAGTATAAAAGACACCTGTCCACAACCTCAAACAGTAACACTCCAAACTCCACTACGGCCAAGACCAAAGAGCTGTCGAAAGACACCAGAAACAAAATTGTAGACCTGCACCAGGCTGGGAAGACTGAATCTGCAATAGGCAAGCAGCTTGGTGTGAAGAAATCAACTGTGGGAGCAATTATTAGAAAATGGAAGACATACAAGACCACTGATAATCTCCCTCGATCTGGGGCTCCACGCAAGATCTCACCCCGTGGGGTCAAAATAATCACAAGAACGGTGAGCAAAAATCCCAGAACCACACGGGGGGACCTAGTGAATGACCTACAGAGAGCTGGGACCAAAGTAACAAAGGCTACCATCAGTAACACACTACGCCGCCAGAGACTCAAATCCTGTAGTGCCAGACGTGTCCCCCTGCTTAAGTCAGTACATTTCCGGGCCCGTCTGAATTTTGCTAGAGAGCATTTGGATGATCCAGAAGAGGATTGGGAGAATGTCATATGGTCAGATGAAACCAAAATAGAACTTTTTGGTAAAAACTCAACTCGTCGTGTTTGGAGGAGAAAGCATGCTGAGTTTCATCCAAAGAACACCATACCTACTGTGAAGCATGTGGGTGGAAACATCATGCTTTGGGGCTGTTTTTCTACAAAGGGACCAGGACGACTGATCCGTGTAAAGGAAAGAATGAATGGGGCCATGTATCGTGAGATTTTGAGTGAAAACCTCCTTCCATCAGCAAGGGCATTGAAGATGAAACGTGGCTGGGTCTTTCAGCATGACAATGATCCCAAACACACCACCCGGGCAACGAAGGAGTGGCTTCGTAAGAAGCATTTCAAGGTCCTGGAGTGGCCTAGCCAGTCTCCACATCTCAACCCCATAGAAAATGTTTGGGAGTTGAAAGTCCGTGTTGCCCAGCGACAGCCCAAAAACATCACTGCTCTAGAGGAGATCTGCATAGAGGAATGGGCCAAAATACCAGCAACTGTGTGTGAAAACCTTGTGAAGACTTACAGAAAACGTTTGACCTCTGTCATTGTTATATACCCTTTTTGGCAAAGTATTGAGATGAACTTTTGTTATTGACCAAATACTTATTTTCCACCATAATTTGCAAATAAATTCTTTAAAAAGCAGACAATGTGATTTTCCTGGATTCTTTCCCTCCATTCTGTCTCTCATAGTTGAAGTGTACCTATGATGAAAATCACAGGCCTCTCTCATCTTTTTAAGTGGGAGAACTTGCACAATTGGTGGCTGACTAAATACTTTTTTGCTAATATACAGTGTATCTATAGAAAGCTTGATATGTCTACTTTTAAACAAAGTAACCCTTACACAAAGAAAATATATTTCCTAATATATGAATGAACAAAATATTAAATGACATGACAGTATATTACAAATTATACAGAATAATATATTGTGTAAATATATTACAATATATTGAATAATAGATAAGGAATTGCCGCTTTCATATATTGAAAAATGTGTGACAATATATTTAGTTATAAATCACAATATATGTAATTTTATATTCAGTAATACACTTTATAATGTAGATAAGATATGATACAGCATGTGTAAAAATATATTGAACATATATTTACTTACGCAGTATAGACACACATATATGGAAATATATATTTCTTATTTTTAACAATCATTTATGATGTATATGTTTCATAATTTAAAAAATAGTTTACTAGTTTACAATAGTATAAGCACACCCTCTCATACTAAACACTTAGTGAACAAACTATCACTGTGCTGAAAAGTGCGCAGCCATTACTTTTTAAATAAAGTAATATTTAATTTAATCATCATCCTAACTAGAGATCGACCGATATATCGATTTACCGATATTTTTCCCGATATTTAAGCATTTTTCCATAATCGAATATCGGTTTTGTAATATCGGATTCCCCGATAAACACCGCCATCTTGTGGACGTTTTCAGAATTGCGCGCAGGATCGCAATTGCAGCGCATCTGAGGGGAGACGAGACAGCAACGGCGTGCAGGTACTTGATTTGCTGTAGTTAGTAAACTATTTAATATTACAGGCATTAATGCACAAATTAGATGTATTACATAAATGCCTGATATATAGTTTAAATGCAACTTGGCTCTAAGAAATATGATAAATAAGATACTCTGTCAAGCCCTGTCCCTTTAAAGATAGGCTATAACTTTGCCTGAAATAACACAGCCATGAATTAGCACATGGTGGAAATAAAAGCGCTGAATTTAATTCTCTCTGTGGTCTATTAGTCTCGTGAAGTCGGAGTCACATAGATAATCCGTCGAGTCCTCTCCCAATAAAGACGTAACTTTGCATGAATTAAATAATACAGCCATGAATGATTGCATGTTGGAAAGAAAAGCATTGAATGTAATTCTCTCTCTGTTGTCTATATGCTCATCATTAGTCTCGTGAAGCCGCTTTCATATTGCAGTTCACTCAGCGGTTGATGCTCAAGAAATGCTCAGCACGGCCACCGCATGTAACTTTTAACAAGATTCACTTTTTTGAAGCACCCTAAATTGTATTAACACTTACTATATAACCATTATTTCGTTTATAAACATCTAAATTAATACAACTCTATGGAAATTAATAATTTATTATCTCCGCGATCGATCGCAGTTTGAGTAGCCTATAGTTCTGTGTAAAGGCATATAAACCGCGCTGTCAGCAGCATAATTTAGAGCATGCCAGTTGAGAAATGCAATAAAATACAATGCTTGTTATACTCCAATATTCCAGAGAATATTATTCCGTGAATTAACATTATCCAGTGAATTATTCTTCACTCTTTATCCTATTAAACAGCTTATAAACCTACTAAAACTGTAGTTAAAAATGAAGTTGATATGACTCCTTTCCTTTATTTTCTCCATTTGAAAACATTAGACTTTCTATGTTCATTTTGCTTACTGCTAATATTAGTGTTGCTGCTAAAGCTTTTTATAAATAAAATGTTTTTTATTGTTGTAATACGAAGATTAAATTGAACATGACAGGGCTCTAGACTGCGACCAAAATGGTAATTGTTTGCGAGTTAAAATTTGACGTGGTCGCATTTGTACGAGTGCCAGGTCTGCGCTACTCCAAAGCGTCTGCTTCATACAGCGCGCGCTGCCAGCCGCAGCACATTATAGCAGGAGTCAGATTTCACTGATCACGTGAAGAGAGGTGCTATCAGCACGAGCGCTTAGTGGGTAGAGCCTGGTTCATACTCGCCGCGTCAGCACGAGCGTGAAGGTGCGCGTCGCGGATGGAGCGCAACGGATGGATTTGTTTTCAAACTAAAGTAAAAGACCGCTTCTTAAACCAGAGAAGGTGAATGTGGTGGTATTCTTGTAGAAAAAACTCCTGTCAGCTACAGCCAGTTTAGTTTTACTTTTCTTTTTGTTTTCGTTTTGAGAAGCTTGTTATCTTTGCTGTTTACCTCAGGTTATGCTATGGAGGCTTTCCTTAATTAAAAAAATATATATATTAATATTTATTTGCTTCCTCAGAGTTTGCTAAACATTCTGTAATATACTAGGTATATAGTACAGCATGTGGTGTGTCCTATGCCATGCCTCGTCTTATTCGTTTTTGTTGATAAATGTTATGTAAGAGTTTTTCATTGTCAACGTACTGTTTTATTGTTGTTGCGCTTTTTAATTAAGAATAACAATGAATCCATCTTTTGTTTTAGTCTTAAAAAGTTAAAGGTGTATAGATATAAGCAAAACAGACAATGATCTTTTCTTGTAAAATGTGACACCAAGATCGCAAATTTGAAAGTAAAAAGCGCACGAAAAAAGGAATTCCTGTTCACAAAATTTAAATCACAAATAATACAGATGAAAAAGAACAAGTTGAATGTTGAAAACTTTCGTTACCATATAACTATAAACTATGATAAAAGTTCATCAGCATGCAAATGTTGTAGCAAAAACAAAAAACAAATTGCAACCAAATTATGTGCTCGTGCGCAAAAGTGAGATCAGTGGGAAGAATGAGTCTAGAGCCCTGCGTGAAAGACTGCTAATTCTCCAAAAAAAATTTGTTAAGATGACTGAAAGGAGGAAAAACCAAAGTGAAGTATGGACTTACTTCACGCAGTCATTTATTTACTTTATAACAGTAAATAAATATCGGTTCTGCATATCGGTTATCGGGCACATAGACATGCAAATAATTGGTATCGGTATCGGTTCTAAAAAATCAATATCGGTCGATCACTAATCCTAACCACAGGTTCTACTCTCCAGCACAATGGTAACCCCACAAACTTACACAAGAAACCCTTTTACATTTCAAAATAATACAACATTAAACACTAACAGATCTCCCTCTATATTAATATTGAGCAAAAACACATGAAATAACACTTATTTTAACATTTTACTCTCCTTTTAACAGTCAGAAGCAAAGCATGCTGGGAACTAGAGATCTGCTTTAACATTCATATACATGTTTACATACATTCACATTTACTGTATATGGGAACATCTATGAGCAATATATACTCAATAAAGGATCAAACATTATGAATATTAGATGTATCTTTGTCCTCATTTCTAAATATATGTGTATGTATCAATATATAGCCATATATTATATTGCTGTATATTGAAAAATATGTGACCCTGGACCACAAAACCAGTCTTAAGTGTAAATTTTTCAAAATTGAGATTTATACATCAAATGAAAGCTGGATAAATAAGCTTTCCATTGATGTATGGTTTGTTAGGATCGGACAATATTTGGCCGAGATACAACTATTTGAAAATCTGGAATCTGAGGGTGCAAAAAAAAAATCTAAATATTGAGAAAATCGCCTTTAAAGTTGTCCAAATGAAGATCTTAGCAATGCATATTACTAATCAAAAATTAAGTTTTGATATGTAAGACATTTACAAAATATCTTCATGGAACATGATCTTAATATCCAAATGATTTTTGGCATAGAAGAAAAATCAATAATTTTGAACCATACAATGTATTTTTGGCTATTGCTACAAATATACCCCAGCGACTTAAGACTGGTTTTGTGGTCCAGGGTCACATATAAGCACTAGTTTCCAATATATGGAAATGTATTATGTAATATATCGCATTATATTTTGCAGTATATTCCCATATATTTTTGTTTTGTAAGGGAAGTCTTATTGAAAAAAAATATTCTGTGATAAAGTAATCTGTATGAAAGGTGAATCCGTACGCGGTCGTCTTATATCCAGGGTCTAAAGCCGGGCTCACACTGTGCGATTTTTAATAGTCTTTTGCGATTGTTGCTTGTCACACTGTACGAACATGATCCCCATGTCAGACTGTAGGATCTCAGTTGTCTTAATGTCAGACTGTACGACAGTCAAGACGCGACAAAAACGGACATACTTTTTTTTTTTTTCAAAAACGGACGTAGGCCTACTCAAGAAGACTTGTCCGGAGTTTTACGTCATCAATACGTGACCCGCGTTCTCTCGCTATAATGGTAGCTAGCAAACAACAGCAATGTGTAGCGTTAGTTTTATTAATTACATGTCTTGATGTTTAAAAAAAAAACGAAAAAGCTTGTGGAGCAAGTCATGGCTGGGCAAAAGAGGACTTTATGGACTTCCAGTTCTACAGAGCGAACTTCAGGTAATTTTGTTATTCGAGTTTAAACATCCTGCCTCTTAATAAATAAACTTTAAGTAAACTTTACTTTGTACATATATTGTTTTTACAAATAACGAAGTTGAAGTTTGAAGTTGTCGCGCTAATTGCGTCATCAAGTTCAGTGCTCCTATTGGTTCTTGGTTTGACGGTAGTCGTAGGAGATGTCACACTGCAGGAAAGTGTCTGAAATCTTTTGACACTGCCAGAATTTAATCGGAGGAAAAAATTGATCGCAGCGGTCATTAATCGGCTGTCGGTGAACATGTCAAACCAGCGATCTAGACAACCGATTTTAGCCTAGGATTATAGGAATCTTTTAGGATTTTAGGATTTTCAAAATGTGTCTCAGACGACCAAATCGTGGCCAAAATCGCACAGTGTGAGCCGGGCTTAAGACTTGTCAGTCAGTAATACACCCATAACAATAGGTGGTGCCAAATACACGTAAAACAAGTGTGCCATGAAATATGTAATGTAATGTGTAAAGACCGCGAGTGAAAGCAAACGAAAAAGAAAAGCTTACAGCGGCATGAGTTGTGACTGTCATGTTAGCCTGATGGGACCAAAGTTCCTCTGTAAGTGATTTTAAAGCGTAAGACAGTACACAGATTTGAATACTACAATAAGATTTCACTTATTGATATTACAATCGTCCATGTGAGATGCGCGGACATGTAAATGTAACCACCTCTGTAAACAGAGCAGCAAGATTTTTTTAATCTCAGCTAGCCTACTGTTAGTTTCTGGAAGAATACATGCTGTGAGGAATAAGGAAAAGAGATGCGACTCATGGCTTGATCCAGCGGAGGACATCATTTACATGAGTAAGTCTTTCTTTTATTAGCCTACTTGCATTAGTTGTTATTGTGTTACTGTGAAATAACTTGTAGGGGAGCGCAGGGCACAAACTAACGCTGGGTTAGTTGTAACACACGTGGTTTATATACTTCCACATATGCTAACAAAACCCAATTTACGTTATTTACTAGTTGCCATATCAACACTATAAAAAAGTGCGCCAAAATTCAAAAGCCTTTTGAAGATATCACTGAATATTTATTTTACCATAGTAAAAGTACATTTCTGGCTGAAGTAATCTTTATTTATTTGAAAAAGTCTCACGATGCCAGGATTTTTTTTTTCTTTTGTTTAATGTTCTATAAAAAAAAATAAAAGAAATACACAAAAGTAATGTGTTTACAATGTAACACCAAAGAATGTTTAGATAAAACTTTACTGTAATTCTGTTCGCGAATATATGTAGATGTTTATGACGTGCTTAACAATAATAATTTAGTTTTCCAGATATAAAATGTTTTTGTATTGTATAATACATACAAAGCATGCTTATGTTTAAGACTATAAAATCATATTTTTTATTTATTCATTCATTCATTCATTTAGGAGCTACGAGTGACCAATTAGTGATTGCTAATGTGATAAGATAGTTTCTCCTATATCAACATGCTAACAGAATTTGTTTTTTTTGTGTGTGACCAGATACCTTGAAGACTTTACTTCTCTGACAGTGCTGTACCAACATCAGAACTACATTAGGCTAATGTTTTACATAAAATATATGGTAAAATAACCTCCATGACTACTGATGATGGTGCTGTTTTTTTTTTTTTTTTTTTTATTGAATCCATGGAAAGCAGCAGCAGACACTGAAAATACCATGTAAGGTTTATTTGTTTCAACATTTCAACAGGATGTGTTTCAGCAATGACAGAAACGTGTCTTACTGTTCACATCTCTGTGGTTAGATCAGTGTGCTCCACGATGTGTCTTTGACCTTCACTGTACATTTTGATTATACTGTGTTAAATAAAACACAAATACAAATCCCCATTATTTTACTCTCCTCACATTCTTTGTTACCTGCTTCACAGACACATTAGTGACTGGTGGCTCATTAGGGGAGACCCTTTGTCTCTCAAGTGTGAATCACTAAATATTCATGGTCATTGTCACTCCCTCGCATAAGGGCATTCTATCACAGAACATGTCTTACAAATGTTAAATTAATATTTAGTTGTCTATGAAATAGTAAACATGATGATTTTCACATCATTTTGTGGCAAAAACTCTAGTCTACAACATCCAGTTCTCAAAAGTCTTGTCAACAAATGTTTTGTATGTGTTTTAGGGCCTTATTTCAGTGATTTAAAAATATTTTTTCACTAATCCTGCATAAACATTGTTTTCTCAAAAACAAAAACATGTACATTGATGCTGTTTACATATTATTGTAGCCCAGTTTGTGCTAATTAAAGTGTAATCAGACTTCAAACCTCAGATCCTACAAATCCAAAAAAAAAAAAAAAAAAAATCCTACAAATTCAATAGGATTGCAGCCCTTCATGCTTGGACTCCTAATAATTATATAAGCAGAATATGCAGTCTGACCGAATTGTATTCAGATTAACAAAAATGTGTAAACCGTCAGCAAAGGGGGCTGCTCACACTGAGTAAGAAGATACTGATGACAGTATTTCTTCAACCTTCATTTTGATCAATCATCAATAAGCATGTTGCTCCTGTTTTAGGCTATATCATGAGGCAAATCTATTCACAAGCTGACCTTCTTTACAATGTGACATGAAATACAGTTGGCATTTGGCTTCTGTTTATGTGCCAAGCATGCTCAGAGTTGTACCGAGGTCTCTTAATTAATTAGAAATGAGTTAATTAATTAGAAAAGTGAAAAAAGACAGAAAAAAAATTAAGGACTTAAGTTTGCCTACTTCTCCTTTTTCATAAGAAACACAAATTTCATTGGAGTAGTGTGTATTTCATAAGTACTAGTATGTACTAAAAATTGTTCAGTTAATGAGACACTTTGGTCTAGACCTGCAGGACAAGGTTTCATAAGAAATTTCTAGCTGTAGTCCTATAGTGCCATATGTAACAGCAGTTTCAGGACAGCACCACTAACCTTAAGTTCAATGAGGCTATAATTTCCACTTAGACTGTTGGCCTGGCGCTGCTGTCCTGAAACAGCTGTCATGTATGCCGCTGTGAGTCTGCAGCAGGATGCTATTGCTTTTCACACACTGTCAGTAGATCCAGGACAAGAACAGGTGCAAAGCTCATAGAGCAGCCCACAACTCACTGCACAGACTCTAGCATGTGTGCTGTATGCTTACTGGATCAATTCTATGTATAGTTTAAAAGCCTGAGGTAGCAGCATAAGGCAATCCACACATAGTTACAAAGGTACAGAGATCACAACACTCAGAACACTGGAAAGAATGAGGCTTAGTGTGGCATTCTGCCCCTCAAATTCAACAACTGATGTGTGATGGATGAAGTCACCTTAGTTTTTTTTAAAAATTCTCAAATAACATGATCATATCAATCACCTATTTTTGTCAATGAAATCAGTTGACACCATTTTGCGCTCTTATCTTATCTGAGTTATTATTTGCCAATTGTTTTCAAGTTAAAAGGTTTTTGTTGTGGTTGTGGTTGTTTTTGAAGAGTTGCACCATGCAACATTTTTCAAATTGAACTTATTATTATTGTTGTTGTGGTTGTTGTTGTTAGGGGTTCAAGCACATAGTGCAGAAACTCAGTTGTTTTTGTAGGAATTATTATTATTATTATTATTATTCTGCTCTAAAACTGATCATGCAGCCCAAACCTTAAGGCCCAGAGAGCTGATACTTTGAAAGATGGTAGTACTCTCCCTGTCACGAATCCTGGCCATGCTCTTCCGTTAACTCGCCACCAGATGTCACTCACTCACCACATGGACTCGTACAGCACACTGGACTACAGTTCCCACAATCCATTGCACTGACGACACGCAGCTGATTACACGGATCACACAGCTGAATTCACTGATCACCCCATCACACACACTATTTAACCTGGGACTTCCTCTTGCTCTCGGCCGAGTATTATTTGCATTTATCACTCTCCTAGCGATAGCAAATTTACAGAGCCATTGTCTTTGTCTTAAGTCATAGTCTTAGTCTTGCCTTGTTTTCCTGCCGTGTTTGACCCTGCCCGTGTTTACTGGATTAACCCTTAACCTCTGCCGTTTGGACTCTGTTTGCTCCCTGTTTGGACTTTTGCTCTCGCTTTTGGATTATCTCTCTGCCTTGCCCTTTGGATACTGTTCGCTGATCGTCGACCCACGCTTGTTCCACGTATTGCTTTGTCTTGCCCTTGCCATACCTGTTTGCCACTATCTGACCCTGCCTGTTTCTGACCATGTTTTATAATAAAGCTTTGCATATGGATCCGCACGTCTCATGTCTCGTCAGCCCCGTAACAGAATACTCAGCCGTAAGAGGATCCAGCGGCTTTTCTAGTAGACATTGGCCAGGTATGGACACTGCACTACTGTTGTTATCCCTCGAGCAGGGTTCGAGACCGCTCGAGGAATACATACAAGAGTTTTTAGATCTTGCTTATTTTTCTGATCTGCCGGACTATGCACTAATAGACTTTTTTTGTGAGGGCATTAATCAGCCGCTCAAACGACAGTTAATCCGTGAGGGTCCCCGTGCATCACTCAGTCAATTTATGGACTATGCTTTGCTGTGTGTGGGCTCTTCTTTTACTGTGGGTGTCGCGGAGGAACGCAACACCGCACTCACTAACAAAATGGCGGCAGCAACAACACCCCTTCATGTCATTGCTCACGTCAAGCCAGAGTCTGCTCACGTCAAGCCAGAGTCTGCTCACGTCAAGCCAGAGTCTGCTCACGTCGTCGCTGTCAAGCCAGAGTCTGCCCACGTCTCAGTGCTCCAGCCAGAGTCTGCCCACGTCTCAGTGCTCCAGCCAGAGTCTGCCCACGTCTCAGTGCTCCAGCCAGAGTCTCTTCACGCCTCCTCTGAGCTGCCAGAGGCTGTCACCAGAGATTTAGGGTCAGTCCTTCGAGTTCCGTGTCTGGTTTCCAGCATAAGGGACCCACCACTGATATCAGTGCGAGCAGCTGGCCTTCCCAGGGCCTCAACCCTGGCTGTTACAGTGACTGTTCCCCTGACCTCAGTGCTTCCCGTTATGGCGGTCGCCATTTTGAGTGTGTGGGCTGCACACTGTGGTCCTGAGGCCTCTCCTGTCCACGAGTCTGTTCCTGAGGCCTCTCCTGTCCACGAGTCTGTTCCTGAGGCCTCTCCTGTCCACGAGTCTGCCCCAGAACCTCCAGAGGAGGCGGCGTCCACTGCAGAACCACCAGAGGTGGCAGCTTCCGCTGCAGAACCTCCCGAGGTGGTGGCGCCCACTCATGAACTCACTGTCTGCCTTGTCACGGCCACGGAGGCCGTCCCTGAACTCGCTGTTTGCCCTGTCACGGCCACAGAGGCCGTTCCTGTACTCACTGTCTGCCTTGTCACGGCCACGGAGGCCGTTCCTGACCTCATGGTCTGCCCTGTCACGGTCATGGAGGCCGTTCCCGAACTCACTGTCTACCCTGTCACGGCCAAAGAGGCCGTTCCTGAACTCACTGTCTACCCTGTCACGGTCATGGAGGCCGTCCCTGAACTCACTGTCTGCCCTGTCACGGCCAAAGAGGCCATCTGTGAGCTCACGCCCTGTTCTGTCACGGCTAAAGAGGCCGTCTGTGAGCTCACGCCCTGTCCTGTCACAGCTCAAGAGGCCGTCTGTGAGCTCTCGCCCTGTCCTGTCACGGCTAAAGAGGCCGTCTGTGAGCTCTCGCCCTGTCCTGTCACGGCTAAAGAGGCCGTCTGTGAACTCTCGCCCTGTCCTGTCACGGCTAAAAACGCCGTCTATGAATCCTCGTCCTGCCCTGCCGCGCCCCCTGAGATCATGAATGCTCTCCCTGTATTGTCTGTCTCTGCTCTCCCTGTGTTGTCTGTCTCTGTTTCCCCCAGATCTCATGGTTTCCTGCCCAGTCTGCTTCCTGGCAAGGGTTTTCTGCTCAGGTCTGGTGGTCCTCTGCCCTGCCGTGGTGGTCTTCTGCTCGGGTCTGGTGGTCGTCTGCCCCGTCGTGGTGGTCTTCTGCTCGGGTCTGGTGGTCGTCTGCCCCGCCGTGGTGGTCTTCTGCTCGGGTCTGGTGGTCGTCTGCTCCGCTGTGCTGGTCTTCTGCTCTGGTTTGGTGGTCTTCTGCTCGGGTCTGGTGGTCGTCTGCCCCGCCATGGTGGTCTTCTGCTCGGTTCTGGTGGTCGTCTGCTCCGCCGTGGTGGTCTTCTGCTCGGGTCTGGTGGTCATCTGCTCCGCCCTGGTGGTCATCTGCTCCGTCTGCTCCGCCCTGGTGGGCTCTTGCTCTGTCCTGGTCTCCGGTTCCGGCTGGATGTCCTGCTCTGCCCCGATCCCCGGTCTTCCCACTTCCTCACGGACCTGGCCCTCCGTTCCCTCCCCCTGTTCCGCCTCCGCTCCACCGCCCTCCTGGACTATATAGGAGCGTCTGGAAGCCGCTCCTTGGGGGGGGGGGCTATGTCACGAATCTGGTCCATGCTCTCCCGATTAACCACCACTAGAGGTCACCCGTTCACCACTATGACTTTTTCACTCACAACACATTGGACTCAATTTCCCATAATCCTTTGCACTGACGACATTCACAGCTGTTCACCATTTCGCCCACACCTGATCACCATTTTCCAATCACCACCACACACCATATAAGCCTGGGACTTGCTCTTGCTCAGGGCCGAGTATTGTTAGCATTTATCACTCCCCAAGCGATAGCAACTTTACAGAGCCATATAGCCATTGTCTTAGCCTTAGTCTTGCCTTGTTTTCCTGCCGTGTCTGACCCTGCCCGTGTTTACTGGATTTACCCTTAGCCTCTGCCGTTTGGACTCTGTTCGCTCCCCGTTTGGACTTATTGCTCTCGTCTCTGGATTATCTCTCTGCCTTGCCCCTTTGGATACTGTTTGTTGATCGTCGACCCACGCTTGCTCCACGGACTGCTTTGTCTTGCCCTTGCCATACCTGTTTGCCACTATCTGACCCTGCCTGTTTACTGACCATGTTTTAGAATAAAGCTTTGCATATGGATCCGCACGTCTCACGTCTCGTCAGCCCCGTAACAATATCTATACAAGACCAATGATTCAAAGGTCCATTCATAAAGTGAGCCGTTTACTGAAGTATTGAATGAATCAGTAATTTGAATGAAGCAAATGAATTAATGACTCATAAAGACATTTACCACCACCAACTGTCAGTTTTAGTTTATTATTTAGAGTATTAATTTATTTAAAAAAAAAGATGACTGACTTCTTTTGTGGAATATAAAAGAAGGTATTTTGAAGACTTTTAGTAACAGCTGTTGACTTCCATTGCATAAATGAAAAAAAAAGTTTCTCAAATTCTCTTACGTTCCATAGTTTATGTTAGGACGTTGTAGCCTAAACATTTATGTGTAATACATTTTATGTTGTCTTTCTAAAGCTACTATTTGTAATGTCTACTTAATACTTAAAACTCATTTAGCTTTAAATCAGGGGTTTCCAATGCTGGTCCTGGAGATCTACCTTCAGTTCCAACCCTGATCAAACACACCTGTCTGTAATTATCAAGTGCTCCTTAATTAGTTGATTCAATTGTATTTGATCAGGTTTGAAGCTGATCTTTACAGGAAGGTAGATCTCCAGGAACGGGATTGGGCACCCCTGCTTTAAATAATATTTTGGGGGTATTTTCACAGCCAAATGTAATTTGTGATTAATTAAATGAACTAACTGACACATCATGTAATTAATTAGATTGGTAATTAATAACATTTTAATTGCTTGTATTTTTGTTCACATTTAAATTTTTAATAATGAACCTACAGAATGAGCATACAGGCTTATGCATTTATTTATTTATGAAGAGAACAGATAAACAGAAACTGTGCATCACTTTTCATGTTCAACACCGCACTCCGCAGTGAAAGCAGAGGCAACTAAATACAACAAAGCATGCTAGTGTAACGGAACTAGTCAGACACGGAAGGTGAGTAAAAGATAAAGAGTTTATTCAAGCTCGTGCAAGGTGTCAGGTGAAGGATCGTCTTGAAGACAGGTGAGGAACAGTTCATTCGTGACAATAGTGCTCCGTGCACAAAGGACTGATCCTATGCTTCTCCTTCTCACAGGTCTCCAAGGTTCCTGGGTCCAAGAGGCGAAGGAGAGCGTCCCGGGAATCTTCACAGAATTATTTCAGGAGCTGAGAGGATGACAAGGAGCAAAACAACAGGTAAGTAACTTCAGGTAGGATACTCAGACTGTAGAGCTAGTTGAGAGCGTCGGTCCTTGAGGTGTCGCTACTTCAGCTTTGTAAAGCAGCAGAGATGGTCCATGGAGTAATCCTGTTACGTCAAGATCGGACGATGAAGTGAGCTGAGGGAAGTGCTTTTATGTGGCTGGTGATAACGAGGTGCAGGTGCCGGTGATGATTGGAGATACACAGGTGATAGTGATGAGTGACGGGGAAGACGGGCCATTCTGTGACATTACCTCCCCCTCCCGGACGGCGCGTCCCGCGACGTAACAATAATACCGGGGAGGGGGGGTGGGCGCCCTGGAGGCTGGAGCAGAACCTGGACAGGACAGGGAAGCCTCCAGGGCGGATCAGGAGCCTTAGGAAGCCAGGGCAGGACTGGAGGCTCGGGAGACCATGGCGGGACTGGAGACTCGGGAGGCCTTGGCGGGACTGGAGACTCGGGGAGCCATGGTGGATCAGGAGACTCGGGGAGCCATGGCGGATCAGGAGGCTTGGGGAGCCATGGCCCTATTTTTTGGGGAGCCCAAAGGGATTCATGAGACCATGCGAAATGAGCCATAGTGGCCCTGACCAATGTCCCTAGCAAGGCCACTATGGCTACCAGGATTACAGGAATATAGCCCCCCCCCCAAAATTTCTTTGGGAATGTTCCCCACAAGGGGTCTCACTGGAGGAGCAGGCTCTGTGGGGCGCTCTGGAGGAGCGGGCTCTAGGGGGCGCTCCAGAGGAGCGGGCACCCGAGGGCGCTCTGGAGGGGCGGAGTCTAGGGGGCGCTCCGGAGGAGCGGGCACCCGAGGGCGCTCTGGAGGAGCGGATTCTTGGAGGCGCCCGGGGGGCGCGGAGCTGGATAGAACCAGCGAAGACGCAGGAGGACGCTCTTGCAGCGCGGACACCTGAGGGCGCTCTTGCAGCGCGGACATTAGAGGGCGCTCTTGCAGCGCGGACATGTGAGGGCGCTCTTGCAGCGCGGACATGTGAGGGCGCTCTTGCAGCGCGGACATGTGAGGGCGCTCTTGCAGCGGTGGGCTGGACGGGACCAGCGGGAACTCAGGTGGGCTGGACGGGACCAGCGGGAACTCAGGTGGGCTGGACGGGACCAGCGGGAACTCAGGTGGGCTGGACGGGACCAGCGGGAACTCAGGTGGGCTGGACGGGACCAGCGGGAACTCCGGTGGGCCGGACGGGACCAGCGGAGACGAAGGCGAGCTGGGCGGGACCAGCGGAGCTTCAGGTGGGCTCTTGCGAGGTGTAGGAATAGGTGGGCACAGACGAGGAGTAGGCAATGGAAGGCACTGGCGAGAAGACATGGGAGAAAGAACGGGAGCCGAGAACTCCGGAGGAAGAGCCTCATCCATTAGCCCCTCGTTCTGTGTTGGCGGAGCCTGAGTGTGAGTGGGCTGTTGAATCATCCTTGCTGACTCGGGAGGTGGAGGAGCAAACATAGCAACCGGAGGCCGTTTGCCTGTGACAAGGGAAAAGGACTTCAGCGCTGACCTAACAGATATTCCTGATGGATCCAATACACTCGCCCTCAGATCAGCACTATTGGAAACCCTCTTCCGGGTTCGTGGGTAAACGGGCCTCGTTGCGGGTGATGGACTTGAAAAGGCGGCAGCCACGGGACTGGGATCAGTAGGTGGCACATCCTCCATTTCGCCGACATCATAAGAAGATCCCGCAATCCATAAAGCGAAGTTTACGTACTGCTCTAAAGACCAGTAGGGATCGCTGTGTGGCATAAGACTCCGGATTTCCTCCTCCAGTCCAACTCTAAATCCCTCCATCAAAGTGACATCGCTACACAGGGCCCGGTAACTGGAGGCGAGGAACTCCTCCGAATACTCCTCCACACTTCTGCCATTTTGGAAGAGGAAGATGATACATCCTCCAGTGAGGTTATCCTCTTCCCTGGGCCGCACCTTTATGGAGGCAATCGCCAACCTCATCTTCGGTTAAAGGTCCGATCTTCTGTAACGGAACTAGTCAGACACGGAAGGTGAGTAAAAGATAAAGAGTTTATTCAAGCTCGTGCAAGGTGTCAGGTGAAGGATCGTCTTGAAGACAGGTGAGGAACAGTTCATTCGTGACAATAGTGCTCCGTGCACAAAGGACTGATCCTATGCTTCTCCTTCTCACAGGTCTCCAAGGTTCCTGGGTCCAAGAGGCGAAGGAGAGCGTCCCGGGAATCTTCACAGAATTATTTCAGGAGCTGAGAGGATGACAAGGAGCAAAACAACAGGTAAGTAACTTCAGGTAGGATACTCAGACTGTAGAGCTAGTTGAGAGCGTCGGTCCTTGAGGTGTCGCTACTTCAGCTTTGTAAAGCAGCAGAGATGGTCCATGGAGTAATCCTGTTACGTCAAGATCGGACGATGAAGTGAGCTGAGGGAAGTGCTTTTATGTGGCTGGTGATAACGAGGTGCAGGTGCCGGTGATGATTGGAGATACACAGGTGATAGTGATGAGTGACGGGGAAGACGGGCCATTCTGTGACAGCTAGGGCTGGGTAAAAAAAATAAAATTCTCGATTTTAATAGATTCTCATTTTTATGAACCAATATCGATTCTTAAATCCCAATCAATGCTGTTTTCATTTGATGAATAAACAATACATATAGTGCAACTCCCATCCAATGAATCGAAATGGGCTAAGGTTTTGATATGAAACAAAGTCTCAGATTTCAATTTCGGTCCATTTTATTAGGAAATTCAAGCAATAAATACTGTTTTGGTGCTCTTTAATGTGACGTTATAGATCGCAGTATACACCTCAAATCAAGCGAAGCGGCAGCGCACATGAACTCATCTCTTTGCACTCACCACTAACTGGACAGGGGTGGGAATTACAGTTATAAATTACAATAGCTCAGCCTCAGTGTAATCTGTCAAAGTAACGGACGGCCTTCGGATTTTTCTGTCACTTCTAAAAAAAATTATGCAATGCAATCTCTATGAGTTCCGGGAGGGCTAGCACTAATGTGCCTTTGTCATCATGCGTGACCTTAACTTGTGCAGCGATTGGTCAGAACAAACATACCGCTAATAAGAAGAAATATGAAGTCAGGACTAGTCTGTATGGGCTGAATAAAGCAAACCAGTATCTTACCAGTGAAGTTTTGATGGATGGCGATTGTAATGGAGGTAAAGGCGATTACAGTCAGTGACTCGAACCCGCAACCTTTGGATCACGAGTCCAACTCTCTAACCATTAGGCCACGACTTTATTCGTCAAGTGGTGATTTTTTTTGATTACCAGAAAGCAGTGACATTAGGAAAGCACATTTCTTTTCATCTGAGTAAAACTGTTCTTCCTGCTTAAGCGATCGATTGGGCTGCAGCGGTCCGGGAGACAGATCGTTTGTTTCGTACCTCCTATGAGTATTTTGTTCAACAGTTACATGATGTGTTTGAATATCCCACTGGGGGCAAGGATATAGCTACACAATTGCTTCATATGTCTCAAGGTAACTGCACCGCTGCAGATTACGCTATCGACTTTAGAACGCTCGCTGCTCAAAGTGGATGGAATGACATCTCGTTAAAGGCTGTATTTCAACAAAGTTTGAACCTCGACCTACAGTCTGAACTGGCTTGCAAGGGTTCATTTACTGAATATATAACTCTCGTTATTAAGCTCGATAACCTTATGAGGAATGCTCCCAATGGAAAAACTGTCCAGCAATCACAGGCCAGCGCTCCAGTCACACACCAGCTCTGCCATGTTCCTCAACCTACTTCAATGCCTAGCCAGGAGCCCATGCAACTGGGGTTCTCGAGACTCACTGAAGAGGAGAGAACTCGACGATATCAACTCAATCTATGCTACTACTGCAGTGAAACAGGCCACCACAGCATAGCATGTCCACACAAAGCCCGGAGAAACACCAAGATTACTACCTGGGTGAGTGTTGAACAATTTTCTCTCCTCCCTACCAAATCATTGACTTTTCCTGTTTGTCTATCTACTGAAAGTACTTTCATTGATTTAACAGCGCTGATCGATTCTGGATGCCAGTTTTGTCCTGGCATCATGGTGAACTAACCCATTGGTCTAGATTCTGCCAAACCCATTGCATGCACTCAGCCATAATCAAGCCCTGTTTGACGACAAGCATCAAAAGCCCAAACACTACTCAAACCATTAAGAATCCTTCCTGTTATGATGAATTCAGTGAAGTTTTTAGTAAAATTAAGGCCACACAGTTACCAACTAATCGACTATGGGACTGCGCTATTGACTTGTTACCCAATACCATGCATCATAAAAGCAAAGTCTACCCTCTGTCACGCAACAAGACTCAAGCCATGGAAGACTACATAGAAGAAGCCATGAACTCTGGATTTATCCGTTCCTCCACTTCACCAGCTGCCGCAGGATTTTTCTTTGTGGAAAAGAAAGATGGAGGCTTACGGCCGTGCATAGATTACAGAGGTTTAAATAACGTGACTGTCAAGTTCCGCTACCCCTTCCATTGGTTCCTTCAGCACTGGAACAACTACGTGAGGCCAGGATCTATACTAAGCTTGACCTCAGAAGCGCATACAACCTGATCAGAATTTGTGAGGGTGATGAATGGAAGACTGCCTTTCTCACCACTAGGGGCACTATGAGTACCTGGTCATGTCATATGGACTTGCTAACTCCCCAGCAGTCTTCCAGTCTTTCATCAATGAAATCTTCTGAGATCTACTGAACCAGTGTGTAGTGACACACATTGATAACATCCTTCCTTGGGTACAACATCAGTCATCAAGGTGTCGAGATGGATGACTCTAAGGTCAAAGCAGTCACAGACTGGCCTCAACCCACTACAGTAAAAGAACTTCAGAGATTTCTCGGCTTTGCAAACTTCTACAGATGCTTCATTCGTAACTACAGTCTGATTGCATCCCCCCCTAACGTCACTGTTAAAAGGCAAACCATCAAAACTCAAATGGACTGAAGAAGCTACCCAAGCCTTCACCAAACTCAAGAACAGTTTTACCACAGCCCCGATTCTCAAGCATTCTGATCCTAACCTTTCCTTCATGTTAGAAGTAGATGCGTCTGATTGCGGGATTGGAGCCGTTCTTTCACAGTGTCATGGTCAACCAGGTAAACTCTACCCTTGCGCATTCTTCTCAAGAAAATTGACTTCTGCTCAGCGCAACTATGATGTAGGCAATAAAGAACTTTTATCTATGAAGGCAGCGATAGAAGAGTGGAGACATTTGCTTGAGGGAGCAGTCCATCCGTTCCAAGTTATCACCGACCATAAAAATCTAGAATACATCAAGAGGGGCAAACGCTTGAATCCACGTCAAGCCCATTATTCTTCACCCTTTCCAGTTTACCGTCACCTACAGACTGGGCAGCAAGAACTGTAAGGCTGATGCTCTATCCAGATGTCATGATCGTACAACAGACAATGTCACACCTGAATCTATTCTTCCACCATCTGTTATTGCTCTAGTAACCTGGGACATTATGGAAGAGATCCAACGAGCCCATCAGCAAGAACCACCACCAGACAACTGTCCCCCAAATAAACACTTTGTGCCTCAAGGTTTACGTCTCCGAGTCATGCAATGGGTTCACACATGTCTGAGCTCAAGACATCCTGGAATTTCACGCGCTCTCCGTCTATTACAGAATAGACCAAAGATGTGGTAAGTATGCTATGTCAAGTCCTGCCAAACTTGCGCTCAATCCAAGACCCCCAAGGAACTACCTTCTGGTCTCCTCCAACCGTTACCAATTCCTCAATGTCCTTGGTCACACTTGTCCATAGAATTCCTTCCATGGGCTAAGTATGCTCAAAACTCCCTAACTCATTCCTCCACTGGCGTGACCCCTTTCCAGTGCATCTTGGGTTATCAACCCCCCTTGTTCCCGTGGTCAGGTGAACCCTCAACAGTACATGCAGTCGATGACTGGATGAGGGGCAGTGAGAGGGTGTGGGACAGTGCCCATGTCCGTTTACAGAGAGCCGTCAGAACACAAGAGTTCCAGGCCAACAGACGTCGTCGCCCACACCCTCCCTACCAACCAGGACAAAGGATCTGGCTTTCTAAGAGGGACCTCAAACTGCGACTACCGAGCAGGAAGCTCAGCCCCGGTATGTTGGCCCATTTAAAATAATTAAACAAATTAATTAGGTCACGTACCAGCTTGAGCTTCCTACTAATTACCGGATCTCTCCCTCCTTCCATGTCTCGCTCCTCAAGCCGGTCCACCCGGATGCTGACCCCAATGCTGAGAACCAAGAGCCACCACCACCGCTGGATATAGATGGATCACCAGCGTACAAGGTGAATGAGTTGCTGGACTCAAAACGTTGAGGGGGTTCAGCTCCAATATCTGGTGGACTGGGAGGGCTATGAACCTGAGGAGAGATCATGGGTAGCTGCCCCCGACATCCTGGATCCTTCACTCATCGAAGACTTTCATCGAGCCAGATCCGATCGTCCAGCACCACGGGGACGTCCTCGTCGAGCGCCAGGAGGCGCTCATGGGGGGGGGGGGGTGTTCTGTAACGCCATGCCAGCAGAGGGAGCCCTCACCCGAGTACTCACTGGTACCACTCCCTCTGCTGCTTCTGTGATCACTTCCTGTTTGGCAGCCATTTAAGCATGGCCAGGCCAAACAGACCTTGCGAAGTAGTGCCAGTTTCACTGCCTTACCGAGCGTTTCCATCGTCTTGTTTTGTTTGCTACATGTATGATTTATCGCCTGTTTCTCTGGATTTTTGCCTTTAGGATTACCCTCTTGTTTGTTTGGCGACTGGACTGAATACTGTGATTTTGACTTCTTTGCCTGTGACCATGACTCTGATTTTTGCCTCACGATTTGGATTGTTGAATGGTTCCTCATTAAACTTCTGCAAATGGATTCTAACACAGCCTCAGCCTCACCCTCATTACAATGATAGAAGAGGTGTATTTAAGTCACTGGATGTATAAATTGCATTTTAATGTATTCTGAATAAAAGGCATTTTGAACCACTTTTTATATTCAACTAAGCAATAAAGTTGCAAGTTATACATAAGGAGCAGTTACATGTTGCCAAGACCATACCATTGTCCATCCATACCATCTTCACCAAACATCAGGACATGACATGGTTAACAGATTTGTGGCAAGAAATATTTTAACGATTAAACAGCTGTTTTTTTGTTTTTTGTTTTTCTCCCAGATGATTGTCTTTTATTTTTCAAATGTATTCAGGGATGAAGGACCATTAACGTTAATGCAGAACACCTGGCATGTTTCACTTGTCATTAAGTAGAAACATGCTATAAAACTGGTGTACAGCTGGTACTGCTGGTACATGCTGGCTGAGTGAACACGGATTAAGTGCTTTGCTCAAGGGCACAAAGAAATTATTTTAGTAACTCCTGATTAGATACAGTGGGCTTATAAAGTCTAAGACACGGTAAAATGCTTGTATTTTGCATTAATTTCTTATTTAATGTATAAAAATAATTTAATCTTCTTAAATGACAAATTACAGTCTCCTTGGCATTGAACAAATGTTTGTGCAAATCCTAATGAGACATATGATTTGAAATTATTCCATAAAAGCATGTTTGTTTTCAAGTTTAGATGACAAGATATAAGATTTTCGATAAGGTATCAGACCTATCAAAGTTAAAACTGGCTATAGAAAAACTATAGAAACATTTCATAACAGTGTGTTTAGAAAGACTAAAAATCTATTTTTTCCACATCAAATTAGATTTTCAGTGTGGCATTGATTTTACATATTTGCTGCACCCCCCCAAAAAATATATATATATATTTAAAAAAAATGTAATTAAAAATTGTAAAATTTAAAAAAAATTATAACAAAAAAAATGTCTGTATGTGTATAGACCACTTTGGTTACACTTCTAAAGCAGAAGCATGAGGCCACCTCTATTTCTGCTTTTCAGCTGCTCTCTTTGCTCATCCAGTGCCAGTTCTCTGTTGTCAAAGATCAAATCCACTACTGGTGGACATAGGCCATAAACAGAAGTTAAAATTTCCCAGCATGTCCTTCTGTATTCAGGGTTGATGTCTGGTTGGCATCTGTGGTATCTCTCAGTAACGCTTCTGCCTTTCGACTGTGATGATTGATGAATGGATTTATTAACGTGTCCTCCAAGCCAGACTGCCATCACTGTACTGACCTGACTCACAGTAACAGTTTGAGCGTCTATATAAATGTTCTAAGATATGAATGTTATCTTAAAGAGGCTATAATAGAATAATGTGCCCATGATCATACTACTTAATTGCATTGCATCATATAAAATATGATGCAATATACAATTAAATATTATGATCAAGGGCACATTACAATATTGTATATGATGCGATATACAATTAAGTTTAGGGTCATATACTGTATTTTTGTTTGATTTCTTATGAATCTCCAACTCATGTACATCTTATACTTCCCAACACTGTGAGCAAGTTGACAGTTTAGAGAGCATGTTCTATTATTGCCTCAGTTTGTTTGACTGTGATGGTGTGCAGGTAATATAATGGTGTGCAGGTAATATAATGCAACACAAACAGAATTTTGTTTAATGTGAGAAAAGTAGCATGTGATTTAAAAAACTACACATTTGAGCAACTAAGCAACTGTAACACTACTGTTTGCTTTAGTTGGGCTTTTTGTACTTTAATGTTGTTTTCATTGTCACTTGTAACAATGTGCTAAAATACATTTTTTGAGGCAATGAAAACTAAGATCCACTGGGATCAGATGATGGTGACTGTATTCATTGTGAGGATATTTAAATAATTGCTCATGAGTGTTTTGTGTTTTTTATGTATGATATTACAGCAGTGGTATGGTATCATACTTTAATGAACACAACTGAGCAGAACAGAACAGAACACTGAATCAGTTAGGCATCAAGAATCAGCATATGAAACTCAACAATGGTTACAATAAACAAAAGTAAATGTTATGCTGAAATGCATGTTGGGTATAAACATAGTACAAAACTCATTCATGACTCCCAGCATGCATTGCAGTTGATCTGTTTATCTGAATTAGTTTGATGAGTCACTTTTCAAAAAAGTAATCTACTCCATTTTAATTTGAAAACATCTCTTTCTTTATTAATGTGTAAGTGTTTATATTGAAACACTATTGTGAGCACTGAAAGAGAATTAACTTAATGAATAGCAAGAGTCAAGAGCCCAACTAAAGTAAACACTGATTAAAATAATGTGGTTTGTTGAAATTTAAAAAAGAAAATTCTACATTAATTGCGGGTGCAAACGTGATATTAATTCAAAGCCATTAACAATGACAAATCAACTATTTTTAACATTGATTCAATGGTTTTCACCTGCTCTCTTGCTAAGTTACTCCCCAACAATGGACCACATAACTCATCCCAACTGAAAGAGAATCCCCTATTTTTTCTGCCTTTGAGGTAATGGGCTTTTGAAAGGTAAAAGTCTCAGAGAGCTTCGAAAAAAAAAAAAAAAAATATGCTGCTTGACAGGATAAACAACTCTTAATCTCAAGGGATTATCCAGGGTTACCATTTCAGTATGAGTTAAAAATTAGATGGCATCAGGACTCTACGTAAAGCTGCATGGCTCTGCAGATTATGGGTTGCACTTTGCACAGAGCCTATATTGATTTTATAGCCTTTATGGCTCTTTGTACAAGACATATCCACAATATCAACCCACAAAAAAACGGGGGGATAATAAAAAGTCTTTGGTAAAGACTTGTGAAAAATATCCCCAACCGCATCAAATTGTTTCAGATTTCTCTCGGAAGGGATATCACAAAAGATCTGTTGCAGCCAAAACCTAGGCTCAGCAAGAAACTGTGAAGACAGAAGCTGGAGCACAATTGCCTTACAGTTTCCTCTTTGACTATTTTCTGCACATATGGTATCGGCTTCAGTGGCATACTCTAAACACTAACAGCTGGGCAGTGCTCGTGTGGCAGACCCTACTACCCTGTTCCCCTAATTCCCCTGTGTGCTGTCGCTAATGTACAGGCAAATACATTAGTATCTGTCTCTGAGGCATTGGCTCCCCAACCCCCTTCTTCTTGTGATGCAGGGGCTGTCTGGGTAAATGCAGAGGAGCCTAACCATATATATATATATATATATATATATATATATATATATATATATATATATATATACTGTTATAAATTGCTGTAGATTTAGCAGCACAGTACTGTAAAAACCTACAGTACAATACCACATTTATGCAATACAGTAAAATACTGTAATTTATATTGCATTCTGGGTCATTTTGACTTGGCGGGAATATTTTACAGTATATTTTAGTGTTGCTGTAACCTTTCTGTAGCCTGACTGTAATAAACAGGGCAATAATACAGGACTGCTGTAAATAGCGTGCCACCTGATGTCACATCACAGACAACACAGCTGCTGCTGACCGGAGAGAGACGCAGAACGGAGGATTTATGCAAGTTCGGTAAGTTAATTTGATTATCATGTTTTTATGATATAGTTTACATGGTTTTTAGTGTGGAATGAAACCGCGAGTTCAGCCGCGAAGGTTATAATCTCCTCCCTAAAAGATGTAGTCGAAACTCTGTGAGTTAATTTAAGCACTCTTTCGCCCGCTGCTCTCCTGACATTTTCACATCTAGTGAATTAGATTATGGTTTATTTTGACCAAAACTAGAGTTGATGCTTATTGGAATTGTGGAAAGACAAACCCAGACCATTTTGGTGCTGTCAGTGACAAACCGGAGCACTTTTTAATACATACCTGTACATACATTTTTTTGCGGTGCGCAAAAAAGAAAAAAAAGATTTGCAGACCGCTTCACGGTTGTGGTTAATACTGGACAAAGTCACTTACTCACATGTAAGTAACCACGTGAGCCGCGCGCGCATGGAGACGCCCAACATAAACAAAGAGTCAGGAGTGAAGAGTTAATCGCGGCTATACTGTTAGTTTCTGGAAGAAGACGCGCTGAGTAAAGGCTGGATTTCCCTCAAAATAAGAGCAAGAGTTCATCCAGAAGAGAAGATCAATCTGATGAGAATGCTTCTTTTTTGCATTAGTTAGCATGTTATTGTGACAAACTTGAACACGTTTAGTTGGGTTTTTCCCAAACGGCAACATGATGAATGCTACGCATTTAAGAATGTTTAGAAGAATGTTTAATGTTCACAAATAGATTTAATAGCATGCTAAACAATAACAATTAGTTTCTCAGATATAAAATATCCTTTTTTATAGTACAAAGTACATCCTTTTGTAGAACAAAGCATACGTGAGTCTATGGCTACAGAATCATAACAGCTACTATAAAATCATACATATCAAACTATATGACTACAAAATCATAGTTGTTTTTTCCCAAACTGTAATTCCAGACTACAATGTTTGAATATGATGGGCAATTCATTGTATTTAAATTTCTTTCGACGTGATGTTTTCATGCTCTATATAAAACAATAAAAGTAATATGAGAGTACACTGTAACATGATGAATGCTACGAGTCTAAGTATGTTTAGAACATGTTTATGATTAATAATCTTCATCTCCTTGCACTGGCTACCAGAGGCAGCTCGCATCCAGTTCAAGACACTGATGCTTGCGTACAGAACTACCACAGGCTCAGCACCCTCCTACTTCCACTCACTATTACGAACCTACATCCCCTCCAGAAGTTTGAGATCTGCTAGTGAGCGACACCTTGTGGTACCATCACAGAGAGGCTCAAAATCAAAGCAACAACTGAAAACTCATCTCTTTCGGCAGTACTTGACTTCATCCTAAACTCAAAAAAAAAAAAACTCTTTCCCTCTATCTTTCTCTCCGCTTACTAGATTGTACTTATTTGAACAATGACTGAGACTTGGTGTTACGAGCACTTCCTCTGTCTGATTGCCTCTTCAAGATTAATCGCTTTTTGTATTCCCCAATTGTAAGTCGCTTTGGATAAAAGCGTCTGCCAAATGACTAAATGTAAATGTGAATGTAAATGTAATAGCCTACTCTGTTCAAAAATAGATTTAAATAACGTACTAAACAATAATAATTTGTTTCTCAGAAAAATATCCTTTTTTATAGTACAAAGTACATTATTTTGTAGAACAAAGCATACTTGAGTCTTTGGCTACAGAATCATCAAACATCTCAAAACATCTCAAGGGCCCCAAACTCACCTCAGACCCCAGAGGGTTAACAAAAGGCAGACACAGTCCAGAAACAGAAACAGATCAGACAGGATCTGAAAAACAACTTAAACAAAAAGAGGGATGTGACACAATTCCGGCGACCTAGTGCTTGCATCAGTCCACATATCAACAACTAATAATCAGCCCAGAGAGGCGTGGGGAAGGAGTGTAAATAGCCATCAGAATAGGCAGCAGCTGTGTGTGTGTGAGTAGGTGCACAGGTGTGTGGAGTTAAGGTAAAGGAGTCTGGGAGGATGGGTGATGGCGACCTCTGGTGGTGAGAGGGAGAAACACAGAGCCCGGACCCCTGACAGAACCCCTCCTCTAAGGAACGGCTTCCAGTTGTTCCACCTAAAACACACAAAGGTTCAGGAGGGAGGTTGAAAAGAGGTTGACCGGGGGGGGCAGGCCCGTGTAGCGGAAGAAGGTCTGGAGACAGAAGTAGACGAGGGTGCCAGGATGGTACCGGCAGAGCAAGAGGCGAGGACAGATAGGGTGGGTTAATCCAGGGAGTGTCGGGGCAGGGCAAAGTTCAAGAGCTGGTGCTGCCGCCTCTGGGAAATAGTGAGCGGACACCGCCGCCTTGGGAAAACCGCGAGCAGACATCGCCGCCTCTGGAGCTTTGTGAGCGGACACCGCCGCCTCGGGAGGAAAGTGAGCAGGCACCGCCACCTTGGAAGGAGCGTGAGGGGACATTGCTGCTTGGGGAAAACCTAAAGCGAGCTCTGCCACCTCGGGAAGGCCTGAAGCGAGCTTGAAAATATGTTCCAAACACATAAATATCCATCACGCATATAGTTTGTGCGTCGATCTAATGCATTCTGTTCGCCTTAAAACGATACATTCAGTCAAAAACCTGACCAAAAGACAGACAGACAGACAAAACCTCAACGATAGCTGAGATGGATCGGGAGGGAGGTCAAAATTATTATTATTCTTCGGCACAATAACATACCGGGTCCGAGAAATCTGATACCCTTACTGCAGATTTTCTCGATATTCTTTATTCTAGTTGTAATTTTCCTCTTATTCGATCATAAACCTGCAAGAGTTAAAGAAAATTCCTTAATTTATAACATTTTTACATTCTCTAAGTAAAAAAATCAAATCAGGTGTTTTACGTTCAGATTTGTCTGATCGTTTTCCGATAATGCATTATTCTGTAATTAGGGTTAACAGGGTTAAATTCTCAAAAGTGTAGTGCCTAGTAGACCAGGACAAACACGCAAATTAATTTCAAGACAGCACATTCCTTAGCAGGAGTTAACTTCCACTCCCAGCATCTGCATTTGACTGGCTGGCCGATTTCCTGCCCTAAATCTCCTCATCTCAGGAGACCTCTAAAACCAGGATAAATTTGAGGGAGCATCTGGATGTATTCCAGAACAGGACTTTACTGTGGCTTTCTTATCACTTAAACATAATTCAACCAGAAACAGGACAAAGACCTCTGGATCTGGACACGACCTCCTGACTGCTTAACATGTAATTCAATGATTGTATCAACCAGGAGAGACGGTTTTACAACTAACGTCCAAGCAAAGAATAACACCAGATCTCCATGAGAATGACATTCCCGCGACCTCCCGTTTCTCCCCAGCAGAGAAACGCGCCTTTTCTTCTTATTGGCAGAACAAAGAAGATCGGACCTTTATGGGTGTTCCAAAAGACATAATAATTGATGCTGCTACCTATAGATATATAGATATAGATATATAGATATATATTGATTGATTGATTGATTGAGGTTGTGTGTTTATTTTGTCTTTCATATGCTTGGTGTGATTATTTAGAAGGTAGCATGTTAATCGATGCATTAACCCATGTAGTATATAAAATTAAGGTATGTACTTTGTGTATACTAAATACCTGTTGTTTGATTTTGAATGAAAGCTAGTTGCGTCAGCAATAATTTGGTGTGGATGAAAGTTGACTTTTTTCATCATAATGTATGATTAAAACACTTATAGGGATTTGCTAGGGCATATTCTTCATTTACTCACAGAAAACTGAGCCGTGCGGGGTGGGGCTCCACCCTACAGAAACACTTGTGATTGGATCAAACAGCAAAAGGGGCGGACTGAAATCAGCCCGTTAAAGACAGACGCCCAGCTTTGCTTAGTGCTTGCTGCTTGCTCGCGCGCTGTTTGAAACTTCCGCTCCTCATCTGATCGCGCTGTTGAGCGCTCTCAGCCATACACCATCTGGCGAGGATCCACACATGCCTTCGAAGTTCTGACCAAAGAAACTTTAACACCTGAAGCCGAAAGAACTCTAAACAGACTTCCTAAGAGCATCATCACGTCACAGAGAAGCCAACCAATCACAAGAGGGCATCCCCAGTGACATCACGCAACAGCGATTTCAGCAGCCAATCCGCACCCGGGGTTCCCTCAACCAGGAAAAGAACGAAACAACTCAACTCAGAGCAATAATCACATAATTCTTCATAATTCTGCTGGAAACTGTTTGCATTCATCTTTAAGAGTAAAGATAGTAAAGTTCCTTGCTTGTGACTCCCTCAGGTTGAAGTTAGAGCATTCTTGGAAACGAGCATTAGAACCTTAAACACTCTTCAAATCAAAACAATTCATTGCCTGCAGTGTGTGTGTTTGTTTGTGTGTGTACGTATTTTATAGTACGTATTAGTGGTGTTGTAGAGTAGCAAATAAACTTTGATTTATTAAGAAATCTTTGTCTGGTGCTATGTGATTTTCAAGTCTTAAACTATTTGCCAAAGATCGCGTTACCTATGCTAAAATTTACCTATGCTAAAATTACCTATGCTAAAACATTGCCTAATCAATTCGGTATTACTGTGGCCACAAGAATAATCTGAATTGTTAAAACATACTGGTTGTAATGCTTGCTGGACAAGTCGTTAATGAGGTATCGTTAATAAGGTATAAGTTGGATGTTTTGATTACTATCCATTAATCATACGAATATGAAATCGATTTCCAGAAACTAAAATTAAATTAATAGTTCTAAAATTACTACAAAAGAAATACAACAACAATTAAATTATATTTCTTTTAGGACATATTTCTGGTCTGTCTACGATGTGTGCATTCACAAGATAAACCGAGCGTGAAAAGCGGGTGTTTGTGTCTTTGTTTCCTACAAACAACTCTTTCACTTCAAACTTTTCTAACTATTACGCTTGAAGCAACGCATTTCACAGTACATACACAGATACACGTTTCTTTTGCATATGTCTCTCAACAATAGTTAGGTAAATGACATACAGTTGATACGTTATTTTAAGCGAAACGTGGGATGATTTGTCTTTTGTTTTTTTTTGTCCACACCGATGCTTTGATACCCACGTTTTAGACGTCCGTCTTTTAAGTCTGACCCAGATGTCTCAATATTTTGCTCTTCTTTTTATGAAAACGTGCGGTAAGCAGTTTTTGTCCTCATCTGCAGTATACCGACGCATTTTAACACGTCATAAATTCCAATAGTTAGTTAGTAATCAGAGCTGCATTCTAATTTATATTTAACATTTTTCATCTACCTACATGTTTAACGGTGCTACTGTTCTAGGTCTCCTCACGTCGTTGCGAGATATAAACCGCAAAGTTTTTCAGTGTTAAGCTTTGAAACCAGAATGATTTTTAAGTTTCCATGACTTTGTGCGCTCTTTCTGTCTGAATTTGTTTACCACAGTTTCACCATCCTTATCTTATTTTCCCCCACCTAATTGTGATTGTTAGGCCTTACGCTTGCTAGTTTTTGCCGTTCATAGAAGTCGATATTTCTGCAAATTTGTTTGATTCAATAAAATATTGCGTCTTCATTCGAGACATTTGTTACATTATTGTATCAGAGATAAGATACAAGATCGTTTCTTATTAAATATCATTAAATTGATAACAGACAAACAAAAAACTTATCTTGGTCGTGACCAATGTTTATGACTTGCTGGCGACAACCCACCCTGTACGCCACGCAACAGGTTGAGGGCAGTTCCGAAATCTAAAACCGACGATGACTGGCCTGATAGAGTCAGTTACGTTGCTACCAGGTTTGAAAGTGCAAACGGCGGAGCTACGGTCTTGTCAATCAAAACGTTATATACATGGATCGACAGAATCAGCTTCAAGAATCCAATTCGTCTGAGCCTGACGTGCTCTGCAATTTTTCTACTGATAACGCTTCGGTGGATCTGAACCATAAACCGGAAATTGAAACTGAATGTGAAATTCCGCAGGACTGCCATGGATTAAAACAGTCAATCAAGATTCTAGGAAATGGCGACAATGCTCTGTATCGGTTAGGGGACAAAACGTATCTCTTGGAAAGAATCGAATTCTGAAAAAGTCGTCTGACGCTGCGCAAAAGCTAATGGATCGTGACTGGAGTTCTGGCGATGTTGCAGATGAGCGACTGGAGCGCAACAGCGGTACAGGAAAAACGTGTTTTGTAAACGACGTCATAGACCCCGCGTTTAAACTACATTACAGAGGACAAATGAACGGTCTGATGAGTAAGATCATAGCAACGGCGTGCGATCCAAATCACAATTGTACGGGAGATACCGAACGCGAAACAAACCTCAAGAACGAAATGAAAATTGTAAGAAGCTTAAAATATCCATGGCCTGATTTGACTAGCATGTTTCTCACCATCAAAGAGTCGGTCTGTGTAACAACGAGAAAAATTCTGGATGCGATGTCTGAGATGGACATTAACGAGGCTCTCTGTCTGTGTACATCTGTAACAGATCAGTGTCTTGTAGAGATACCTGGTGTGATTCTAAAAGTTTTTAAGATGATCTGTTTTGATCAATTAACTTTTTACCTAACATTCTAACAAAGTTCATGATGCCAGATCCCCTCAAAAACTCATTAGATTGCAAATGAGTCGCATCCCCAGAAACATCTTTAGATGTTTTACAACGGACCTCTTGATCTGATACGGACAGTTCAGTAATCATACGGAGAGATGCACAGCGGCCGTTTTCGTTTCACACCGTTGCGTGAGACAAAATATTTACATTTCGTAAGATGTTGTAAAACTTTTTGGTGTCTAATTACGGCTGAAAATCCAAAGACCCCTGCCAAAACATTTGCTTTCATTCCAGTTTGTACACACACTAGTTTTAAGATTGGAAAAAAAATCAAAGAGTAAATAAAGGTATTAAGTGTGAATAACTAAACTAAAATAAAACAACATTTTCCTGTGGGTTAGAGGCGAATGTTTAGAAAACTTGTGTAACCAAATTTTTAAAGCGAAAAAAGTCTGGGTTATACAGCACGGCAGAAGTCTTAAGCTTGACAAAAATCAAAGGGTAAATAAAGGAATTATGGCACTTAAAATAAGACAGAACAAACATTGTTTTTTAAAATTGTAATGTTACAAGATTTTAACAAGTATCTTGTACTCTGCTATTTTTTATTTCACACCACGGTAAGATAAGTCAACTCTATTTTCTTTAACTTTGTATCTGTAATAAACTTGAACCTGTTATAAACTCAAAAGTGCAACAGATTTTGGCATACACTAAACTAACGAGTCAGATGTATTTTGCACTCACCTATTCTTCTTTTTATTTAACTTTGTCAAACTATCTAGTTTTAAATTGCTATGATAGAAAAACTACCGTATCTAATGCTTTTTATTTGTTTTGCTTTTTAACTTTTCCTAAAATTGTTTTAACAACACTAGATTGTCTTGACTTGTAGGGAAAAACAGTCATTGCACGTTTTACGTGTATGTTTGATGTTTTGTTTTTGTTTTTTCTTTATGTATGTGAAAACACTTTAATAAAAACTCCCCTTTATACCATTTAACACAATTTCACCATTTAAAGTTTAAAGCACATAACAGTTTCAACGGGCCACACAAAAACACATTGTCATAAATTCCTTAAGTTCACCGGGGTGGATAACCAGATGGCCACTTAGACGGGTTTGGGGTGTACAAACAGGTGTCCGAACAGGTGTCCAGTTGTACAACCTCTGCTGGGCCTTTCTGACAATGGAGTCTATGTGAGTATCCCACTTCAGGTCCTGGGAGATGGTGGTGCCCAGGAATCTGAATGACTCCACTGCACCACACAGTGCTGTTCATGATGGTGAGTGGGGGGAGAGATGGGGGTGTTTCTCCTGAAGTCCACTATCATCTCCACAGTTTTGAGCGTGTTAAGCTCCAGGTTGTTAAGACTGCACCAGACAGCCAGCTCCTTAACCTCCTGTCTGTAAGCAGACTCGTCACTGTCCTGGATGAGGCCGATCAGTGTGGTGTCGTCTGCAAACTTCAGGAGCTTGACAGAGGGGTCTTTAGAGGTGCAGTCGTTGGTGTAGAGGGAGAAGAGCAGTGGGGAGAGAACGCAGCCCTGAGGAGCTGGATGTGAATTTACCAAGCTTTACTAACCTGCTGTCTGTCTGTCAGGAAGCTGTTGATCCACTGACAGACGGAGGTGGGGACGGAGAGCTGGGTTAGTTTATTTTGAAGGGTTTCCGTGATGATGGTGTTAAAAGCGGAGCTGAAGTCCACAAACAGGATCCTCACATAAGTCCCTGGTCTGTCCAGATGCTGCAGGATGAAGTGCAGTCCCATGTTGAATGCATCATCCACAGACCTGTTTGCTCTGTAGGCAAACTGCAGGGGGTCCAGTAAGGGTCCAGTGATGTCCTTCAGATAAGCCAAAACCAGTCTTTCAAATGATTTCATGGCTACAGACGTTAGGGCCACAGGCCTGTGGTCATTAAGTCCAGTAATTTTGGGTTTCTTTGGGACGGGGATGACGGTGGACCGTTTGAAGCATGAGGGGACTTCACACAGCTCCAGTGATCTGTTGAAGATCTGTGTGAAGATGGGAGCCAGCTGATCAGCACAGATTTTTAGGCAGGCTGGTGACACACCGTCTGGGCCTGGTGGTTTCCTTCTTTTGTTCTTCCTGAAGACCTGGCACACATCTTCTTCGCTGATTTGAATTGTAGGTGTGGGGGAGAGAGGGGTTGCTGGAGGTGTGAATGGTTGTGTGGAGAGGTGTTCAGGGCAGGTGTGGGGTGATCTTTCAAAACGACAATAGAACTAGTTCAAGTCATCTGCCAAGTGTTGATTCTCCAGAGTGCTGGGGGATGGTGTCTTGTAACTGGTGATATCCTTCATTCCTATCCACATTGAAGCAGGATCACTGGAAGATAATTTTTTCCTTAGCTTGTCAGAACAATTCCTCTTTGCCACTCTGGTCTCCTTTTCCAGTGTGTATTTGGCCTGTTTGTACAAGACTTTATCCCCCTTTCTGTAAGCATCTTCTTTGGCCTAACGGAGCTGTCTGAGTTTTGCAGTGAACCATGGTTTGTCATTGTTGTAGATTATATGAGTCCTGTTAGGAATGCACATATCCTCACAGAAACTGATATAAGATCATGTTACAGTCTCTGTAAGCTCGTCCAGATCATTTGCAGCAGCTTCAAAAACAGTCCAATCAGTGAGATCGAAACAGGCTTGTAGATGTAGGCTTGTAGGCTTGTTTCGTTAGTCCATCTTTTAACAGATCTTAATACAGGCTTTGCAGATTTAAGTTTCTGCCTGTAGGACGGTATAAGATGAACCAAACAGTGATCAGAGAGTCCTAAAGCTGCTCGTGGAACCGAGTGATATGCGTCCTTTATCGCTGTGTAACAGTGATCCAATATATTACTGTCTCTGGTGGGACATGTGATGTGCTGTCTGTATTTTGGCAGTTCACGAGAGAGATTCGCTTTATTAAAGTCCCCGAGAATGATAAAAACAGAGTCTGGGTGTTGTTGTTCTGTGTCTGTGATCAGATCAGCGAGTTTCTGTAAAGCTGTGCTCACGTGCGCTTGCGGTGGAATGTAGACACTCATGAGAATGAACGAGCAGAACTCCCGCGGCGAGTAGAACGGCTTGCAGTTAATGAAGAGCGTTTCTAGATCTGAACAGCACATCTTCTTTAACACAGTTACATCAGTACACCACCTCTCATTGATGTAAAAGCACGTTCCGCTGCCACGCGATTTCCCCGTTGATTCCGTTCTGATTCTCTGATCAGCTGGTAATTAGGCACGCTGTCCGGTATGTCGCCATTCAATCAAAATCCGGTAAAAGATTTTGTGGTGTGTTCTGCCGAATGTTCAGCAGGTCATCCCTGGTAAAACTGATCGTATTTGAAAAACAAAAAAACAGGAAAAACAAACAAAAAAAGTACAAACACTGAAGAGCAACGCACAATAGCTGCCATCATCGGCGCCATCTTGGCCATTTCTATATTTATAATACATAAGAATACCCTTATAAAGGCATTGTAATGAATGCATAATTCATAATAAAAAAACTTATAATATGTCATATCATCTTATGAATATTCATAAGAACAGTATTTACTTATTTGTGGTTATAGCTTTTAAGAGTATGATGATTTATAACACAGTGAACATGTCGCATCCACTCATAGTTATAATGTATTATAAGTGTCATATCTTGCCATCTTTCTTGCTACTTTACTTAAAGCAATAAATATTTTTTTTTTATCAAACAGCCATAAGATCAGATACCAGATCAGATGCTTTGAACAATTTTTACTGTAATATCAGTTTGATAGTTCTGATGGTATCCTTTAGACAGCTGTTAAGTAACTCTGTAACTACATGTCAACTAGCAGCCATTAGAGTATTAGTAGTATGTCTGCTAACTATATGCTAACACTTTATTTTGATGGTTCCCCAAAAGACAAACTGACTACAAGTAACTTTGCAAGTACATCAACATTCTACCTACACTAACCTTAACTTAAGCCTACTAGTACTCTAATGAGGGTCAGTTGACATGTAGTTGCAAAATTGCTTCTAGTCAATAAACTAAGGGGACCATCAAAATAAAACGTAACCTAACATATAAACATAGCATTTTTTTCAGTTGAAATGATTAACTAGCTCACATCAACATTAATATTAGCCTCACAGGGAACACCCAAATAACACTCCACACCTAGCCACTTACAAGATTTAGTAAGATACTGTGCAAATAAGCATTATAATGTATTATAATTGTTGTTTTTATGATATTATAATTTTTTTTTTATAATGCATTATGCACTCATTATAATGTATTATAAATATGGGCTTCATAGAAAGTGTTACCGACATTTAATCTGTCAATTATAATTGTGACGATGTGACATTCGACAAATCAGATGATGTTCTGTTTGGATGAAAGGCTCCGGCTTCCTCTTATTCTAACGACGTCAGTGTCAATGCTCAGTCAGCCTTGGGGTGTCTGTCAAGAATTGTTCCTGTATATCCTCTTGTCCTGGCATTCCTTATTCTCCAGCTGTGTTTCATTTTGTACCTGTGTTTGTTTTATTTTGCATTTGGATCCACCTCATCTTGCCTTTATTCAGTCTAGCATTACAGAACGACTGACCAGTTATGAATCCAGCAATAAGGTGGATCCGCCTGCATCACTGGATCAGCCCATTTGAGACTGGCTCTGAGTCTGAAGGACATACCACTAAGATGCAGCTAGCATCTCTGTGGTGGTACCAAGTCTAAGGAGAGTTCTCAGAGCTACTCTCACTGTCAGTTGTCTCCCTGTTATGGCGATGGCCATTTTATGTGTTTGGGCTTTACACTGCTCTCCAGCCCATGAGCATGCTAGAGCCTGTTTCAGCCCATGAGTCCACTCCAGAACCTGTTCCAGCCCATGAGTCCACTCCAGAGCCTGCTAATGCTGAAAAGCTCAGGCACCAGCCTGTGAGTTCGCTGCCTGTCCTGTCTCAACCGCAAAAGTCATCCAAGGAGGCCATTTCTGAACCCTTTAGTCTGTCAGGTTTGATACACTCCTTGAGGCCAGTGTTAACCGCTCTGTGCTTTATGTTCCAGTTCTGTCAGATGTGCCCTGGGGGTCTTCGGCTCCACTGTGGCTATCATCAGCTCTGCCTTCTCCATTTCAATGGTCCTCAGCTAAACCTTGGTGGTCTTTGGCCCTGTCTGCTCTGCTGTGGTCATCTGCAAAGTTGTGGTGGTCTTCCGTCCCATCTGCTCAGCTGTGGTGTTCATCTGCTCCACCGTGGGGATCTTTGGTCCCATCTGCTCTGCTGGGGTTGTCTTAACCTGTTAACCTTTGCCAGAGCGATGGCGCACTGAACGCTCTTTGTTTGCATGTGTCATTGTTTTCTAATAGAATAAATGAAACGGGACAAAGTTAATCTTGACAAACTATATATCATTCTGAAGGTCTAAGCCTCAAGCATCGACGACAGATCGCTGTTTTTCGATGGAAAGCTTATAAGGAATGTATTTGCTACATTTGTGTAAGCAGTACACATCAAAACATGCAGAATAAAAAAGCAGTACGTACCATTATCATTGTAATAACGAGCCACAAATCCCAATTTAGTTAGAGAGGTAAGGGTCCACAGAACAACATCCCATAGAGCACTTTTAGTCCAACTAAACAATAACGTTGTAATAAGGATGACTATTCCTTTGTTTACATTTTATTTCTTCGGGAGAGTTATTGTTTGCGTCCGTTATGGAATAAATTACGCTCAAAAACAGCGTCTTGGTGGTAAAAAAAACAACACGGTGTTGTAGCATACAGTTTTACAAACAGAATGAGACCGTCCACGGAAAAAAAAGTCTCAGATAAGCGGAATATAGTTTATTTGAATTTGGCGCTCTGTCCTGAGTGACGCTGTAAGGGAACTGTTGTGTGTGTGTCATGTGTTCCTGCCTTTTGTGCCCATATTTGGTTTGTTTCCTGTCATGTCATTAGTAGTTCATTCTGTTCAGCTGTGTTTGTCTCATTATCTATGATTTGCGTGTGTATTTATAGTTCTGTCTGTTCAGTTTCGTGTGGTCTGGTCTACTCGTTACTTCCCGGTGTTCTTGTTGATGTCTGTGTCTTGCCCTGCCTTGTCTTGCCCTGCCTTGATGTCAGTAAAGTGTGTTATTTGAGTTTATATCCTCGTCTGCGTGTTCCTGGTTCCTCCCTCGTGTGTGCACCGTGACAGACGCATGCTGTGACTCATTTTTTATGTGTGTGTGTGTATTGTGTGGGGATTGTGGCCGTATCTGCATGATTATCATCTGTATGGACGCACATCAGAGTGTTTATTACCGACGCTATGATGGCTATCATTGTGATTTAATGATCAGCTATTATTGATTATATGGCCCATCTCTTTGATTATCATCTGTATGGATGCACATCAGCGTGTGATTACTGACTATATGACCATGTCTGCCAATATCACTTCATGTCTGGCAATCAGAATATATACTTCAGTATACATACTATATACAAAGCAATTTTTTTCTATTTTTTTTCCTTTTTTATTACTCAAATAATTATTTTTGTATTTTTTAGTGCTCAAATAAATCACTTATCACTAGAAGTCCCAGAGAGCAGCCATTTGGCTTTTCTACCTATAAAACCCGCAGGACAGCCGATGGGCTGGAAGGCTTTAGGCTAATATCCTTAATCAGCTGTGAACAGTTGCTTTTGTTATGTAAACAATGTGGGGCCATGCTGAGCCACTTCAAGGAAACTTGTGTTTCACAGCCATCTTAGGGAGAAATCAACACACGTTTTTTTTTCCTTTGTTGCTGAGATTTATTGATAAAAACAGTACAAAATAAAATAAAAAAGAAACCAACCATTTGTACACATATTTACAAATAATATTAAAAAGTGAGTGAGTACATTCCAGCAATCACTCACAATCCTGGCACTGCCATGGTATCTCCCGTCTGCATTTACCACATGTGTATCTGTAGCAGTGAACACATCGCACAGTGGCATGATTGTTCTTGCATTGGTGTTTGACCTGACACATGGCTCTTTTTCCAGGGCTAGGTGTGGAGGGTTGTGTCCGAAGCAATTGTTCTTTTCTTGCCTTCTTCGCACACATATGAGAGTTAGCCAACTCTCTTGCAAGCTCCACCAGGAAGTCCACCCGTCTTTCCTGCCTTCCGGTGCATGCTTGATACAGCACATGTGCATTCAGTGCTGCCATGTCAATCATGTTATAGAACACGGCAACTGGCCAGCGCCGTGTCCCTGTGCGGACAGTGTACTCCCGCACCATCTGGTCCATCACATCCACGCCGCACTTTGTGGTGTTGTAAAGGGTGACAGTGTTTGGCTTCCTTTTGGTGGTATTATCAGTCTGAATCACGCTGTGCATGCTGCTAAGAATGTAGACGGTCGTCTTCCGTTTGGGCGCATACGCCGTCAGCGTAGCAGCAGTGGTTGAAAACACCTAATAAATAAGATAAATTGTTATTTTCATAGCACTTTTACACACAATGACACAATGACACTTGGCGGTGTTGATTCTAAAAATTAGAAACACATAAACATAGAACCACAAAAGACCTGCAACATACCTGAGTGGTGAATTCATTGCGATCTGTGTGTCTAGCGGATTGAGGGATTTCCCGGCGAATCTTGTTGACTGTGCCGAGGATGGTGGTTTTCCGGCTAAGAAGTGTATGCGCAAGTGATAGCGATGTGAAGAAATTGTCCGTGGTAACATTTCTGCCCTTGTCTAGGAATGGTTCCATCAGCCTCATCACTACATTTTCAGACAGTCTCTCTCCACTGGGACGACTAGGGTCCTTGCCAAGATATGGGAGGACATTACAAATGTACTTGGATTTTAGGTCGCAAGCCACCCAAAACTTGTCAGGTTTAGTTGCAATATACTGCAGGAAACAGCAGCGAGTCTTTGACGGGAAAAGCTGTTCATCAACGGTGATATGTAGACCAGGGTTGTAGGATGTGATGCAATTGGTGACAAATGATCCCCACACACTGGAAATTGCAGCAAACTTATCAGTGAGTCTTCTCTGCATTTTCTTTTCTTGGAGAGGAGGTTCGTACACCACAGAATTCTTGAGTTGAAATCAAGTTCTCTGCTTTTAGCAGCCCTCCCTCCCCCACACATACAAACAAGCCACCAGCAACCATTCACACACACACCCCCAACCCCCCTGCAGATTGCTCAGGTAATGACCACATTTACACATGAATTGATGCTAATGATAGCCAAAAGACTAGCCAGTTAGCATCCACTTAGCAAAAAGAGGGTTACAAATTTCTGGGACTTCTAGTGTTATATGATGTCTAAAATTCTGTCTATTATTTTATAATTGAAAAACTATGCAGGAATATGTATAATGACTAAAATAGTTTGTATAGTTCTGCAATACATTTGGTGGTTATTTTTCCTCAAACGGGGGGGTGGGAGGACTATAAATAGTTTCAGAAAAAATATTGCAGGAATCTAATTTTTCATGGTATCTTCTTCAAATTTGAAATATAAACTCATGAGACACGTGGCTTTCAATCCATTACTTTTCTGGATTGCTCCAGGACTTATTTCATGTATTTGTATATGAAATAAAAAAACATTCAGTGTGGAAAAATATTTTTCAAGGCACGTCAGTGTCTATAACTTTTTATCTTTTTGAGCATTATCAACTCTGCATGATGGATAGTAAAGCATACAGTGGCTTCTTTCCAAAGATACCTAATTTGTTTGTGTAGCACACTTTGTCAGGAACTGTTACCGTTTTAATTTAGGTAGGTTATTTTCACCTGTGAGGCCCAAAATGGGGGCCAAAGGTTAACAGGTTAATGCACATTCACTTTTAGTCTAGGACTACAGTAACAGCATGTTCACACAGCGCACTGTCAGTCAATAAATGGGAAAAAAGTATCTGCCGTTACTTTTTGAAAAAGTAACTCAGATATTTTCTTGTAATTTAAAAAGTAATGCGTTACTTAAAGTAATATTACGTAACTCGCGTTACTTGTAATGCGTTACCCCCAACACTGCTTAACAGTATCAAATTGTAGGATAGAGTGTCAGTAATGTATAATAATAAGATTAAACACTCAATTTCAGTTAAAGGCATTTCATTATTGAATTCAGTGATGTCATTGTCTTGCTCAGTTTAGTTTAAATAGTATCTGTGAAATCAAATTGACGATAATTGCTAGAAATCAACTGAGCAAGCCAGAGGCGACAGTGGCAAGGAACCAACTTTACACTTGTCACTTGTCAGTTTAAAGCATTTGATCCGTGAACAATGTTTACGTTAGTTTTTGGATTTAATACTGAAAACAGAAACATGAGAGATGGCACCTTTTTTCATTTAAAAAAAAAATAAAAATTTAAATAATGTGGATTTTTAATGGAAATTTAATGTTTTCAACATTAGATCCAAACCGGCATTTAAATTCAATAATTTCTTGTCTTGTTTCTGCTACACACCATGGTTCATCTTTCACCATCTGTGCCTGTCTTGTAGGTTTCGGGACACTGAACAAATTAGCCCTGATGCAACCTTCTCAGAAGTATTTTTGTGAGCTGAGGTTAGGTATTAAAACAAGTCTCTTGTTCTGATGACATCCATCAAATTAATCCGTCTTATTGGTTTTGGTCGAATCATTGCTGTTTGGACTAGTTATGGCCAGGTTTTCTGTTCACATTAAACTTTTCTAAAGGACAATACACTTTAAATTCCAAATCCAGGCCCAGCATCCTAATACTCAGCAAATAATATTCATATGATATTGTGCATTACCAAAGTTCGTCTCAAAATATTTTCAGGTATTTCCAGAGAATCAATCATACACACATTACAATAGTCTGTTCCCCACAATCCAACAATGAACACAAATAAATAACTGCAGGATTGAGATTATGTAACAATACATGAGTCATAACACATTCAATGTTGTAGTCAGGGCCATACACACGTATACGTCATATGTTTACCTTCTGCTCAGTTTACATATTATAACATCTAAGGATATTTGCGTATACCATCAGTATACCCTTCTGTTTTTTTGTCTGTAATCTACTGTCATTTTAGCTTCCCATTTAACTGTGTCCCATGCTGCTGTTTGAAACTTATGATTCTCTTTTTTATTTTTTTTATTGGTGTATCACTACTTTTATTCTACCTTTTCCCACCCATCATCGACTGAGTGTGCATGTCCACTGCAGCAAGAGAACTAAGACACAGGCTGTAAGGAAATATGGCAGCAAGTAGAGACACTCTCACAATGAGCATCGGCAAGTAAAATGAATAAAAGAACATTTAACAACAAGTTAAATAACTGAAAAATCACACCCAAGGTGTGATTGACATTGTTTCATGACATGAAACCAGAATTATCCCAAGAATTATCCATACATATGGAAACCTGTTTGCACCAAGACTGCACACTTTGTGATAAATTGTCATATTGCAAGACAATTATTAAACTTAAGTACATCAGAACACAGGGTCCAACTGCTTTGCTGCCTTAAACGTCACATATTTTACACCTTTCAGGAGTTTTATTTTAGGTGTTTATGTCCTTAAGAATATATATTTGAGGTATAAGTACCAAAACATCTCAATATATTTGTACAGCTCCTCTCTCAGGAGCTCTGGTAAGAACAGGTCGAACAGTCGATTTTGGCCTGTCTAATTAATATTCATTAGTCTCTCTTCTGATTGGCCTGTTGTTTTCTGAGTGACGCATGGCCAGGCCAACCACAGGTAGACCTTTTAGGGCCAATGTCACAATTACGTCACTGTTCTAGCTGGAGGCAAAACAAAGAGAAACTGGAGGCGGCCCATTCAAAACAGTGCAGATTCGACCACATAAGGAGCTTAAAATATCATCTTGTTGTGATGTTGGGTGCCAGAATCAACGTAATACAGCCTCAAAATTTGATCACATACCTGCTGCCACTGCCAGACAAAAAACCAACGACAGCTGTGGTTAAATGCGATAAAACGAGCAGACTGGACACAAATTATCACCAAAAATGCTTGCATTTGCTTCGCACTCTTCTTATCAGAAAGGGTTCAATAAAGTATTGTCTTTTGTTGTTATGGGTGCGTCTAAAGATTTCTTGCATCTCACGACTATGTTGTGTATGAAATAATGTCTGTGTGCATGCGTGTAAAACAACAAACTGATGATTTATATATATAATCATTTGTAATTGTATATTGTTGTGATTAATTGTGGCTGGAATAATAATGTAGCTGTAAAAATAGTTGCCTGCTGAAACTGAAATGTATATAGCCTACATCTTCATCATGACTAGATAGACACGGTGAGTTTGTCTTTACTATACACATTACTACACATGTAATCCACCTCATAGTAACAATCCTGTCAGATCGTCCATCCTTGGAGTGAGCGTGTAACATTACAGGTCAGCCGATCTGGTTTTGTCCGTAAAAGTCAAAAAGGTTAACATGTTTCCTCGTCTTTGTTGTTGCTCAGCAATGGCATGAACAAGGTGTTGTCTGGGGGTTTGGCAAAAGGAGGTTGGGACGGTGGTCGGTGCTCGGGGTGCTGACTGAGTAGATCGGAAGTCACATTTTTACAGAAGTCACAACGGCTCGTGAAAAATCACAGCTACTTTATGCAGGCTGTGTGCATTTTACTGAGGATTGACTCTTTTGAAACTTATATGGTAGATACAAAGCCCCTAGATCTCTGTTATCATGAAAAAAGTCTGGAAATTTCAGTTTTGACAATATGGGACCTTTAATAAACTCCTGTTTATGCAGTTTCCTTATTAGAGCCAACCAAGCTGCTGGATGTTTTGTGATTCAGTACGACTGAGGGGGCGTTTTCTCGTGGGAAAGTGACATCAGTGCATACCCTCTATACTAGAACAACATGCCAACACTCATGCTCATTATAATGCCAATGTTTTGTTCCCTATTTTATTTGTCGTGTGTCTTTTTTTGTTAACACTACTCATTGTGGCCTGCAAGAAAATGAACAAATGCCCCAGCATACTAAGAAAAGTTCATTCATAGATCTTTTAGATTTTATCCAACACAGCTTTTGAAAGTGATGTCTTCCAATCACATAACTCATATTGTGATGTTCAGTAGTTACAATACAATTAGCAGCAGAGCACAGATCACAGACTTGACTCGGTTCAGTCAAACCAGTTGTCTAATTATTCATATATGAGAATCATCCGTTAGATCATAACTGGCTCATTATCTAGAATCCACAGATATGACCTTTTAATGTTACAACTTTCCTTTGTAAAACCTAGCACCCAGTACCCACCAGCCCCCTAAACTAGGACAGATGACCTGTTGTGTGAATGACCAGGTCAGGGGAATCCCTGTTTGAAGAGACATTGGTCAGGGTAGAGAAAGAGGTGGGAATATGTCTGCTGGAAGACAGAGGAGTCTTTGTGATTCAGAACACTGTGGATTCATATCCACAAGGGTCTCTCATACACAGAGACAACCACAACTGTAGTAGACAGTACAGCTGTCTATATGTGTCTGTAAATATGACTGCTTATTCATAAAGATACTGCTGTGCAAGGCAGATGCCTAAGTTAATGTATTCAGCTATTGTTAAGACCTACACTAATTGTGAAGGTCACATCTGACGGGCCACATCTGTTGTGGGTGAAGTTACCACTATATGCATCCTAAAGCAATGTCTCTTGCCTCAACCCCATTTCCAGTTCCAGTTATCTATGGAAAGAGGCCAAGAGCTGGACAACAGAGCATCAGAATGGCTCCCTGATAGTCCTTGTGTTCCCCTTTATAATAACTGACATTCTTCCGCTTGTACTCTCACTTAGTCTCTCACTCACTCTGCTGTATTTTTTTGTTTGTTTGTTTTGTTTTGGCCGCTTGCAAGGCATATCATCTCCAGATTCTTCATCATTTCTTGTTTTCTGTCCTAAAGATCACTTTAAAGAAATGATCTCTATAAAATATTCTCTTTCATGATTTTCTATTCTAGAAAGTATGAAGCCCATCAAAAATGTGATTGTATGGAAAAAAGTGGTTTGATTTAATAGTTTTATTTATGCGTGGGTTACCGTAAATAAATCTGGCTAAAATGTTCTAGTATTTATAGCCTAATGTATAAGTGCACAAATTAATTGTATTTACCAGGCCACATGACTCCAGAAAGCAAAGTAAAGTAGTGGGGGTGGGGTTCATGTCCCTAACCCCCATCTTACACCCAAAGTATTTACCAACACAAGTTCTAGTGTCTGTCAAATGCAGACAATTGGCTTTACAGTCTAACTGGGTATCTGCATGGCGTCATGTAGCATGTAATAATTACACAGTCCACCTTTCGGGGCTGGCTGGCATATAGGCTTTTTAAGATGCGTATATCGATATCTTTTCAAAAATCATTTATATCAATATACAATACTGTGATTCTTTTATTTATTTAAATGTTTGTTCTTCTTTAAAAAGTAACTGTTGTTTTAGAATGTAATGTTTATATTTTAACACTTTGTTGGCTATAATGTAGGCTATAGCTTAACCTACAAAAATACTATGGCTATATTTGTTATATCCTTCAGTTTGCACATTGTCAGCCCTGAGACAAATATACAAGTCAGGTCATTTGTCTATCCAGGGCAGATTTTGAATCCTGGTGCTCCAACTGTCCAGGTTTTATGATCAACACACCATGTTTTTTCACGTTTTTCTATTGGCATTTGTGATAAAAGTTTTTGAAATTATAGCTAACCCTATAAAAAATGAGTGTTTCCCTTCCCACAGATCTATGTAATGACTGGATTGCTCATTGTTTTCTCTTGCTGCATTGTGGATTGCTATATAATGACTGGATTGCTCATTCCCTACCGGCAGAGGACATCATGGACTGACAGCCAAAATCGTGACCTAAAATCACCCGATATGAAGCGAATCAGTCACACAGGATTAGATTTTAGGATATGTGTATGTAAATTACTTGCTACTTAAGATGTTATTTGTAATGTTTATGGTCTGTTCAGGCAGGATAAGCAATATATATATATATATATATATATATATATATATATATATATATATAGCTTATCCTGCCTATAATATATACTAGTGCTGTCAATCGATTAAAAAAATTTATTGCGTTTAATCGCAAATTTAAAATACTAGGATTTACCTGTAAATATGCTGAAATAAAGGAATACATGACAAACTAGTTTAAGGAAACAGAACCTTTCACACCTCCGCAAGGTATGAGACATAATCCTTATTATTCTTTTGTTTTAATTCAGCCATTATCAGCCTTTATACTGGCAATATAATGTTTACCAAGCCACATCGCTTCAATCCCAGTACACATTTACCCAACTATTATCAAAAGTATTTCTAAATAAATATAACAAAGCATTTTCTTGCGACCTTACATTAAGTATTATGATAAAATGCATGAAGAAGAATTGGACCTGTTCTGCAGGTGCATTAGAGAAAACATTAGCATCATGTTACATAAGACAATTTATGAGATTAATAGTACACTTTTACTCTGAACTCACTTTAAACCACCATCGAGTGTTGGTAATAACTTTCTTTTGCGATCACATGTGTATATACACTTTGGGTGGCTGCGGTACATTATAAAAGTAGCCAAAAAAAAAAACGCAACCCACGGTTCTGTAATTTTTCCTGCGACTGTATTTTCAAAATAGCCCAATTGTGCGGGAAAACCGCAACACTGGTTCACTGTACCCTTATCGCATATGAGTATACATATCTCTCGCGCACTGTTGCTCTCTCTCTCTCGGACACACTCGCTCTTTCTCTCCGTGTTCGCTTTGCTTTCATCTAGCCCTGCGCCTCATAGTCACACAATCCCTGCGTCCCAGTGTGCATACTATCCACCCTATCTGCCCTAAATAGTATTGAAAATTACTAATATCTCACAGAATTTAGGATGGATAGTGTGCACATTGGGGGCAATGATTACCTTCCGCGCTGCGATGACTGCAAGAAGTTGGGGTCAAACCTTATCAAACGAATAATTTGAGTTAAAAAAATATTAACGCGGTAATTGTTTTAGATTAATCGCATGCGTTAACGCGTTAACGTTGACAGCCCTAACACTATATTGTGTTACAATTTCAGGTTTTAGTAATTTCCATGAGTACAAATCTTAATGTTTAAGTATATAATGATATTCTAGGGAATTGTGTGCTTCTAATTTTATTGCAACAGTTTGGACAGGGCCCATTTCTATTCTAACATGACAATGCCTCTGTGTATAAAGCAAGGTACAAGAAGAAATTATGGATTCAGTCAGTGTGGAAGAAATTGACAGTTCTGCATAAAGCAAAGTCCTAATCTCAGCTGAACACCTCTGGTGTGACTTTAAATGCAGACCTTGAGCCGAAAACTCATCACCAAACACCAATGATTTGTACATACACTATATGGACAAAAGTATTGGGACACCCCCTTCTTTAGAACAGAAGAAGGTACTTCCAAAATTGTGGCAACAAAGATGGAAGCATAATTCACGTATTTAAAAACTGCATTTCCATCTCTGTTGCAACAGTTTTGAAGTTGTCTAAAATTACTGTACCCATATACAAGTCATTGGTGTTGGAAACCAGACACCCATCAAGCAAAAATTTGAAAAGTGCTATTGATGGAGACTGTGGCTTATTATAGTTGTATACTTGCAGTAACTCCTTTCTACTAAATATTACATCCCTCCAAATTTCCTCTCAAAAGGTTGTGTGTAATAGACTATTGATCATTGTTGACGTTGCCACTTTTTCAGCACTAATGATTACCTTTACTTTATTATTATGGAGGGGTGATCAGCTTAGTACCATGATTTGACTCTGGCTTGCCTATTCGAGTTAATTTGACTGAATATGTTGTAATGCATTTTAACCCATTTGACTAGGCAAACTAGTCATAAAAATTGTCTTTTGTGAAAATTTTGCACACATTAGAAGTCATATCATCTGTGTGCTTGTCTTCTGTTCATGTCCTATAAGCGCACTTTATTTGCTCTGCTACACTGACTCTTAACACTTTCAGTCAGTGTTAGTTCAGCCTGACTTTGGATTATTGAACCTCAGCTACAAGTATTTATTTTTTTTTCCATCTCCTGGTTGAATTAAGCATTTTCAGTGTTTCAGCCCAAAGACATTCACTCAGCTTTGAAACTGACATATCATTCATTTTATAAACTGTTTGCACTACAAAAAACAAATTGCCATTCTGTAAATCTCAAGTAACTAAGACAACAAATTACCGGTAATTGAGAAAAAAATCAAGCATTTGAGTTAGAGGATAAATTACTATTTAGTTGTCATTTGTCATGCAGCAAAATTTAAAAGTAGACTATAATACACCTTCCACTTATGTTTTGTATGCCTTAACAAAAACAAAGAAACAAAAATGAGTGTTGTAAAAAGCACTATTAAGGGAGATAATAACAGGGCACTAGATCATGTAATACAGCAGCTTTTGTCCCGCTGAGTGCCCCAAAATGACATACTCCAGAATCTGAATATTAAATTCACATTATCACTTGCCAAATTCATGATGACATCTCTTCTTATCTAGGCCTATCAACCAGACTCATTTCAATCCTGTCTTCTGCATTCTGGTGGACATTGCATACCATCAATAACCCCTTCATAAACAGCAACTTAAATTTTAGTATGGCAAGCATTTACTGCCCAAAATTAACTAATATTTTATGTAACTTTTTTGTTTTAAATGTATTACTATTAAACTGATTTTTGATCACTACTAGGAAATCATATAGTGACCATTACTTTTTTTTTGAAGTATCCATTAGATAATTTCCAGTGGCACGGTTTTTTAACTCCAGTACTGGGTAACCAGAATGTTTTAGATGTCTCGCTAATTAAAACACCTAATTTAAAGCATTGCTTTTTTAGTGTGTTGAATAGGTAGACATCTAAAACATACTGGGAGGTAGGATCCAAGGACTAGAGATGAGAAACACTGGTTTATAGCATAGTATAGTTTATAGTATGTATTCCAGTTCTTCTTCTTCCAGTAGTTCTTATTTGTTAGAAAATAATACTTGAGTATTCATTTATTTATTACATTTTGTACCTTTTTTACTTGTCATATATAACAGTTAGTCAGAATGGTTAGTTTAATCGAAATATTACTAATAAGATTAACAATATAAATAGATATAATTGTACTGCATGTTCTTCAACAATTCAAAAAAATATATATATATATAAACTAAAATAAATAAAAATACTAGTCTAAAAATTGGGTACTAGTGTCTTTTGAGTACTAGGAAAACTGGAATCCTAGTTAATAAGAAATACTAGTAGGCTATATAAGAAATAAATATAGATATCAAATGAATGACAATGAAATTCCACCAGTGAAAACCAACAATATACACACACACACACATATACACACATATACATATATATAAAGGCAGTACCTGGTGGGCAGTTGCATTCAGGTGGTGAGACTTGACGGGCAGTCCTTATTCTAACCAAGTGTTCATAAGAACGCTGTCAGAATCAATAGATAAAAGAAACAAGTAAATGCTTAGCCCTAAATGTAGATGACATGACGGTGCATTGGCCACTGTCATACAGGTGTGTGGAGTATTTTGTTTTTGTAAGAAAATATGACAGTGATGTTAACTTCACTCATTGTCTTGAGTTGAAGCTGTGGATGGAATGCTCACCTGTGACAGCAGCTCATCCACTCGCTCCTGGATCATTGAATTAAATTGATCCATGGAGATCCCATGAAACGGGTTTAAGACCCCCGCGCCACATCCAATCTCCAGATCCACGATTTTGTCCTTCATATCACTGGTCTGAACACTCAGTAAAAAGCAAAAGGCGAAGGACACAAGAGAAAACACAAACTGCATCACATCCACTGTAGCTCCGAGACAGTGCCGTCGCTTGCCATGATCGGTTTCGTTCTCCATTTTCGCCGCGTTTCGGGAATCCTTATTTGCTCCTAAAACCCTCATGACTCACTCTCAACCGTATACTACTATGTGCAATCACCAGTACTGTCGGGAGAAGAATGACCGAGTCTATCACTGTGTATTATTTCAATTTGTCTCGGCGCGGTGCGCGCTCATGCACTGAAAGACAGTGTGAGCGGCGACTGGTTCACGGCTTGTACTAGCCCTCTGCGAACTTGTTGAGCTACTGGAAAGAACCCCATGCAAGCGTTTAGCCCAGCCTAGTTCTTACGAGGAAGCCGTGACAGATTTTGTGGCAAGAAACGTTAAAACGCAAACGAGTGGCAAATGTTTTGCGCATTCCACACAATCCATTCAACAGAACGCCTCTGAATCAACGCGATCCATGAAAAACCTTTAGACCTCACAGAGTCACTCTTTAAATCACCTAGGTTGCATTAATGTTTATCATGAGAGGTAGTAAAAGCGTATAAAATGTTTCAGTGGGATTTTCCATTGAACAACGATGTCCATAATTATGCACAAATAGGGCATTGTGAGTAAATATATGAGGGACTGTTGTTGATGTTGTTGTTTTAGTTACATGTCTTGTAATAAACTACATCGCCATATTTGCCTGGTGCATGTGAAAGCAGTTAAGAACCTATAGAACCACTACTACATAATTAACGTAAATAATAATAATAATAATAATAATAATAATAATGTGAAGAGTCTACTGTAATATTAAATGATTGATTGATTGATTGATTGATTGATTGATTGATTGATTGATTAATTGATTGAAAACATGAACACTGTAAATGTTGTGCATATTATTATTGCAGTAATCAAATGTACATGTTCAGAACACTTAGGCTGATGATACAGTGGGCATTTTTTTGAGCAATGTTGCTGGGCAACTTTGGGAAATGTTGCCATCAATGGGCAACCTGGTGAGACACAGGGCCCACGACCGATCTAAAATATCCAGATAGAAATTGGTTACTCATTCTCAATGGGAAAGTGCCAAAAAAGTTGCCCAGCAAAATTGCTCAAAGTGTTGCCCTGTGTATCATCAGCCTTAGGGGGCATTTACATGACAACGTATTCAGCCAAAAATGGGAAACTTTTTATGTTTTGCCTGTTTGCTACGTGCTCGAACCCCTAAAAAAAAAAGTGTCTCCCCCAGTTTCTCTTCCTCCGAATTAAAGGTCACTATAGAGACAGAGCGCCTTTAGGACACGATTGTTTGGGGAAAACAATCCAAAGCTCTCCATTGATCATTTCTCAAACAAAAGGAAGGTAAGAAAAAGGGGCACTGATAAAGACCAATAAAATTTTGTTTCTCAATTTATCTCCTCCTCTCAGGTTCACACAGGGTGGTGAAATAATCCTTTTACATAATTAAAAATAATGAATGTTTGCTGTCGCCGAATACGTTTCCCTCTAGTGGGCGCAGTTTTCAGAGTAATATTACACATTGCACTCTATACTTTTGTGTCCTTAATCTCTAGTTTTTGGGGTCGACAGCTTATAAAAACATAGTTCTGGGGTTTTTAACTTGTTTACTGTACACCTTGTCACATAGCAGCTTTTATACATTGTTCTGTTTTTTGTTAAAAGTCAGAAATGACAAGGGGCCTGTTCTTCGTACGACGATAACTCAGTTCGCTGCATCTGATTGTTGACGACTTCACTTGGTCTTGGATTGGTTGGTTCTTCAAAGCTTATCCCAGAGTTGCTGTCATAGCAACAGGTCCGTAAATTTAAACCTGCTTGGGAGCAGGATTATTTCATATAAATAGGATTAGATCGCATCTTTTTAAGCAGAATTGATACTTAAAATCTGTCCCAGCCACTGCTACTTTATTAGAAGAGTACCCTAGTGATCCAGGGACAGGAATTTAAATAAAAAAATTAATTGAACATTTAATATAATAATGTTGTGTAGTCTATAATACTATAGACACAGTCCGTTTTACTCACTGAAATATTTTTTCATATTAAAATAATTACTTTGTAATTGTTTTAGAATCTTACACACATGCCAAAACTACAGTTAATCTGAGACGTGCTTTAATTTGAGTGGTGACAGCTATTATGGGAGTGGCTTGATGGAGCGCAGGAGAGGCAGATAACTTGATCCTGACCCTTAAGAAACTTTAATGCTGTCACTTGAACAAATCTGTTTCAAAGATCAAATTAAATGAATTGCTAATTTAAAAATTATCATTAATATAAATAATTGGGAATCATGTAAAAAAAAAATTAAAGTAAAATAAAAAAGTGCCCATTTCATTTATCGATTATAACATTTATTTAGTTTTGTTCGCTTGGCTGTTTCCTTATAAAAGTCCAGAAATGTATCAAGTTTTTCGTCAGTTGTCTTTTTTAATTATATGATGTTATTACATTGCTGTCTTACTGCCAGCTAATCCCTGCATTCCTGATTGTGGTTTCGAGTATCGATACATAGCCCCTGTTAAACTAACCCATGAATACGCAATTAACTTAATCCAGCTACTAATCATCAACAACAGGTGCACTGGAAGAACCAAATTAGACAGATCCTGATTAGCGTGATGATATCATCTGGGATGTCATTTGATCTCAGATGTAAAAAGCAACGAATGAAAACCGGGCCTCAGTTCTGTTATTGCAACATTCATCATCAAACATTAAAGTTGTTAGATTCTGTGTAAAAATATAAAGGATTTTCAAAACAAACATAATTCCAAGGCGAGAAAGTGTACTATTATAGATACATGTTGTGTTTGTTCTGTAAAATGTTGTTACTTTTTAAAGAGAACAGCCACAGGCTCCACACACTTCTACCTGCAACAGCCTCTTATAAGTCTATAGCCTCACCAGAGGCCTGTGGTCGGCGAGTGAGTGCCCCCTTGTGATGCCATGACAGAGAGGCACAAAATCACTTACCAGAACATTCTTGTTTAGTTCCTTGCTGGTGGAATGATCTTCCTAACCTTATACTGGAAAGCCAAATCCCTGATGATATTCAAGAAACAGCTGAAAACTCATCTCTTCTGCAATCTTGCTGATCCTTAAAAACAACCTCTTCTTCATTGCTTACTCTATTTCTTACATAACGTCATGTTCTACAGTGGGTACAAAAAGTCTACACATGCCTATTACAATAGCAGCTTTCTGAGATGAAACTTAATCCAAGTAAAATTATGTAATCTTCTCTAATTTATCAATCCTAGTGTCTCCACTTGTTGATGATGGGCTTCACAGTATTTCAATGGCATATCTGATGTCTTGGAAATACTTTTGGTCCATTCTCCTGATTGGTACCTTATCATACTGAGATCCCAAGACTCCCTTTATAAGATCCTTGCAGACCATGGCTTTAGTGATTAAAGTGCGAGCACGAATATGCCAAGATAATCCCACAAATAACTGGTGATTTTTTTAAATTCAGGATTAATCAGAATCACTTAAATGATGACTGTAGGATTATAAATGACTTTTTAGTGTAAATGTAATTAATTAATTCTAAACACAGTGCAATGTTTGGTCCCACTTTATATTAAGTTGCCTTAATGACTATGTACTTACATCAAAAAATAAGTACAATGTACTTATTGTGTTCATATTGTATTGCAAAACACTTTAGGTGTTATTGAGGTGGGATATGGGTAAAGTTAGGGACAGGTTTGGTGGTAAGGGCAGGTTTAAGGGTAGGTTAAGGTGTAAGGGATAGGCCAACAGTGTAATTATAAATGTAATTACAGAAATTAATTACAGATGTAATTACATGCAGGTATTTTAAATATATAAGTACATTGTAAAAACATGTATGTACACAATAAGTGCATTGTACTAAACGATTAATTTACGGGGGGGGGGGGGGGGGGGGGGGGGTTCAATCGCTAACAAGCGTTTACCAATACGTAAAGTACTTTTTCTAAACTCAACACAGCAACATACCTACATCACACAGTCAAATAGTTTCTGACCAAAACCACATTTTGTTAAATGAATACAAACTCTACATTTCAAAATGCTGAACACCTTTTCTTCATATACTAACTCTATCAAAACACAGCAAGCCCGATTCAAAATCGAGTCATTTGGTCAAAACATTAGCACTGGTTTTCTATCCAACAGGAACATATAGTCAATTATAATGCATAGACTGTCAAACTGCTAACAATTAATGGCATTACAAAAACTGCATTACTTATCATGTCTCAGTTCGACCTGTATAGAACATACAATATGAGATCCATTAAAAAATATGACAACGACAACAACAATAATAATAATTCAGCCAGCAAGTTCATTTTTGTGTGTGTGAGTGGACAGCATAGTGAAGGATCATCAGTACTTTATTGAATGTAAAAGAAAAGTAATGTTTCCTGCTGGAGAATGGAGGAGGAGGAGGAAGATCTACTGCTGGGACGTCAATTTTTTCACAGAGCAAAGCAAACAGTTCCTTATGCGTAGCTCCAGTTGGAGCCGGGATATCGTGTCTATATAAGGTTTCCAGTAACTTCGGCAGTGGCCAGTCAATGATGCTGGGAGGACTAACGTTACATGGTTTAGTTGCCAGACGAGAGCTTCGACGGACAGAGGCGTTGCTTTCGTCTTGAATGGCTTCCTCTGCTTGCTTGATTTGATGCTGTGTTTCTTCGATGGATTCGACTTGCCATTGGTCTTCATCATTTGCGGCAGTAGACATGGTCAGCAGTTGGGTGAGTAACGTTACAGCAAAATATACGAAAAATCGCATCTTTATTGCCAGAAGCTGCGCTCTTGCAAGCAATGCAGAGGAAGCAGCCAAGCAGGCACACTGAAGAATGACTTTAAATACGGCGCCCTGTTTGATAGGGACCAATTGAGTGCTTAGGAATCAGATCAGCTGTAGGTCTAGATGGGTATCAGCTGATAGCGGAGCTTGACTACGCGGCCTGCCTGAACTGACGCTGAACGCTATATTGACTGAATATTGTGTGAAAACAACATGAATTGTGTTAATGGTATGGTCACAACAGATGGATGTTGTGTTAATTGTGTTTAGAGTTTTGAAAATGTGACTACATATTGGACAAAGGGATGTTAGCAATTGAAAAAAAAATTGTAAATCTAAGTACATAGTCGTTAAGGCCACTTAATATAAAGTGGGACCCAATGTTTTATTATAAAATTGTGTGTACATTAATGGATAACAATTTATTTTGATGGTACCCTTTAGACATTCTGTTGAGTAACTTTGCATCTACATGTCAACTACCAGTCATTAGATTATCAGTAGACTTAATATCTGCTAACGTCTAGCTTTTGATGATCCCACAACAGACATTTTACTGACTATAAGTAACTTTGCAACTTTTGCTTTACTAATACATTCTGTACTTACAGTTAACAGAATGTCTAAAGGGGATCATCACAACAGTGTAACCCATTTATGCAACCAGGTAATTTTAGGTTATATTTTCCTTTAGTTTCTGTTTGTTTCTTAAATTCTGTTAGTTTTAATATTACATTAAATGTAGAACATGATCTGACATGATTTCATTATTCATTTGTTACATCTCAGAAAGCTGCAATTTTAACAGGGGTGACGCTCTGCAGACTTTTTATACCCACTGAAGCTACTGCTATAGAGCTCTCACGTGACCCAGTCTGTTTAGGGTATGGCAAGCTGTTTTGTAGCAAATTAGCTCAAAGTGAGATGAACATAATTTATCATAACGGGTTGTTATCCATTATATATTCATCTTCAGGAATTAACTGTAGCATTAATAGTACAATACAATTAATTTGCGTGTCTGCAGTACGGACAGTTTCATTCGTCTATTGACTCTAAGGAAAATTATTTCTCTGGTCACGAAAAATAATTTCCTTATTAGTACATCGCTCATTAGCATGTAACAAAACCGGAACGTTAAAGTGACCTCGTTCTGTGAGCCGCAGACACAGACAACCAAGTGTGAATACTAAACTACTCAATGTTTATTAAACTACACTACAAGGGGAACATGTAACATTGAACTAAACACAAACATACACACATTAAACATAGATGCCAACGCAAGGAAGGCATGGAGTGAGAGAGAGAGAGAGAGTGAGAGAGAGAGAGAGAGAGAGAGAGAGAGAGAGAGAGCATAATAGCAGGACTTGCACATCAACTAAACACAACCTGTTAGAACCATCAAAGAATTACATCACCTTAATCAAAAGGGGTCGAAGCCTAGAAGCGCATCTAAATAGTTAATAAGCGGTTACTTGCACTGGTTTGTTGATGCTGAGTAAAGTGTCCTGCTGCATGTATAATGTGTTTCTTAATTCTTGATGAATTCCTTTAGGAGTGAAAGCTTTGTTATTCCAGCCACGGGTTGATTGGTCCGAAGTTAAATCGCCAAAGTTACTGAGCTCAAAGCTGCCAGGAGCTCGGACTCCCCCCAAAAGGGGAGTCGCGAGGTTTCTCCGGTGATGTGTGTCTCTAGGGCACCGAAGGTAAAGATAAGACCATTCCTTTTGGGTGTGGAAGAAGTTTTATCTGGATCCAGTAACCCCCACTTTTGGTCAGTTTGACCACTAGCAAGGCACATAGTTTCAGTGGGAAAGTGTTTCTTTGTCTCACTTACACCTCATTTGCATGTTTTATGACTGTTCTGCTCGATCGGTGTAATTCTTCCCACAGTACAGTAAAAATCTTATAATGTATTTCACGTTCACATAGTGTACATCATTGTTTGAGAAATAAAGAGCAGATCATTTTGATATCAAGAAAGAGTCATCTAACATATATTAAACCAGAGATCCATTCATACACTTGTGAAAATGAGTGTTTACAGCTTACTGATACAAATAATGAGTGGTCACTAGGCTAATATAATAAGGAAACACACAAACAACACATGCCTATACCAGATACCTTTGTAACTGAATAATTATGGTCTAAGTAAAGGAAATATCTCTATGTGTGTGTTGTGTGTGTGTTGTACTCGTGGAGTTATTCCACTGGTCAGCCAGGCCTGGTACCGAGGGTCATTTAGTTCTCTTGGAATGTGTTTGAACTCCGATGGAGAGAACAGATAGTCAATTCTGCACAGCTTCTGACAATGGGGAGGACAACCACTGGCAATTAAGCACCCATATAAATGTAGAATGTGGGGCCAGGTCTGTGAATTATTTAGCCAATGTCAAAGGCTAAAAGGGGTCTCTTAAGACATAAAGCCACAATGACCATCAAGGATCATAAGCAGATGCTACAGAATATCCCCACTTTTGGCTGAAGATGTTCACCTGGAGACATCTTCAGACAACAGTGGATCCTAATGGTCAAATGGCAGGTGGATCATGAAGGTCAGATGGCAGGTGGATTACAACGGAAGGATGACAGGTGGTTTCTAATTTTCCTCAGCCTTTGGATCCTCGGCTTGGGTGTTAACCTTAGTCACGTTCAGCACTGTCTCCGCCTGGGTCGCTCTTCTCCGGTGGTTCCGTTCGAAGATCTGAGGAAGTGCAGCCGTGCACCTGTTCATAGACCTTTGACTCTCAGAACTGGATGTGGATCTGAGGTGGTGTTACCTGTCTCCATCAGTCACGTGAGCTTCCACTTCTGGATATCTTGGCCTTCTGCAGCGTTCGGTCAAACTGGGTGACATTTTAACCAGTTTGTCAAGGTCTTTAAGAGTCGTCTCATGTGCAGTTTCAGGGTCTGCATGGAGGGGCTTTCTTCTTTTGCTAGAAGGGAAGAGTTCTGTGATGAGGGCTGGTGATGTTTTATTTGTGGCCATTCACTTCTTCCATCATGTAGCAATTCTTGGATGGGGGACCCCGTTCTGCTCAGCGGTGGTGATACTGATGAGGGCTCCGCTTTTCTTGGCTCTAATTCCTTTTCAGGTGGTCTTTCAGAGCATTTGTTTTAGAGTCTTTGTTTTAAGGTCAGTTTTGGCTTTCTCTAGTCGCTGTTCTGCAGACTGTAGATGTCTTCTCATGTCTTTCTGGGAAGCTTTTAGTTCTCGTTGGTTATGTTCAGCAACTGCAAGGGCTTCTTGGAGCTGTTCAACTTTTTCCTTTGTTTCCTGCTTCCCTCTGTCTAGTTCCTTGAGTTTATCCTGGGTTTTCACTTCGAGCTTGTCTGTGCAGCGTGATATGTGCAATAGCTCTCTCAGGAACTCAGTAGTCTGATGCCTGAAATCATCTTGGACTTTCACTGTCAGCTTGTCTATGCGGCTTTGGGTATGTGTCAGCTCCTTCTGACGATGGGTGCTGTGCTCGTCGCTTAAGGTTAGCTGGGCTGTGAAAGCGTAGCTTAAGGAACTGATGGCCTTGTTTAGCTCCCCGTTATGGTGATTTTGTCTTGGGTCGTGTGTCAGTAGTCTCTTCCGAATCGTGACTATTACTCAGAGTATTAATAGTTCAATGGTCTTGTGAGTAAGACTATGTGTAATGCCTCTTAGCCAGGTGTTCACATCTCCTCCTTGGGCAATGGGTTTTGCAATCTGTGACATGCTGGCAGACTGGAAAGACTGCGGACTGACACAGATCTGTATGATGTTATAGGCCCATATGTGGTGGAACAGCTATGTGTCATTTCAGTGATTGCGAACCCAAAGTAGAATGTGTTGTAGTGGGGCCTTGTGGTTCCAATTTTCTGTTCAGAATTGACAGCAACCTGACATGCACTGACATATTATATCTTGTTGTATGCCAGCCCCGTATGCCACTTGTTTTAGTGTCTCTTGAGTGTCTCTGGTACTGTGGTGTCCAGCCCATGATGTGTTGTGGGCATACATTAACCTGACCCCCCTTTGTCACCGTGGCACCACAAGCTGTAGCGCAGTGTAGTCATCAGGGACATATTATAGAATGTAGCTCAGCACACGCAGCATGTGTTTGATGTCATGTCATAAGTGTCATAGATCAGTCAGAGGTTTTTTTAGGCAATGCCATCCATGGATAGTCATAAGGTTAGCACCAGGGCTGCGAGGTGGGTACCATGGAAGTAAAAGTTGGTCTCTCTGTTGGTTACGGCTGCCATGTCATGGGTGGGTGGGTGGGTCTTGGTTGAGACCATAGCTCTCCACGAAATGCACTTGTGATGTTGTTGCATGTCTGAGACGGGTGTTGGTGCTTGACAGGCTTGTCCTAGCCAAGGAGGTGGCGTGTGAGGCTGAGCTTGGCATCATTTGAGTCTGTGTAAATGAGGAGTTCTCTGATGCAGTTCTTGTGAGCCGATGCAATTTAAAGGGTGATCAGGATGGCTGTCACTTGTACTGTGATGACTGGGAGTCCAGTTTGAGGTGTTGCTGTGGGAGAGGTTTGCTGTTAACCCACAAACACCTGCTCTGGACACACCATGCCTCCACATTGCATCCTTAAAAGGCCAGTGATCATGTGGCTTTGGGTGCGTTGGTCTTCTGCACCGCTGCTTTGGCTGTTGAGAGCCGTTACAGGTTGGCAGCACGTCTTTGTGATCACTTTCCATGTTCTATTGAACTGGAGAATCGCTGGGTGGTTCATGAAGTGCAGAGCAGGGCTCTTTTGTCATCTGAGTATTTAGTGCTCCTTTGGGAGCAGTGTTCTGCTGAAGTGGGCAACCCCCCTTTAGTTCTGGCAATTTGTTGGTGTAGACCAGGACTAAGGCAGTAGTTGGTGAATCCAGCTGTCAGATGAAACTCCTTGGGATGAGAGTAAATCAGGCATGGTGTAGAGTGCAGATGCCATTTGAGTTTGATGACGTAATGTGGTCTTGAGTGAGTCCACATAGTTGACATTAGCTCTGCATCATTGCCTCTTGTGACGAGCATCTTAGGCACTAGCAGTTGTCAGCAGATGCAGGGTGTGGCTCAGAGTGGGGCCAGGTTCCCTCCCTTCCTTTGATGGTGTGTGGTTGAGGGTTTGGCCACGCTGTCTGTGTGTCACACTGTCGCTGTCCATTCACCTTTTGAGTATTCTGGTACTACAGTCTCACATTTTTACCAGAGCAAACGTCTGGTGTGCTCTGGCCGGAAGTTCTTGCACTTTACAGGGCTTTCTCAGGGGTTAAAAGGTCTCATAGGAAACTTGTGCACTTGCTTGTGAAGGCCGGTCTGGTGTGTGCTCAGTGAGTGCCTTGAAGCGTGTGAGGCTTCAGATCATGTCCTCGTGGCTGGCTGTGAAATTTTCCCGTGACCTCGGTGACCGTCAGGGTGACCTGTCTGTCTGGGTGACCTGTCTGGCTGGAATGGCAGGGGTTCTCGCACTTCAAGCCTGGGGTTTCGGCTGTCTCAATTTCAGCAAAGTGTCAGTGTAACTCAGCAGCTCTTTATCACTGAGAGGGTGGTATGCATGTATTGCTGCATGTTCAGTGCACACCTTTGGGCTTTAAGAGTTCAGTTCTTTTTCTGAGCATCAGCTTGGGGTCTGCCAAAATGTTGAAAGTGACATAAAAGTTGGATTTACTCCGGTGTCACCAGATCTCTAAGTCTCGCCTTGTCTTCCAACATGCTGTTTCCTGGTTTCCCTCCTTTTCAAATTGGTTCCTTAGGAATACTCGTACCGGGTTTGTGTAGTGACCAGTATGCTGACAAGTGTTGGATCATCCTGGATGTGCAGCCATCAGCTGAAGTGTCTGGGTGATGCCATTACTCGGCGATGTGGCTGGTTAGCAGAGATCTGGGTGAGTGTTCAGCTGGCGGGCACTTTGGGCGGTCATCCATTTCAGATCTCACACTTATAAGGAGTTTGTACTGTCCATTTTTTTCTCCTTTACGGGGCCTCCTCTGAATGAGCTCCTTTAGAATACTCAAGATCTCTACTGTCTCAGGTGTTGCCACACTGTTCGGCTCTGATAAGAGCTGGGACGTGTCAAGAGGGTTTCTGCTGATGAGATTTTAGGTTTGTTTGTAGTGCTCTGTCTGGTGCTTGGGACCGGCACCATCACGGATATGCTGTTCCTGCTGGTTAGGAACTGTGTTGGCTTTCTGATGAAGCATCTATCACAGTGATTTGCCTTTCAAGATGTAAGAACAGGAGGAGTCTGGGTCGTGGGCTGGTCTGACCTTGAGACTGAATTCTCTCGACCAGCTGAGATGTCAGGCCTGAACTTTGTGACCTGGCATTGCACTTCAAATGAGTTGGCTGGCTGGAAATGTGAACGTTCCCGCACTTGAGGCCAATTCTATGAATGCTTAAAGTCCATTGGGCTCAAAACCATGTGGCAGGTCCAAGTTGGTGAAAAGAGAGCCTTTATCCATTTGGGTTATGTACACAGGGTGTACAGTCTCATGGAGCTGATGGTCAGGCACAGGGGAGTTGGCCGTGTGTGTATTTTGGCCTGTCGTGAGTGATCAGCTGTCTGCTGATGTGCTGTTTGGGTGACATAACCATCTGGTGTCAGGATGGATGTCTCTGTGGTGAGAGACTGTTTGCCAAGATCTGGGCATTTCTCTTAGTAGGAGGGCTTTCTGGTGAGTCGTTGCCACTCGTAGTTAAAAGTCTGATAGTCTGATATATCCTGTTTGCCCTGCTGGGGAAGCCACTCTCAGGATCAGTTTCTTTTATGTCCTCAGGATCTCTGTTGCTGGCCCGTGTGCTCTCCAGAGTCAGTTCTGGGTACTGTGCAGAGATAGGCAGGATTTTAACAGTCTCTATGGAGGCAGCGTTGTGTTCTCTGTAGGCCATATGGGCTGCGTTGCGCAGATGTCAGGTGGTCACTGTGAAGGGGAAGGCCATCGAACTTGGGTGGTGACCCACAATGTGATGCAGATTTCGGGAGGAGGTAAGGTTCTGGAGTTGAAGCCTTCCTCCCTTGTGGCCTGTTCTGTCGTCTGCCGTAGACTCAAAGCTGGCTGTAGCAGGCTTCTTGTAGTCTTTGTTATCCGCTTGGACAATTTCAGACTGCTCGTGCAGGCTAGAGGTGTTCCTGATCGGATAGTTTCATGTGGTCACATTGGGCAGAGTTCAAGCATAACAGTTCATGTTTTGCAGGCAGGCAAGTGTGGTGGCCTTCTGCAGTCTCTGCCAGCTTTTTGGGGTCTGTGGGGCCACACGGTGTGTGTCTGCAGTGATCCTCTGGAATCGTCGCTGCACCCCCCCCCCCCCCCCCCTGTAATTGCTGGCTGGTGATGTGTGAACAGTGGGCTCTCGCCCCCCCTTCGCAGGTTTGGACTCTTGGCTGGGGGGCCTGGGCCGGCTTGTCAGGGGAAATTCTGTGTTGTGTTTTCCCTTTCTCTTCACCTTGTGGTCTGAAAGCCTATTTTAGTTCATTTGTGACGTTGAGTTCACCTTGACTTGGTTGGTTGGTGTTTGAAGTTGCAGCGTTGCTGAGCAGAGACTTGGATTTCAACTCAGGCTGCTTGCAGGTGGCATTCACAGGCGTTGTTTTGGTTCGCCTGGGTCAGTACTTAAGAGAGCTTCAGCCTGCTGGAGCCTCTCTGGCTTTTATTCCAGCTGCTCTCTGTGCTCAGTGTCTGTGTGGGTTTGTAGAGGCATGCTGAAACTTTTTACTTCCTCTTGTAGCTCCTCGACCTCTTCATCCACTGTCACTTGCTGGTCCAGCTGGTCTGGCAGTTCTGCACACGCTACCGGTCCTCTGGGCCTCCTTGTGGTTGAAGCATCTCTCGCTCAGCGTTAAATGGATGATGCGGATGTAGGCAAGAGCAACGATGATCCTGGCTGGCTCTCTGTGGCTGTAGCCTTGGTTTGATCATGGTCTGTCTGCCAGTTCAGGTTGTCATCCAGCTGTTTCGCTCAGGTGCTATAGATCAGGAGTGGTCCCGGACCGGAGGACATCTGTTGCAGTGCTCAGCCAATCCTTTGGCTGATCAGGAGGGTGGCAGGGCTGGATGATCTGGACACAGGTGGAATACTGGTGGAGAGGGAAAAGCACAACAAAAACCAATGCAAGTCCATACAGATTCAGTGAGCTAAAATATTTGGGGCTATGTGTTGCGTGGTTAACTGGTGTGATCAATTAATGACTCAAACTAAGCACTTAAATATCGTGGCTGATAAGGCAGGAGAGGATAATTGGTGTGAGTGAGCACCCAAAACTATGAGTAACACTGTTGATGGGTGATAATCTAGGGGGTCATTTAATGACTTGGGCTATTCAGTTTATCAACGTTATTACCAAGTATTTTCTGATGGTTCAAACAGGTTAGGTCTCCAGGCCCACAAAAACAACTAAAACAGACAGAACCGAAATTAATAAAATAAATCAAAGTTCAAACCTAGAAAGGGATAGTTGGAAATCAAGGGCTTACTAGCACCTCTAGGGGCTGTGACAAGGACTGCAGAGCGGGGCTCTCTGGGGTTGTACTGCCTAGGGAGGTGATGAGAAAGATAGCTGGACAGACCGAGCACACTAAAGCAGAGAGGCTTATGTCCTCTTCAAGTTTCATATTGAGTGAATGGCTATATCTTAGGTGTCGTTTGGCTTGGTGGTGAGCTGAGGTCACACAACCGCTCCCGAGCACGCAACTGCAGGGGCTCCTGATCACTCGCTCCCATGACACCTGGTAGCAACCACTCAAACAGCAAATGACTTGGTACAATGTTGCATCACTCAAGTGAGGGAGGGCCAACAACTAGCTGGCACAGCCAAAATTGGGTTTCGCCTGTGGGTCCCAAGTTACACGGACCCCCCTTTTGGACCTCGAGCTATGGATGAGTTCGCTCCTCTCAAGAGGGTGGACCACCGTGTAACTTCACAGGGTTATTAACCAAAATCGCCCTTATGTGTCAGTCAGTATGGCCGATACAACACTTGAGGTACACCATTGCTGATGTCATGTTGCGTGTTGCCTCCCGGAGTATAGAATTGCCTATGCTTATGCCTATGCCTATAGGGGAAGGAGAGGAAAAGGGTAACTAAGTAGAATTTAAAATTATAAACCCAGTAAAAATGTCCTAATTGCTTAGGAAAGTAAATGGAAAATTGTTTTAAATAGATTTACAATCTAAGTAAATTCAATTTTTCTAACTACAGACTGGAGTAGATTAAATAAAATAAGCCCAAATAAAATAAATAAATAATTGCTGCAATTAACACAGTAAAAAAAAATAAAAATTCACAAATAAACAGAAGCATGTGGGGGAGACCAAAGTAACTGATAGCCCAACAGGAGATGGAACAGAAAGAAAGTGTAGAGGGAGGAAGGGAACTGTTACACTTTACACACACGGTCTCTCTAAGTGTTAGTCAGATGCTAACAGCTAACAGCTGAGGTAAGGGCTTTAGCTTCTATCCATGTAGGGTCGTTAGCGCGGTAGCTTCAGCTACATGCAGTTGTAACTGTGGTGGGCCCCAATAATACTTTTAACAATATTGCTCGTGCGCCAGACAGGAATAGGCCTGTCAAAATAAACCCAGGATAGCTTCACACAAGCACCTGTTACATATAGAAATCACAAAAGTGACAATAGGCTGGCGTTTTCTTCCCCTCATCTCTTTAATGGGGGAAAAAAAAAACATTTTCAGAGTCACAAGTTAATGAGCTATTCACTTTTGAAAGGGGAAAAAAACACAACAGCAACAACTTCAACTCCAATGGTTTATCTTTTCAAATGGTCAACAAAAAATAAAAATAAAATACCAATACAACAAAATAATAACAATTTTATCCCCCACTACATTTTTTTCCTTTTGTTTTTTTCAACTGCGAACTTGTGCAGATTTCTCAAAGTCCATAATAACCAAATTGGTCCATGCACAAAGGCTTAGTACATCAGCAGTTCAGTTTGTAGTAGAGAAAAATGATAAATGAAATTCAACCAAAAAAAAATAAAAAATCTTATTCAAACAAACGCACCATATGTGTGGCTTTGTATGGTCAGTGGGTGTGTCAGTGAGTGCGTGAGTACTTCCGGACGACGTGCGTCTTGAGAAGAGCGTGGGTTGTAATTTTTGTGGGAGAATGAGAATGGCTTTAGCACTGACCCATCAAAAGTAGCAGACTTTTCAAGGTCTCTTCAAGGTCTCTTTCAAGGTCGCAAGGTCTCTGAAGAGTGTCTGGGAACCCGTGGACTCGGAGATGATCCTCTTTTCCGGCCGCGCTTTTCCAATACGGACTGCTGAAGGTAAACGGTATGTGAAGTTGCTTGCTTTGCGGCCTCCCGTTGAAAACGTCAGTCTGAAAGTAGAAGTAATAATTCATGGCAGTAGATCGTAATTCATGCCACACCCCCCCCCCCCCCCCCCCCCCCTTGAGAAGACAACGCATAGTTGTAAACAGGGAAACCACTCTAAAAACCGAGAAAATCTTCATCCTCGTCTGAGGTATCATGGAAAATTTTCTGCAGATTTTCCTGAGTACGATCCTCTACTTCTTTTGCAGTAGGAAAACACGGTTTCATATTGCAAACATGTACATTGCGCACATCCTCTCCTGTGCTTTCCAGTACAACTTGATAGTTCAGAGGACCTAACTGTTTAATTATGCGATATGGTCCCTTCCACTTTGGGGCCAGCTTAGCAGTAAAATTGCGTTGTAAACTGGATTGAGGAAAATTTCTGATCCATATACGATCCTTCTCCCAGAAGGTGACATCCCTTCTTGTCTTGTTATAACTTCTCAATTGTCTCCTTTGAGCCTTTTTGCAGTTTTCCATGGCCTTTCTCTGTAGTTGAGACAACTTATGAAGGACATCATAGGAAGGACCAGAGGGCGACAGGTTGTGTCCTTGCAACAATTTGTCCAACGGACTGTGAAGTTTCCTGCCCAGATGGAGTTCAGCGGGTGTCATTCCAATAGTCTCCCAATAGTCTCGGTTTGTATTAAGTGCAAACCGAAACTCAGGAAGGTAGTGGTCCCAACTTTTATGATTATCTTCCACAAAGGAAGCCATCATGCATTTTAGATTACGGTTGACTCTCTCCGTCATATTTGTCTGCGGGTGGTAAGCAGTGGTTAGTTTTTGTTTCACACTCCACTTAGCACACAATTCAGTGAATAACGCAGATACAAATTGGGTTCCTCTGTCTGAAAGGATGTAATCTGGCACACCCCATCTCGTCAACACTTCTCTTCGCAAGATTTCCGCAATATTCTGGGCAGTGGCTTGTCACATGGGGAATAGCTCAACCCATCTAGAAAAATAGTCAACAAAGACAAGTAAATACTCATGTTGTTTTGTGCTTTTTGGCAGGGGGCCCATTACATCCACCCCCAACATTTCATTGGGTCGTGATGTAGTAATAGGTTGAAGTTTTCCTGCTGGTTTTCTGTTGTCACTTTTAAGAGTTTGACATTTTTCACACCTTTTGACATATTTTTTGATGTCTGTCCACATGCCCGGCCAGTAGGCAATGGCTTGTACTCTTTTATAGGTCTTGAAAATTCCAAGATGTCCACTCATTGGACTGGAATGGTAGTACTGGAGTATTTTCGGTACAAGGCTGCTGGGAATGACAACACGATAGTGGACTTGGGTGTCGGTCAGGTGAGTGATATGATACAATTTGTCTTCTAATACTACATATTGTTCCCTCTCAGTTAGTTCGTGGTTTGCAAGTGCCTGAAATATTTTACTGATCTCAGGATCCTGATGCTGTTCATCCCAGATGTTTTCAGGGGTGATCGGAAACTCGGACTCCTCTTTTTGACTGGTGTAAACATTACATCCTGGTAGGTGGTATATTCGTGAAAGAGCATCGGGAGCTACATTCAACTTTCCTTTCCTGTACTCCATCACAAAGTCGAACCTTTGTAGTCGAAGAGCCCATCTGATGAGTCGGCTGGTTGTTTTTGTGGAACACATCACCCACTGCAACGAGGAATGGTCCGTGATCACTTTGAACATTCGGGGTTCTAAGTAATGCTGCCATTTGTCCAGTGCCCACACCACTGCAAGACATTCTTTTTCGGTGGTGGAATAGTTAATCTCAGCCTTGTTCTTTCCGCTGAGTCAACACCGCGCCCAGGCCGGTGTCGCTTGCATCAGTGTACACTGAAAAAGGTAGTTGGAGATTGGGATGTCCAAGGATAGGTGGTGATGTAAGGCATGTTTTTAAATATTCAAAAGCTTGTTGGCATTGTGGTGTCCAAATAAATGAGTGTCCTTTCTTTTTTAGGGTGTTGAGAGGCTCTGCGATCCTAGAGAAGTCTGCCACGAATCGATGGTACCACCCAGCCAAACCCAGGAAGCGCTGGACCTCTTTAAGGTTACGGGGAACTGGATAACTGCGAATTGCTTCCACCTTGCTTGGATCTGCGGTAACACCTCGTCCGTTCACTACATGACCGAGGAAGGTAATCTTCCGAAGGCAGAACTTGCATTTTTTTAGATTCAACGTCAGTCCAGCTGTTTGTAGCCGCTGAAGGATGGTCTGGATGTCCAGAAAATGCTGGCCCATTGATGGTGAGTAAACGATGATATCGTCGATATAGACGAAACATATGGTACCAAGTAACCCTCTCAGGACGATCTCCATCAGCCTTTGAAAGGTTGCTGGTGCATTTTTTTAGACCCAACGGCATGACATTGAAATGGTACAACCCTCCTGACGTGATGAAGGCAGTTTTTGACTTGCTCTCAGGTTCCATGGGTACCTGCCAATATCCGCTATTAAGATCCAAAGTTGAAAAAATGGCTGCACCAGTGAGCGACTCCAGGATCTCTGTGATGTTGGGAATTGGATATGCATCACTTTCAGTGAGAGCATTGACCTTTCTGTAGTCAACACAGAACCTGAGACTACCATCTTTTTTGGGAACCAAAACAACAGGTGATGCCCATGCTGAATAAGATGGTTCTATGATGCCAGCCTGTAACATGTCTTCAATCTGTTCTTTTACTATAGTTTGCTTTGCGGGTGTGAGCCGATAAGGACGCTGTTTAACGGGTACTTGATGACGAGTGTACAGGCAGTGCTGAAGAACAGTCGTACGTCCTGGTCGGCGAGTACACACAACCTGATGTGTCTGCAAGATGTGACGTAATTGACTTTCTTCATTGTGTGGTAAAGTCGCTTCTTTTAATGCACGGTCCATTAAGACTTGATCCTCTGTATGGGTAGGATCTGCATCTCGAGAGGCCAATAGAGGTTGTGGAGGAGGAACAGAACAAATTAAAGAAAGATTTTGTTGGGAACTTTTAGATTTCGTTGTTTTTCGTTGACATGGAACTCTGCTTGCAGGCATACTTGCGTGCCCGAGTTGGAAGTAGAATTCCTCGCCAGGAGAACATTTGAAGGTGTATTTCCTTTCCGAGACATTGAGTTGGAGGCCGCTCAGGAAGATGAAGTCTAATCCCAACACTGCTACATATGTCAGCGACGTTGAGGTAAGAACTACTGCCCGCATAGAAATATTGGTGTTATGAAGGGTAATCTGGACATTTATCCACCCAAGCGGAATTTCGGCCTCGCCATTTGCTAAGTAGAGAGGCCCTAAGGCCCAGGGGTGGAGACTCTCCTGGGGGGTAAGTTCCTTCCACAAACTCTCATGGATAAGAGTATAGCTAGCTCCAGTGTCCACAAAACCTTTACCCTTCCATGTGCCAATGGTGATCGGGACAACAAGCTGTTGGGGTACTGTTAACTGCTTGTTGTCAGTAACCTGTTTTGTTTTAAGGTTGGCAGTGATGGGTGATGCAGTCGTGGCGGAGATGGCATTGTGGGAGGGTAACCCACTCGACTTGGGATTTTGAGGGGGTCGTTTATTCTGAGGGGATGGATGCTGATGGGTATGGCTGGTTTGAGAAGGATACTCCTCACCTTTCAACAGTTCATTTCAAATTATAATTCACAGTCAACTGGGTTTTGTATCACATTAAGTGCATATACTGAGTCCCCACAGCCCAACTTCCTCACGGTTGAGAATCAAATGTTAACTGCAGAGGGTATCTTACAATGGATTTTTCTTTTTTTTACATACTCAATTTCACAGTTTCAAAAATCACAATATTCTGTAAAGAGAAAAAAAAAAGGGGGCAAATTCACAATTTATTTTTTTTTCCCCACGCTCAGCTCACGGTTCAAAGTTCAAATTCCCTAAGCCAAGAGTGTCAGAGTTCATGTTTTTTGTAGTTCAAGTCCCTGTTCGGGCGCCACTCTGTAACGGTGGTGGGCCCCAATAATACTTTTAACAATATTGCTCGGGCGCCAGACAGGAATAGGCCTGTCAAAATAAACCCAGGATAGCTTCACACCTGTTACATATAGAAATCACAAAAGTGACAATAGGCTGGAGTTTTCTTCCCCTCATCTCTTTAATGAGAAAAAAAAAAACATTTTCAGAGTCACAAGTTAATGAGCTATTCACTTTTGAAAGGGGAAAAAAAACACAACAGCAACAACTTCAACTCCAATGGTTTATCTTTTCAAATGGTCAACAAAAAATAAAAATAAAATACCAATACAACAAAATAATAACAATTTTATCCCCCACTACGTTTTTTTCCTTTGTTTTTTTTCCACAAACACGTCGTGGACATCTACCAACTGCGAACTTGTGCAGATTTCTCAAAGTCCATAATAACCAAATTGGTCCATGCACAAAGACTTAGTACATCAGCAGTTCAGTTCGTAGTAGAGAAAAATGATAAATGAAATTCAACCAAAAAAAAAAATTATCTTATTCAAACAAACACACCATATGTGTGGCTTTGTATGGTCAGTGGGTGTGTCAGTGAGTGCGTGTGTACTTCCGGACGACGTGCGTCTTTAGAAGAGCGTGGGTTGTAATTTTTGTGGGAGAATGAGAATGGCTTTAGCACTGACCCATCAAAAGTAGCAGACCGCAAGGTCTCTGAAGAGTGTCTGGAAATTTGAGTCTCTAATTAATTTATGCATGCCTCCATTTACGTCACCAAATTAACAAAGTGAAAGTAGAAGTAATAATTCATGGCAGTAGATCGTTTTTTTTTTTTTACTCTGCCACAGACTGGAGTAGATTAAATAAAATAAGCCCAAATAAAATAAATAAATAATTGCTGCAATTAACACAGTAAAAAAAAATTTAAATTCACAAATAAACTAAAGCATGTGGGGGAGACCAAAGTAACTGATAGCCCAACAGGAGATGGAACAGAAAGAAAGTGTAGAGGGAGGAAGGGAACTGTTACACTTTACACACACGGTCTCTCTAAGTGTTAATCAGATGCCAACAGCTAACAGCTGAGGTAAGGGCTTTAGCTTCTATCCATGTAGGGTCGTTAGCGCGGTAGCTTCAGCTACATGCAGTGGTCTGTTTACATTAGTCTGTGACGTGTGCGCCGTCTTGAGTTTGAACCGGAAAGGCCTCGCTATCGCCTTCCGGGGTCAGACGTTACTAAGAAACTGATGCACGCTTAACAGCCGGTGTGCACGGAGCACGTGAGCTGGATGTAAACATGTATGGGAATCTCGCGCTCAGTCTGTCGTTCACACTTCATTCATAACTTACACAGCACGTTCACTTCACAGACAATGGCAAAGCATTACACCATTAAATCGACCATCAATTGCATCACATCAAGGGATTAATATGAATGCAATGATACGCGACAATAAACAGACGACGTACCAAAAACTGTAGTGAGAATTTTTTTCCTCATCACACAGCTAAATTGAAGCCGCTATCCTGAAGATGATTTTATCTATTCAGGAGAGACTTACGCGGTTTAAAACAAAACCCCGAAAGTGGGGGTTTTCTTTGCCTAATATTAAATAGAGTTCATCTAAAACTCTATGCGCTGCCGATCTGAGAGGTAGTCAGATATGGGGCTTATGCGGTTCAAAACTGAAAGTGAGGATTTTTCGCCCAGGATCAGTTAACCTTAATATAAAACTATTTATATGCGCTGCTGATCTGGGGTTTCTTCGCCAGATACACAGGGCGTATGCTGTTCAAAAATGAAAGTGAGGATTCTTCGCCCAGGATCAGTTATACTTAATATAACACTATTTATACGCCCTGCCGATCTGGGGTTTCTTCGCCAGATATACGGGGCTTATGCGGTTGTTGCAACAATTACTTGATCAAGATTTTGACTCCCAGTTATCATTAATCTGACACTAACCTGCAGTATTCTAAGATTAATTTTGCTCCGTGATCGGGCGAGGGGGCATGCATTAGTTATCTACGCTATTGATTAAACCCACGGGAGTAATAGTCTAGTTGTATGGCATTGGAACAATGGCATCCATCTAGCTTTTCATAATAAGGCCTTAATTTTAAGATAAGCGAGGAACATCGCTCGCTATCTTCTTCGCGCTAAACGAGGTTTTCTTTGCTCACTTTAGGGCGGATAAAATAGCATTAAGACATGCTTAAACGGTTTAGCTAGTCGTTTTATAGGGTCTAATTTATAAACAGCAGTTAACTTAAGTCATTAACAGTGGCTGGTTTCTCAGTGAGAAACTCGAGAACTGTTAAGGCACGGAAAGTGGGCGTGTATAACCTACACATTCATTCACAAAAAGATGCAGTTGGATAGTTTGAATAAACACAAATAAGAAACACAATGTTACTGAGTCTGCTCACAGAACCAGGTTTAAAACGTTGCCCGCACGTCCTCCACCAAACTGTAGCAAATTAGCTCAAAGTGAGATGAACATAATTTATCATAACGGGTTGTTATCCATTACATATTCATCTTCAGGAATTAACTGTAGCTTTAATAGTACAATAAAACGATTTGCTTGTCCGCAGTACGGACAGTTTCAATTGTCTATTGACTCTAAGGAAAATTATTTCTCTGGTCATGCTCATTAGCATGTAACAAAACGTTAAACGTTAAAGTGACCTTGTTCTGCGAGCCGCAGACACAGACAACCAAGTGTGAATACATATGGATGTTTATTAAACTACACTACAAGGGGAACATGTAACATTGAACTAAACACAAACATACACACATTAAACATAGATGCCAACGAAAGGAAGGCATGGAGAGAGAGAGAGAGAGAGAGAGAGAGCGCTCGTGCGCAAGAGAGAGAACATAATATCAGGACTTGCACATCAGCTAAACACAACCTGTTAGAACCATCAAAGAATTACATCACCTTAATCAAAAGGGGTCGAAGCCTAGAAGCGCATCTAAATAGTTAACAAGCAGTTACTTGCACTGGTTTGTTGATGCTGAGTAAAGTGTCCTGCTGCATGTATAATGTGTTTCTTAATTCTTGATTTCCTTTCTAGGAACACTATTTGCAAATAGACACTACGATTCTTTTAACATTATATCAAATGTTGCAACGGCTGCCATGAGACTTATACATGTGTTCGTTTTCTAAATAAAGGCTAACACAATTTAATCCACAGCACACGTCTCAGCATTATGATATAAAACAGGACAAAAGCTTATTTGAGTCCTCTCTGTATAGCCTACCACTTTTACACATGCTCCAGCTACATTTTTAGTTCCATACTTTTGAATTACTTCTGTATAAAACAGTTTTAAATCACCCAAAGACGCAGGACCTTTAATATACAACTCTTAGATAAAATGGGCGGATGACAACAATTTCCAAGCTAGGATTGGTTAAATAAAATGTTTAAGGTGGGGCTCAACAAACGTGTATTTGCATGCACATTTTAGATATCTAGAAAGGAATTTTGACTAGTCATGTTGTTAATTCTGGTTATCTGCATTGCAATTACGCCTAGTCACAAAGCTTAATGCAAATATCTTCAAAAAAGTTCTTCCTAGTCAAAAATCTGATTGGGATATCCATAATTGAAATGCAGATATCTTTAAATGGGTTTTGACTAGTCGGAATCCCAATTCAAGCTATCTACAACTGTAATTTGACTAGTCATAAATGAATTGCAGATGTATCCAAATGAATATCCAAATGTATTTTGGATATCTTTAAAAATTTTGAATTAAAGATGTCTCTAATTGTATTTTGACTAGGCACATCATATTTAAAGATATCTTGAATTGGAATTATGACTAGTCAAAACTCATTTGAAGATATCTGCAAATATTTTTCAATGGAAGTCAATGGAAGATTATGACTAGTCGTAATAGAATTGTAGATCTGGAATCTATGACAAGCCGTTTTATTTATTCATTTAGCTGACGCTTTTATCCAAAGCGTCTGCATCTTTTAACATTTAAAACTTTTTTTGACTATCCATAAATATAATTTGGATAGTCACAATTGTAATTTGGAGAGTCATAATTATAATTTGACTAGTCACAATGACAATTAGAGATATCTGCAATTATAATCGCACTAGTAAGAAATCGGATTAGAGATATCTCTAAATACTTTGACTAGTCAAAACTCGATTTAAGATATCTGTAATTACTTTAGAGATATCTTCAATAGCGCGTCATACATCCACAAATGTAATTAAATTCATCAGCATGGATCTCTTGCTATAATACAATACAATACTCCCACCTTCTGGGCTATTTCTTATGGAAGCTCGTTTCCACCACTAAATAAAGAAGTAATGAATAAATAAATATCAACTTTTTATCTCACAATTATAAAATTTATAATTCGTATTGTTTATATCTCGCAATTCTGAGATAAAATGCTGCAAATTATCTATATTTTTTATTCCATGGTGGAAACAAGCTGTCATAATGACCCAAGTGAACCTGAATTCATACACAACGTAGTGTAACCTACTAATAAATGCAATCAATGCCAGATAAACTTTTATTAAATTGTAATCTTTTTTTAAAATCAGCCTTCACCTTTTTTGACTGCATCTGATTATGAGGCATTGTTCTTGCCCGTCATGCATTTATTTGTACTATTTTTCATGTGTGTGTGTGTTTTGTTTTTTTGGATAATTCCATTGTTTTTCATTATGTCTAAATATATAATAAATAAATTCAGACGAGCAGTTTGCGGTTTTCTGCCTTTATTGAACATTACACAGCATTTGGTCAGTTTTGCAGCGAAACAAGCTGCCATAATGACACAAGTGAACCTGAATTCATACACAACGTAATGTAGACTATAAATGTCATCAATGAGAGAGAAACTTTTATTAAATTGTAATCTTTTTTAAATCAGCCTTCACCTTTTTTGACTGCATCTGATTAGGTATTGTTCTTGTCCGTCATGCATTTATTTGTACTATTTTTCATGTTGTTGTTGTTTTTTTTTATAATTACATTGTTTCTTCATTGTGTTTAAATATATAATAAATAAATTCAGACGAGCAGTTTGCGATTTTCTGCCTTTATTGAACATGACACTGCATTTGTGACACGCACAGAGACAGAACAAAAGGCAAAACCCGGAAGTCGGTGTTTGTGAATTTGGACAGCCTACCCTTCTTTCAGTTCCCTCCCTTACCCGTTGCTCATATCCTGTCGCCTAGCAACCGTGACAGCGCCAAGCAAGAAGCGGGAAAATGGACAAACAAAGAGTTATTCTCCTCATTTTAATTCTTTTGGAAGAAATAAAGCAATTAAATACTTTCTTTGCTCGTTGTCGGAGAGTTTTTTATATCAGACTACAAGACAGTCACATCCAGGTAAGCCATTATAGCCTATTTTTATTTGTTTTTAAGTATTCTACTAATTTCTCCTACAAATTCATTGAGCCGAAGCATAAACTTTAGCTTGTTTTGTCAGAGAAACTCCTCTCCCACTCCGCTACCGCTCGCTTCGTCCGCCATTACGCTCTGCCGAAAAGAATTATGGGATAGGTAGGACGGGAAAGGATCCACCACACCCATCCTTCCAATTCGGGGAAAAGGAGGACGTATTTATGGACCGCATTTGAAGGATCCTACGAATTTGGACAGCCTTCGTCGCGGCGCTGTGACGTAACATCCTTCAAATGAGTACTCCGAAGGATGCAGACCCTGAATTTGGACACAGTCATAGACTATGCTGCAGGCGGCGCTTGATGACGTCGACTGGGACATGTTCCGGGCGAGTTCTTCTGACGTCAGCGAGTTCACGGATGTAGCATTAAGTTTTGTAAACACGCTAACCGAGCAAGCTACAGAAACAATAACGATAAGGACATTCTCCAATCAGAAACCGTGGGTGGACAGAACAATCCATGCCGCGGTTAACACACGCACTGCCGCTTACAATGAGGCTCTTCTGTCTGGGAATACGAGCGAGTACAAAGCATCGTGTTATGCTCTCCGACGCGCAGTAAGAGCCGCCAAACACAGATACAGAGAGAGAATTGAGTATCATTTCCAGCTCAATGACTCTCGACGGATGTGGCAGGGACTGAGGACCATCTGTGACTTCGGAAACAAATCCTCCGCGGAGGTGAGAGCAGATCCGTTGCTGGCCGACGAGTTAAACATCTTCTACGGCCGCTTCGATGGCGATGGCAACGTCAGGAAGCAACAGGCAGAGCAGCGACGATCCTGTAATCACCGTGTCGGAGGATGAGGTTCGGAGGGCGCTAAAGAGAGTGAACGTCAGGAAAGCAGCCGGTCCTGATGGGATAACCGGCCGTGTTCTGAGGTCCTGCGCCGATCAGCTCGCTGGTTTGTTCACGTCCATCTTTAATGAGTCCCTTGCTACCTCCGTGGTTCCCACTTCATTCAAAAAATCCATTATTATCCCTGTGCCAAAGAACAATAAACCCTCTTGCCTGAATGACTATCGCCCAGTTGCCCTCACATCTATAGTCATGAAGGTTTTTGAGAGACTTGTAAAGAGCCACATCTGCTCCTCCATCCCTGATACTTTGGACCCTCTTCAGTTTGCCTATCGCCCAAACAGATCCACGGACGATGCCATTTCTCACGTTCTCCACTCTTCCCTCACACACATGGACAGCAACAATGGGAATTATGTAAGGCTGCTATTTATTGACTATAGCTCAGCTTTCAACACTATAGTCCCCATCAAGCTGGCATCTAAACTCACAGACCTCAGCCTAAACTCCTCACTCTGTGACTGGATTCAAGACTTCCTCACCGGCAGACCTCAAGTGGTGAAAGTTGGCCAGTTCACCTCAAACTCCATCACTCTGAACATAGGAGCCCCACAGGGCTGTGTCCTGAGTCCCCTGCTCTACTCTCTCTACACGCATGACTGAGTGTCCTCTCACAGCTCCACAAAAATTTGCTGATGATACTGTGGTTCTGGGCCTCATCTCCAACAACGATGACACCGCATACTTGGATGAGGTAGAGAGACTCACATCATGGTGCCAGGACAACTGTCTCTCTTTTTTTGTTATCAACATTTTTTATTTTTTTTTTCATACATAACACAATATAAAAAAACAATATATATATATAAAAAATAAAATAAAATAATAATATAAAACAACAGACATATACTCAACATCTCAAAGTCCAGTCAAAAGGAGGGAGAAAAGGAAGGACAGAAAAAGAAACCCACAGAAGTCACTCCTCCATACAGTCACGTATATCAAAGAGAAAGCACTGCCAAGGCTTGGCTCCATTGATTCGTGCTGTTGTACATTCACAAGACACTATTTGCAGGAGGCTACGGATCCAATATGTTTTCCTACACATATGCGGTGTTAACCAGTTCTGTATTATTGTCTTCTTCGCAGCTGTAAAGCCAGCAAACAACATTCTCTTTTGCATCGAACTTATACAAAGACCAGAATCATCATTAAGAAGACACAAACTTGGGTTAACTGACCAATCAATTTGCAGTAAGGATGATAAAACCAGGTTTACATGTGTCCATAGACTAATAGTGATAGGACATTCCCAAAACATATGCAGAAAAGTACCTGATGATGTAGTATTACATATATGGCAGTTGAAATTTGATTGTAGTTTCATTTTGAATCTTTTGTAAGGAGTTATGTATGCTCTATGAATGATATTGAAGTGAATAAGACGATGCGCCAGATTTTTAGATGTTAAACTGAGATTAGACCACACCCTCTCCCAGTCGACAGATAAATTAAGGTCAGATAATTCCCTATTCCAAATAGTTTTAATAGAAAGAGGTTTCATAATGCAATCAAGAATCTTATTATATATTAAGGAAGCAGATGGCCGACCAGCAGATGGTGCAATCCAGTCCCGCATAGGATGAGAGGAAACGGGAGAAGGCCAAGGAACGCCATACGCTTTGAGAGCGGAACGTAATTGAAGAAAGACAAAATATGCAGATGCTGGAAGACAAAATTTGGTTCTTAACGTCTGAAATGAACATAGGCCCTGGTTATCATATATATCACCGCACGTGTTTACACCTAAAGAAGACCAAGAGGGTTGGACAAATGGGCGATTTCCGCATACAAAATTTAAATTGTGCCATAAAGGTGTACTATTACAAAATTTGAAGGGTCCTCCTATCCGACGTTCAACTGTTTTCCAGATTTTAATAGAGTTGGCCACAACCGGACCAAATTTATAATTATCCCCTTTTGTCCCTGTGCCAGTAAATAAAATGTCCTGGAGTCTATTTGGTTTAACCTTGTCAGCTTCAATCACTCTCCAATAAACTGTAGATTGAGGATCAACCCAAGTATGAAGAGCCTTAAACTGGAACGACCAATAATACAGTTCAAAATTTGGTACAGCCAGTCCTCCTGCGCTATTAGCATGTTGTAATGTGGTAAGTTTAATTCTGGGGCATTTATCATTCCAGATAAATTTCGTAATTATGGAGTTGATCTCCTTCAAGTAACCTGGAGGGGGAGAAAGCGGTAGCATAGAGAAAAAAAAATTAAATCGAGGTAGCAAATTCATCTTTTAACAGTGGAGATTCTTCCTTGGAGGGAAACGTTAAGATTCTTCCATCTTTGAATGTCATTCTTGACCTTAACTAAAATATTATTAAAATTGTCCCTGGCAATTTTATGAATGTTTTTATATATGGTAACACCCAGATAGGTGAAAGAGTCCTTAATAGGGATGAATGAGGGAATAGAAGAATTAACTTTAATATTGTTAATTGGCATTAAAGCAGATTTGCTCCAATTTATTTTATATCCTGATAAGCTACTAAAATTATCAAATTCCTTAATTATATTAGGGACTGAAACATCAAAGTGGTCTAAATATAGAATAATATCATCAGCATATAACGAAATACTATGATTATGATCATGAATCTTAATCAATACTTCAGAATTCCTGATGGCTTGTGCTAAGGGTTCAAGAGATAGACAAAACAATAAGGGGGAAAGTGGACAGCACTGCCTCATTCCCCGCTGTAAAGGGAATGGGGGGGAAATAACATTACCAGTTATGACTGATGCTGCAGGTGAGTGGTATAATGTCTTAATCATAGAAATGAAGTGTTCACCGAAGCCGAAACATTGCAAAACTGCCCACATATAATTCCACTCTAGCTTGTCAAAGGCTTTTTCTGCATCAAGTGAAAAGACTGCACAAGGGGTTGGGTGGGAGTCTGCAAAGTCAAGAATATGAAGGAGTCGACGCATATTATCAGATGCATTGCGCCCCTTGATGAAACCAGTTTGATCCTCCTTGATCAGACTATGAATTACCTTCTCCATACGAGAAGCAAAAACTTTAGCATACATTTTTAGATCACAGGAGATAAGCGAAATTGGTCTGTAGTTGGAACAATCTAATGGATCTTTCCCTTTTTTAAGAAGTAATGAAATCAGTGATGTTTTTTTATTTCTATGAAATACCCCATGTTCAATTGCAAAATGAAATGAATTAAGCATAAGTGTCCCTACCAAATCCCAAATTTCTAAGTATAATTCCGGGGGGAGACCATCTAGGCCCGGCGATTTGCCCTTTTGAAGGCTTTTTAAAGAGACATGGAGTTCCTCCAAACTTAATGGGGCCTCCAAAGATTCTTTATCCATCTGTGAGATCCGAGGCAGTTCCAATTTATCTAAATACTGCTTACAGATTGATTCATCAAAATCTGTTTCGGCTTTATATAGATTTGTGTAGAAACCTTTAAATATTTCATTAATTGCCACAGGGTTTGTGGTGACCTGCTCATCCGATGATTTTATTGCACTAATATATGCCTTAGACTCGCATTCTCTCAACCTAAGAGCCAATAAATGACTAGGTCTCTCCAATTCAAAATAATATTTTTGCCTAGTCCTATGTAAAATAAATTCCGCCTTTGATTGTGAAAGCAAATCGTATTCTTCTTTTAAAGAGGACAACTGTGTAGCCTGCTGCTCCGTAAAATGTTGTTTTTGTAGGTTTTGTAGTGATTGGATTTTATTTTCTAATTGTGTAAACTTGCGGGTTTTCGCTTTGGCAAGAGTAGAAGAGAAAGATATACAGAAACCTCGTATAGCGCACTTAGTCGTCTCCCACAGTTTTTGAGGATCCACACCAGAGGGCATATTAATTTGAAGAAACTCCTTAATATATTCTTTTAAAGAAGTAATGAATGTCTGATTACTTAATAATGATATGTTAAAGCGCCATCTAGGGGACTTGGCTTTAACATCGGAAAGAGGAACACTGCACAGCACAGCAGAATGATCAGATAATAAAATTGGTAATATAGAGATGGAGGAATCAGACGAAATTAAAGATGGGCTAAGAAATATGTAGTCTATCCTAGAGAAAGTCTTGTGTCTATTAGAGAAAAAAGTGAAGTCCTTAGATTTAGTATTCTGAATTCTCCAAAGATCGATTACGTTAAGCTCAGTGATAAATTTATTCAGTAATTTAGAGGATGGATTGGCTGTTGTATCAGATTGAGATTTATCTAAAGCAGGATTTAGGACAGCATTAAAATCCCCACCCACCACTAGAGGGCAATCAATCTGCTCAAGCAGAGTTTTGGAAATCTGTGAAAGGAATGCACTGTCTGTCTCATTCGGACCATAAATAGAGACCAAGGCTAACCTATTATTATATATTTTGCATTGGATAAAAACAAATCTACCCTTCTCATCACTACCAAGGTGTTCAATTGTTAAATTTAACTTCCGGTTAACAAGAATAAGCACCCCCTTAGTTTTATTTTGAGCGCAGGAAAAAGCTGCTAATTTGTAATACTTATTCTGAAAACGTGCCACGTCGGATTGCTTTAAATGTGTCTCTTGAATTAGGGCACAGGAAATAGATTTACGATGTAAATATTCTAACACACGAGTTCGTTTAACAGCGGAATTTAACCCATTCACATTTAGTGATAAAATATTTAGAGTATGCATTGAATATATAGCGTGTAAACGTTGATGTGTATTTTAGATACCAAACCTCCTAGATGAAAAATCCCTTTAGAAATAAGGTAAAATAAATAAAAGTATAAATGTCTATTGTAAAAAGTAAAAACCACATAAAAACATGAACAACCGACAACCTTAAACACGGAACAACTCAGACCGCACATTACCGAGAACATAGGTCTGACTGAGCAACAAAAAATTGTGATGGTTCGTGACCGATCCACTCCAACGCAGGACATGTCTCCCAAAAAGCTTGTACTGCCAAAAAAAATATAATTAAAATTAAACTTAAACCAACTCTCCATTAGTCCCCTCCAAAAAAGAAAAAAGAGGTGTCAGTCTTGCCAGCAATGAGATCGTTGTACCGGATATATAGCAACAATATCTCAGTAGTAGAGGGGAGAGAAGAAAAAAAGCAAAAACCAAGTTTAGTCAGCGTCCATGTCCATTCTGCCATCATCAGCTCCTGAGCAGCTGGGACCATGTTCATCCCGACCATCAAGCTCCTCCCGCCGGGCTGGAGAAACAGCGACCGTCGTTCCCCCGCGCAGAGCCGCGGCATACGTCTTCTGCTGGGACAGGGAGCTAATAAAATCCTCCGCTTTCTGAGGGGAATCGAAGCTTTTCTGTTCCTCCTTGTGCCGTAGCTTGATTATGGCCGGATAGATGAGGAAGGGCTGGAGACCATACGCTATCATCTTCTTCAAAACCGGACCAAATGCCTTTCTCCTGATCACTGTAGCTGGACTAAAGTCGGGAAAAAATAGCAGTGTGACATTGTTCTGTGCGCATTTCATCGGATAAGCCTTTCGAGCACCCTTCAGGATATCTGATCTGTCATGCCATCTCAGTACACGGAAGATGAGAGTGCGCGGCCGATCGGAGCCCCTCCCTCGATCTCAATGTCATGGCCCTTCAAGGAAGGAATCCACTTAGAAATATTAACTCTGAGGAAACCAGCCGCGTCGGATCCCTCAGCCCCCTCTGGCAGCCCCACCAATCGTACGTTGTTCCTCCTGCACCTGTCCTCCATATCCGTCACCTTCTCGGTGAGTCGCTCCAGCTGATTTCTTAAGCCCGTGACTGTCCTCCTATCCTCACGTGCAGCTGCTTGAACAGAATCTACGCGGTCACGTGTTTGCTTCGCCGCAGTAGTTATGGTCTCAAACTCCTCTCTTAGCTCTTTAACAGACATGTTGGTCGCTTGTATGTCTTCACGCAGTTCGCGTAATGCTGGAATCAGCACAGAATCCATCGCCTCTCTTACTGCCAAATTCACAACCGAATTCAACGTGTTTTGCTGCTCCTTAAATGCTAGTTCGATGCGGCTAGCAATAGCATCATCGAGGTCTTCTCTGGAGATGGCAGAATCTCTGAATTTTTTCTTCATTGGCGATTGCTCAATCTCTCTTTTCCGATCCCCTTTGTCTGCCTTAGCACTCATGACAGGTCCAATGCAGAGTGGTTAAAATTTTTCTGACAGGATCATGCAAAATATGGCAAAGTGAGCAGAGCGAAAGACTCAAGCCTGCATCGCCGTCGAAGGGTCACGTGATCCCCCAGGACAACTGTCTCTCTCTGAATGTGAGCAAAACTAAAGAGCTGATCATGGACTTTAGGAAGAGACAGCAGCAGCCCTACACTCCTCTTATGATCAGTGGGACCCCTGTGGAGAGGGTGAATAGCTTCAAGTACCTCGGTGTAAACATCTCCGAGAACCTGACTTGGACTACACACATCCAAACACAGGTTAAGAAAGCCAGGCAAAGACTGTACCATCTGCGTCAGCTGAGGAAATTCAGGGTCTCTCCAGCAATCCTGAAAACTTTCTATTCAGGGACCATAGAAAGTGTATTGACTCAGTGCATCTCAGTGTGGTATGGAAACAGCTCCAATCAGGACTGCAAAGCACTACAGAGAGTGGTGCGCCTAGCTGAGCGCATCTCAGGGTCTGCTCTCCCCTCTCTGCAGGACATCTACCTCAAACGCTGCAAAAATAGAGCTGTTAAAATCTTCAAGGACTCAAATCACCCTGGTAACCGTCTATTCACTTTGCTTCCATCTGGTAAGCGCTTCCGTAGCCTGATGGCAAAAACTGAGAGACTGAGGAGGAGCTTCTTCCCCCAGGCCATCAGGCTCCTAAACTCTAACTCTGTGTCATAACATCACTTGACTCCATGTAATATCACCATACCAATAAGTTATTCATAATTTTTCTCCATGTAAATATCATATATCAATAAGCTATTCATAATTTTTCTCTACCTCATATTGCTGCTATTCAAATACCCTGTACAACTTTTTGCACATTATTTTTGCACATTCCTCTTATTACTATTTAAGTCAACAACATTTATACCTGCACATTTATATTTATATTTTTTATCTTATCTTTTATTTTATTTTATTCTTTTATTTTATGTTTTGTACTTTTCTCCTTCTTAATATTTGTATTCTATATAATTGCACTGTCCTTGGAGCGGACCTGACCTACATTTCACTGCTGGTTATACCCTGTATAATTGTGTATGTGACAAATAAAAACTCTTGAATTTGGTCCATTTTGCAACATGATTCAATTAAAATCACAGGGCTATGCATACATGCATGCTGGAGACCTTTTACCACATAAGGCTGCATCCAGATTTATTTAATAATCCATGAAGCACTTCATCCAGTAGCTTTTCAACAAAAGCAGACTTTTATTATGTTGTTAGCAGCTGTCAAAGAACATATAATTTCACTATATTATGCCAAGTCAAGTCAAGTCACCTTTATTTATATAGCGCTTTTAACAATACAAATTGTGTCAAAGCAACTGTACAATGTCAAAATAGGAAAATAGTGTGTCAATAATGTAAAATGACAAGATTAAACACTCAATTTTCAGCTAAAGGCATTTCATTATTGAATTCAGTGATTTATTTATTTATTTATTTATTTAGTCATTTAGCAGACGCTTTTATCCAAAGCGACTTACAAATGTGGACATAAGAAGCAATCAAAACCAACAAAAGAGCGACAATGTGCAAGTGCTATTACAAGTCTCAGTTAGCCTAACGCAGTACAGATAAATATTATTATTATAAATTTTTATTTATTTATTTATTTATTTTTTAATAAAAAGACAGATAAAATAAAATTAGAATAGAGAGTGCTAGAGTTAGAGGGTCAAGTAAAGATCGTTCACTTGAAGAACGCAAGCTTCTAGAGGGCATATAAATCTGAATTAATGAATTTAGGTAAAGGGGTGCAGAGCCAGTGGTGGTTCTGTAGGCAAACATTAATGCCTTGAATTTAATGCGAGCAGCTATTGGTAGCCAGTGCAAATTGATGAACAGAGGCGTGACGTGTGTTCTTTTCGGCTCATTAAAGATTAATCTTGCAGCGGCATTTTGGATTAATTGTAGAGGTTTAATAGAATTGGCTGGAAGACCTGCCAAGAGAGCATTGCAATAGTCAAGTCTGGACGGAACAAGAGCCTGAACAAGGAGTTGTGTTGCATGTTCCGAGAGAAAAGGCCTGATCTTCTTAATATTGTATAATGCAAATCTGCAGGACCGGGCAGTTTTAGCAATGTGGTCTGAGAAATTTAACTTATCATCAATCACAACTCCAAGGTTTCTGGCTGTTTTTGAAGGAGTTATGGTAGATGAGCCTAACTGGAAGGTGAGATTGTGATGAAGCGATGGGTTAGCTGAAACTACAAGCAGTTCTGTCTTAGCTAGGTTGAGTTGAAGGTGATGGTCCATCATCCAGCAAGAAATGTCTGTTAGATACGCTGAGATGCGAGCAGCTATCGTCGGATCATCAGGATGGAATGAGAGGTAGAGTTGAGTGTCATCAGCATAGCAGTGATATGAAAAGCCATGTTTCTGAATGACAGAACCTATGATGCCATGTAGACAGAAAAGAGAATTGGTCCAAGAACTGAGCCCTGAGGCACCCCAGTAGTTAGATGTTGCGACTTGGATACCTCACCTCTCCAAGATCGTTGAAGGACCTATCAGAGAGGTAAGACTCAAACCACTGGAGTGCGGTTCCTGAGATGCCCTTTCTCAATAGGGTTGAAAAGAGGATCTGATGGTTGACCTATCAAAAGCAGCAGACAGATTCAGCAAGATAAGTAATGAAGATTTGGAAGCCGCTTTTGCAAGTCTTAGGGCTTCAACAACAGAAAGCAAGGCAGTTTCGGTCGAATGTCCACTTCTGAAGCCAGATTGGTTACTGTCCAGGAGGTTGTTCTGTGTGAGAAAGACAGAGACTTGGTTGAACACAACTCATTCAAGTGTTTTTGCAATGAAAGGAAGAAGGGAAACCAGTCTATAGTTCCCTAAAAGAGTTGGGTTAAGAGTGGGTTTTTTAAGAAGTGGAGTTATACGAGCCTGTTTAAATGCTGAGGGAAAAATTCCAGTGTGAAGGGATGTATTAACGATGTGAGTGAGTGCAGGTACAACTGCAGGAGAAATGACTTGAAGGAGATGAGATGGAATAGGATCAAGCGGACAGGTAGTAGGATGACTGGAAAGGATGAGTTTAGAGACCTCTGCCTCAGAGAGTGGAGAGAATGATGTGAACGAGTGTATGTTTGCTGGAAAGATATGTTTGATAGATTGTGGTGTGGAAAATTGTGCAGTGAGGTTTGTAATTTTATTAATGAAGAATGTGGCAAAGTCGTCAGCTGTTAGAGATGAAGAAAGAGGAGGAGGACAAAGGAGGGAGGAAAATGTTTTAAAGTTAATGCGAGAGTTAGGCGAATTGTTAATTTTGTCATGATAGTATGTCCTTTTAGCAGTGGAAACATTAGCAGAGAAGTCAGATAGGAGTGATCGATATAAATTAAGGTCAGAAGGATTTCGTGATTTGTGCCATACCTTTCTGCGGCCCTGAGTTTAGAACGATGTTCGCGGAGAACATCAGATAGCCAAGGGGTAGAAGGGGTGGTACGGGCTTGGAAGATAAGGGGCAGAAAGTATTTAAACAAGATGTCAGAGTGGAACAGAAAGTATCAGTAGCACTGTTAGCATCAAGAGAGGATAACTGTTTAGGGGGAGGAAGTGAAGATGAAACCATAGCAGATAGCCGGGAGGGTGAGAGTGAACGCAAGTTACGTCGAAAAGTGACATGTGGAGGGGTATGTGATGTGTCAGGAATCATGTTGAGGTTAAGAGTGAGGAGGAAGTGATCTGAGGTGTGTAGTGGAGTAACCAGCACATGATCAGTGGAGCAGTGTCGTGTGTAAATAAGGTCCAGTTGGTTGCCTGATTTGTGAGTAGCCGTAGTTAGCACTCTCTTGAGATCAAAAGACGCAAGCAGAGTGTGGAAGTCTGCAGCCTGAGGTTTATCTAGGTGGATGTTGAAGTCTCCAAGTAAGACAAAGGGAGTACCATCCTCAGGAAAGGATGAGAGCAATAAATCTAATTCATCCACAAAGTTACCTAGTGATCCTGGAGGACGATAAACAACTACAAAATGGATTTTTAGAGGGTAGGTAATAGTAACCGAATGTGATTCAAAAGAGCTGTTGATACTCAGAGAAGGTAAAGGAGTAAATGTCCAATTATTAGAGATGAGCAGACCAGTACCTCCACCTCTTCCAGTCAAACAGGGGGTGTGGGAAAAGGAGAAATTATTGGAGAGTGCTTGCAGGTGTAACATTGTCTTCTGGTTTTATCCAGGTCTCTGTCAGGGCCATGAGGTTTAAACTTAAATGACTAGTAATGGAAGTAATGAAATCAGCTTTGTTGACAGCAGACTGACAATTCCAGAGACCAATAGAAAAAGAAAGTAATGTATTAGCAGACATAGGCAAAGTGCGCAGGTTGATAGGATTGCGCTGTCTACAGTGTGTGATACGTGGTTTGCGAGTGGTAGTGATGGTATTGATCTGGAAACACATAGTAAGAATAGGTTATAAAAACTAAAACAGAAGTGAAACAAGTAGTAGGAATAATATAGGATAATTAAAAGTCGATACTTATGTCCTCTGCCGGTGCCCCTGTACGGTGGAGTCGTACAATAGAGTTGATGGTCTTTACAATGTAAAGACAATGATGTCTCAATGTAATGATCACAGTGATGTCATCGTTCAGCTCAGTTCAGTTTAAATGTGTCTGTGCAATCAGGTCGACTATATCGCTGGAAATGAAGTGTCCCCAGCTAAGCAAGCCAGAGGCGACAACAGCAAGGAACCAAAACTCCATCGGTGACAGAATGGAGAAAAAATCCTTGGGAGAAACCAGGCTCAGTCAGGGGGGACAGTTCTCCTCTGGCTAAACGAACAAACCAACAGTTTGTTCCAACCAAAGTCAGACTGTAAGGGCTCAACTGGTTCCAGTTGTCTTTTCTCGATGGCTGTCTAGGTGGCGGGGTCCTCACTGGGAATCTGTCTCTGGGGCTCATCTAGGTGTCCTGGTCTCCGCTGGCGTTCAGGGCTGTAGAGGTCGTCTCTGGGTGCTGATCCGCCATCTGATGTGGTATACGAACTGTATCTGGTGTCTGCAGATTTAGAGATTAGAGTTACAAATGACCTGCTTCTATCATCTGATCGTGGTTGTATATCTTTATTAGTTCTACTGGATCTTAGCGCTGCGTTTGACACTATCGACCACAACATTCTTTAAAATAGACTAGAACACTTTGTTGGCATTAGTGGAAGTGCCTTAGCATGGTTCAAATCGTACTTATCTGACCGCCATCCGTGTGGAGCAGTGAATGAAGAGATATCATATCAATCACAAGTGCAGTATGAAGTACCTCAAGACTCAGTACTAGGGCCGTTACTTTTCACGCTTTACATGTTACCCTTGGGAGATATTATCAGGAGACATGGTGTTAGCGTTCACTGTTATGCTGATGATACTCAGCTTTATATTTCTTCACGGCCTGATGAAATGCACCAAATTGAGAAACCAATGGAATGCATAGTCAATATAAAAAACTGGATGATGAGTAACTTCTTACTGCTAAATTCTGAAAAAACAGAAGTGTTAATTATCGGACCTAAAAACCCCATATGTAATAGCCTAGAACACTATCTAACACTTGACGGCTGCTCTGTCAATTCTTCTTCATCAGTTAGGAAACTAGGTGTGCTGTTTGATAGGAATCTTTCATTTTAAAGCCACATTTCTAGCATCTGTAAAACTGCGTTTTTCCATCTCAATAACATATCTAAATTTCAACCTATGCTCTCAAAGTCAAATACAGAAATGCTAATTCATGCAATTATGACCTCAAGGTTAGACTATTGTAATGCTTTACTGGGTGGTTGTTCTGCACGCTTGATCAACAAACTAAAGTTGATCCAAAATGCAGCAGCCAGAGTCCTTGCTAGAACCAGGAAGTATGACCATATTCGCCCGGTTCTGTCAACACTGCACTGGCTCCCTATCAAACATCGTATAGGTTTTAAAATCTTGTTAATTACTTATAAAGCCATGAATGGCTTAGCTGCTCGGTACTTGAGCAAGCTCTTATCACATTATAGTCCTCTGGCCGTTTGATAATACCTAGAATATCAAAATCGACAGCGGGCGGCAGATCCTTTTCCTATTTAGCACCCAAACTCTGGAACAATCTACCTAACACTGTTCGGGAGGCAGACACACTCTGTCAATTTAAATCTAGATTAAAGACACATTTCTTTAACCTGGCTTACACATAACACACTACTACACTTCTATTATTCAAAGCCGTTAAAGGATTGTTAGGCTGCATTAATTAGAACAACCGGAACCAGGAACATTCCTCATAACACACGATGTACTCGTTACATCGTAAGAAGAATGGCATCTATGCTAATATTTGTCTGTTTCTTTCTTATTCTGTTTCTCAGTCCGTGTCTGGATCAGATGGTGGATCGGCACCGGGAGATGATGTCTGCGGCCTTGATCGTCGGCAGAGGCCGGACATCTGGATTAGCCCCGGGGACACATCCCCAATGAAGACCTAGACTAAAAATACAAGAAAAATAAAAATAAAACAAAATAACTAAAAATATAATAAAATACCTAACTACATAATACTATGTAGGATATCAGAGACCGAATCAGACAAATTTAAGATTCGATCAGAACATAGAAACACGAGGAGCTGAAATTCCATAAATTAGATTCTGGCGCCACTAGTCTGAAGCAAGCGAACCAACCAACTCTTTCACAAAACAGCTTGCAACATTAAAACAAAATAATACTTATTGGTAATTCCAACCAGGAAGGAGATCGTCAAATTTGGGGGCAAGTAATCAAGACTGATGGTCAAAGAGATGGCCGTCACATGTAAATCTGTGATAGAAATCACAAGCTACAGACTCTCTTGGGTGGATCTCCCCCCATACAAGACAAAGACTTAAACTGAAATTCCTTTGTCCAAAGAACATGTCTTCATGTCTTCACGTTCTCCATAGAACTACACAGAGACTTTTTTTTTCATATGCACCTAAAATCATCCTAAAAGGACATTTCTATGCACGACCCCATATTATGTATGTAACCCACACATTAGACTATCATGTTTTAAGCACGTATTATGTATGCCTTTTTAATAACTATTGAATGACTTCAAGGGTTATTCGTGTTTGGTATGTATGAGTTTGAAAAATCATGCTTTAAATGTTTTTTCCAATCACTTCTTTGTCAAATGTATCATAGTCTTTTTATAGAAATCATGTTCAAAAGTATACTTTGCAAGAACCTGTAAAGTTCGGACACGTGACTGATCAGATAACATGTTGATTTATTGATTGGGTGGAGGCACAGAGCAACACCCCTAGCTAAGATAATTTTTAATTGGTCAAGATAAGCATTGGGATAAGCAGTCTTCTTTTTTTGCTTCAACTTTTGCCACCGTGTTTTTGACGCTGCTCTTTGAGTGTGCTCTGGCCTACGTGCCAGCTGCTACCACAATGAGAAGAAAACCCACCTAGTCTCTTTACATCCCTTTATTCTTTTACTTTAATTTATTTTATTTTCCGTTGCAAGTTTTGAGTACTCAATTAAGCTTTGCCGCCACGCCTCGTCTCCGAGTTCAACTGGAGTCTGTGACCGCCTCAAAACTTCTACCAGCTACAACTCCGCATCCTCAGCCAACGCCCAAACGTTGGCTTCCCAAGACGTCACTTCAACGACTACTGAACTCTCAGCCAATCAGCAACCTCGGAAGACCCCCTTTCTGCAAAGATGGCTACAAAAGGGAATCCCTTAGCAAGCAAGTAACCTCCAGATTCTAACTGAATTGGTGCATTTAATACAAATTTTAGCCTCACTGAGAAACTCAAAGCAAGGGTTAAATAAGTGATTGATGGTTGTTTAGGTCTATGCAATTGCACATATTGCTGTAAACTTGGGATATCACATTTTCATTCTCTTAAATTCATCCTTTCCTTACTTTCTCTCTTTCTGCAACGTGTGAATGTGTGATTGCTTGTGTACATGTGTTAGATTAGTTTACATGTCTTAGATTTATCAAATAAAGCCTTGTTTATATTGAAAAGAGAAGTATCTTGTGTTTTGTGCTTACAAATTAATGTCTTAATCTGCCAATCTTGTTACTGTGCTATTAAATAGTGTTTTCACTATATTTTGGATTTTAATATCCATTGCAGAGGTGATGTTACGGCTCTTCCACCGAATCGCTGCCGCCTCAGTGATCAGCCGTAAAACAGTGATTCTGTTCAAATTCCCTAAAAAATCATAAATGATTCCCTTTGAGCTTAATTAAACTGTTTCCCTTTAAATTACATAATACGTTTACGTTACAACTATTATTGTTAGAAATTGCAACAATATAAAAATAGAAATATAATACATTTATACATTTAAAATTTTAATTAAATCAATAATTAAACAATAAATAAACAATAATATCCTGGCCAGAGGAGAACTGGCCCCCTGACTGAGCCTGGTTTCTGACGCCGGTTTCACACTGCAAGCGTAAGCAGGGCGTACGCAGCGCGCAAGCAGGATGGAAGCAGAGCAGAAGCAGTGCGTATCCATTTTGCATTCACACCGGCAGCGTTTGTAGCGCACACCTGAACCGCGGATTTTGTACAGATTTCTCAATAATGGGTAATAAGTTAGCGTTGTTTTATTTCTATTTAAAATACATTACAGAGGGAAAACGTGTCAAGAAGCTTATTTTTTTAATAAATTACGAAATATAAGTTTGTTTTCAACTTTCTTTTATGCTTTGTTTGCGTGTAGTGAGAGTTGTTGACAGAAGGAAGGCAATCGCGCTATATATGTTGTTAAGAAGACTACGAAAAAGGATGAGACGCAGACTTTGGGTACACTCTATACAGTTTACACAATGTAAGATGAAGGAAGAATAGCCTACCTTCCTCCTCAACTTGAAACTTGAAACATTTAATTGTATACGTATATCTCATATTTCTTATATATGTGTGATTATTGTGTGAAAAGTATCCATTTTTAAATAAATGTTTTTATTTCATCAGTGTTGTTTCTTTACTGATTGTAATACTTCAGAAACTGATTGGATTTGCATGGCTGAGGCCAACACAATGCTTTATCCTGAACATTACATTGTAGTATTGACAGTGCTTTTGAGGTTGTCATTGACCTTGCACAGTAATTGCTTTTACATATTTTATATATGTGTAGAATAATTTAAATGCTAATATTTTGATATATGAATTATGGTATAAATTACCTATTTCATTACAAAAAAAAATATTACTAAGAAAATCATTTGTAGTTTTTATCTATCTTATAAACAGAAAATTTACATACATTACCCATCAAAAACATAGAAAATCCAAAAAATGTCTGTAATAAGTAACCTTAAACTTCTTAATAGACACGTTTTTTTAATGATCAATTTATGGAGAATTAAGTCTGAAATAGACATACCATAGTCTACAGCTTAGATGTATGTAGCATGTGTGACCTTATTCTGTCTATTGTATTTAGTTAATTAGCTATTCATTTGTTCGTACGTGGGCATGCTAAAAATTTAAAACAAAAAAGTAAGAAAGGTTATTACTTTCTGCACCGAGTGCTGATGCAACATCCTCCCATGCTTTTTCCTTCGCCTGCAAGTCTTTATATAGTAAATTATGAGGATCATAAATAACTGTATGCTTCTCAACCTCCACGATTAGACGAGTGTCGTTCATGATTGTCTTCTTTGCATTAGCACTAGTACCGTCATCATGATGTCAACATGACACCTGTTCTTACGGCAACTTACTATATAGTTATAACACATATAGGCTAACATAATTAATACAATTAACCAGTGACTTAAGCTGAAATAACAGTATAAATTATTTAAACTAATTTTAGTGATTAGAGCAAAAACTTTATTTTATTTAGTTTTTTGTAATATAGGCCTATAGTATTATTATTTTTTTTACTGAAGTTTATACTCTATTTACAACATAGTAGATGTCATTAATTTACATTCTGGGGAACAATTTCACTTTTTCGTGTGCATTTTGTCCATAATCAATGCTTTGTCACTTTAACCCTCTGGTTGTGTTCGGACTCCGGTCACGCCTTTTGTGTTACCGGTCAAAAATGACCGGACTCCAAACAATTGCTTATAAATCTGTCATTATGCTATATTATCACCAAATATTGGATTCAATCTTTTTGTCAACTTGTTTTCTTTCATTTAGGACTGGTTTTGTGTTTCTATTTGCTTCTGTTTTTTGAGTGAAAAAATAATTTTTTATGAATAATTTTCACAATATGAGAGAAAAAATTATGAAAATTTGCACTGTTTCTCACACTAGTGTGCTTTAATGTTTAATCAGGAAGTTTGCTTTTAAATGCTTTTATTTTGTACAAAATTGCAAAAAGTCACACTCGTGGTGTTCCCGGTCAAAAATGACCGGACTCCAAACAACTGCTTATAAATCTGTCATTATGCTATATTATCACTAAATATTGGATTCAATCTTTTTGTCAACTTGTTTTCTTTCATTTAGGACTGGTTTTGTGTTTCTATTTGCTTCTGATTAATCATAAGCCTCATTTATCTGAGAGTAGGTACCTCATTTTTTGAGTGAAAAAAACATTTTTTATGAATAATTTTCACAATATTAAACAAAAAATTATAAAAATTTGCACTGTTTCTCACACTAGTGTACTTTAATGTTTAATCAGGAAGTTTGCTTTTAAATGCTTTTATTTTGTACAAAATTGCAAAAAGTCACACTCGTGGTGTTCCCGGTCAAAAATGACCGGACTCCAAACAACTGCTTATAAATCTGTCATTATGCTATATTATCACTAAATATTGGATTCAATCTTTTTGTCAACTTGTTTTCTTTCATTTAGGACTGGTTTTGTGTTTCTATTTGCTTCTGATTAATCATAAGCCTCATTTATCTGAGAGTAGGTACCTCATTTTTTGAGTGAAAAAAACATTTTTTATGAATAATTTTCACAATATTAAACAAAAAATTATAAAAATTTGCACTGTTTCTCACACTAGTGTACTTTAATGTTTAATCAGGAAGTTTGCTTTTAAATGCTTTTATTTTGTACAAAATTGCAAAAAGTCACACTCGTGGTGTTCCCGGTCAAAAATGACCGGACTCCAAACAACTGCTTATAAATCTGTCAATATGCTATATTATCACCAAATATTGGATTCAATCTTTTTGTCAACTTGTTTTCTTTCATTTAGGACTGGTTTTGTGTTTCTATTTGCATCCGATTAATCGTAGGCCTCATTTATCTGAAAGTAGGTACCTCATTTTTTGAGTGAAAAAATTATTTTTTTATGAATAATTTTCACAATATGAGAGAAAAAATTATGAAAATTTGCACTGTTTCTCACACTAGTGTGCTTTAATGTTTAATCAGGAAGTTTGCTTTTAAATGCTTTTATTTTGTACAAAATTGCACAAAGTAACACGTTTAGCTTAGCACCATTCATTCCTTAGGATCCAAACAGGGATGAATTTAGAAGCCACCAAACACTTCCATGTTTTCCCTATTTAAATAACTTTCTCCAAGATTGCATATTATTTATTTAATTTATATGCTACTTATTTTCAGATGATAACTGAAGAATCAGTGTCTAAAGAACTCTGAACAAGGCACAGCAGCTATAAAGGTATCCAAGAAGTTCTTGAAATAATTGTTAGTCCTTAAAGAGTAGAACAGATTACATTGTCTCTTAGAAACAGATGTGAACATTGTTTGCTGCTGCATTGTGGGTGTAAAAAGTGAGTCTTGGCCACATGCTGTACATCTAACGCAGACACTGTGTCTCAAATCACCACCGTTTCTCTCATACACAGAAATGCTTGAACTAAGGGTGCTGTCCACATTTGTCTAGTTACCAATGTCCCGGTAATAACAAGGATACTAATAGACCAGACCTTTGTCAAACTAACAACACACTGAGACTCTTTATTCAAGTCAATAACATGTTCTTATGATGGTCCTCATGAAACAGGGTCCTCGTAACACAGGTTTTAACATACACACAACCTGACATACTGGGATGAACATGCATGTAATGCATAAAAAGTCATGAACATTATCTTGAGTAATGATGTTTTATTAACAAGGTTCGGGAGGAGCGCGTCAGATACTTAGCCTAATTAACACAGGAGGTTCCCACTCAAGTTAATCAATGTTCGGCTACAAATACAGCTGACTTACCTCTGTTCATTCGACGGATAATCAGCATCCCTCCTCCACCCCTTCTCCACTCAAGAAGGTATCACTAGAGTTCTCACCACACTATGGGGGGGTACTCTGGGTTCGGGCCATTCCTGAGCCCGGAGCCCTTCCCCAGGACAGTACCAACTACTCATTATACTCATCATACACGCCAAATACGCATTAACTTACTCGTGCTAAATATATGTAAGTGCGAACTCGTGAAACACTTAAATATTGAAATATTGATTTGAAATGTGATCTTACTTGTACATTACATTGATAAAATATAAGCAAGATAAAATAATTTTATATCTGTTTTAAATCAGTATTTCATGCACACATTCATTATCTCAAAGTTAGAAATGTCTAATTTAATATTTTCTAGACTCTTAGTGAAGTTGAACCATCCACTCTTGAAGTCCAGACTCTGTCCCAGTCAGAAATTAGAGACCTAGAGAAGGTATTGTGATTTATTTTTGTTTGTTTTTATAATTATACTGTTTTCATCATTTTTTATTTTATATGTTTTAAGTATTTCATGCACACATTCATTGCCTCAATCCATGTTACAAATTTCTAATTTAATATTTTCTTAGTGAGGTTGAACCATCCACTCTTGAAGTCCACACTTTGTCCCAGTCAGAAGTCAAAGACCACAATATGTGAAGGTATTGTGAATTTGATTTATTAATTTTTTTTTATTTCATGTTTTCAGCTGACAGTTGTCAATGATCAGACTGGAAAAGGTAATTTGTTATACATTTGGACAATCCCTGAATCCTTTGTCTGCAGTAGAATGTTTATTTATTTTTTATTTAAAATGTCCTTAATTTCAGTTGACTCCAAAGAAGGACCAGTTACCATTGGATCAGGACTGTGTTGAGAAGGTAATAAAATGGGCATTGCATAATTTTAGAAAATTCTAGATTGATGTTGTAAGAAATCATCTCTACATGAGCCTTGCTTTTTTTCATTGTTTTCAGATATTACTTGTCAAAGAGCATGTGTTAAATGAGGACCAGAGCTTTTGTGCCCCCGCCAAAGGAGTTAAGGAGGTATTCACATGTTTCGGGTGAACTGTTATTTCAGTGCAACAGTGAATGCTCTGAAGTCCATCTCTGCATGGGCTGTGATATACTTAGGAATAAAAAGCGGTTTCCAAAAGTATTTAATTAATGACCTGTTTTCACTTTCAGTAATATTAGTCATTGTCTAATGCAGGGGTGCCCAAACTCGGTCCTGGAAGGCCGATGTCTTGCAGAGTTTAGCTCCAACTTGCCTCAACACACCTGCCAGGAAGTTTCTAGTATGCCTAGAAAGAGCTTGTTCAGCTGCTTCAGGTCAGTCTAATTGGGGTTGGAGTTAAACTGTGCAGGACACCGGCCCTCCAGGACTGAGTTTGAGCACCCCTGGTCTAAATAAAGATTTGTATTAATATATTAACCAGTACCTTTTAAGGTCTGTAAAATGTTCTTTAATGATTGTAAGTACTATTACTAAATTTGTACTTACTTTGGTTGCACCAGTTTTTCATAAGGCAGGACTTAGCTAGTAGTTCGTAAGCTCTCTGTAAAGTAATGTGTAGTCGCATAGAATGATATGTTTCTTACCCAATCAGACGTCTTCAAATTGTTAGACTGAACTGCACGTAAACTGAACCTGAAAAAGACGTTAATGTCTAACCTTAAAGTCATCAAAATCAAAGCAAACTTTTAATCAAAGGTATGGAAGATAAAAGAAACAGGAAGAAAAATTTTAGTCATGAAGAAATTCTAATTTTAATTGATGGATACAAAGAAAACAAAACAGTCATTGAAAGCAAATTAAACTTGTCTGTTACAAACCGGAAAAAATGTAAGATTTGGCAGGACATAACAAACAAAAGAAATTCAAAAGGCTTTGAGCAGAGGGAGGTAAAGGATGTGAGGAAGAAGTGGCGCGACCTTAAGACACAAGCAATTTGAGGACTTTCCTCGCACTAAACATGTCCCCACTGGAGGTGGTCCGAGACCAGAGCCTGGCCCGTATTCAACCGTTATCCTAGAAATAATAGGCGACAACACACCCACCGTCTGTGGAATCACTGGAGTTGAAAGTGGAATTGAAGCAACAGCTGACATGGCTCAAAGTATAAATACTTTATAACTTTTAGTTTTTTTCTTATTAAGGCCATTATGACTTTTCTGACTCGCAGTTGCGAGAGAACAGTCAGTGACGTTGTTGTTGTTGTTGTTATTAGGGTGCGATTTGTGGAAAAACCAGAGGGGGGATTGTTTTGAAACGTTAATTCATGAACAGAGTAGCACAGTGGACCTTTATGTCTGTATAGCCTATTTGTAACAATTTCTTGCAGCTATTTTGCAGTAGGCTAATTTTTAACTTATAAAATTATTTTTTTAAACTTAATCACTGCGTTCGCAAAAATATTTCATTTTATATATCCATTTTATAATTACTCAAATAGAGCGATATGAATGGCAGCGTGCTGTGAACATAAAATAAACTAGGCCATGCCTATTTGTCAGACTAAAAACAGGCTGCTTTGATGACAGACTTCTGTATTTCTTTTCTGCTTCCTGTGCAAGGATAAAAAAATTATAATTCTACTACACATAAAATCATAGTACAAAATGATATGTGCAATTATAAAGTACAGTACAAAGTACAATGGCATTCGTTATAAACAAGCCTAAATGTCTAGCCAAAACTAATTTAATGCAAAAGTGAAACATAGGCTTACATCTCGCATTCAGCACGAATAAAAATGTTTCCATATTTGCAATGTAACATTTGGTCACTATGATCAAGGCCCTTCCGTCGTGTTCCAGTATCCATGTAAAACATTGTCTTTCACATGCGCAAAAATGTGTTTGTCCGAGCTGTGGTGCAGTGCTCACGCTGTAATTTTTTATTTTTTCTGTGTTTGTTTATTTGACTGCATTTTACATCGATGATGAACAGGCTGCGATAAGCAATGCAACAATTTGTGTGCGCGATCACATTTTTTTTTTCATACCTCATCCCCTGCGTAACAGCATCCCACTGGAAAATGTACCTGATTTTACTGCCAAAATTAAATTCTTTCCAAATTTGATTGTAGAAGTATGTCCAGTCTATGGCGTCCAAAAGCAGTCGCATTCGGATGTATATTCCTCGTAAGAATCCAAAATGTATAGAGTTGCACGGTCTGCATTGTCTTGTAACAACACAAATCTACCCACATAATCATCAGACACTGTGATGTCTGGTTTCACAAAATCTTCATCTTCACGGACAATCTTCGTCAGACGGAGCACGTCTTCGTCAGTTTCAACAGAACTTCTTGGCGGTGTTCGCTCTTGTTTCAGGAGTGATTGAAGCGGCGAAGGCCGTTGTAACGATGTAGAAAACAATGTAGAAATCCCCAAACCTTATTTAAATACTGAATTCTGAATGTAGGTTGAGAGGTATGTCAAACAACCAAGGACGTACTGCCTTCAAAGGTCATAAAACGTGCACTTTAATGCATTCAGCTAGATATTATCTCTCAAATTATGGCCAGTTGATCTTGCATACTATGCAAGTGTAAACTCGCGTAGCTCATGAAAACCTCTGATATTTTCTTTCTTTTTTTTATCAATTTTCTAAAAAGAAAACAGACAGAATACAAGTGTAGATGGAAATAATTATCAATATTTCAGCCTAGAACACCTGTAATGTCATTACTATTGTTTGTTTGTAACGGTGGTGGTTTGATCGATTTCTTCACTACTTCAATGTATATCCAACAATATACTGTTAAAAAAAAAAAAAAAATGTGTATAGGCCTTTTTCCGAAGTGACTTACAAATGAGCAATTTACAAATATATTTTTCAAATCAACTGAATAAAAAGAAAACAGACGGAATACGAGCATAGACGGAAATAATTATCAAGAAACGTATCTGATATCTAAACTAGGATAGTAATAATATAACGTAAATGTCTTGAATAAAGACGATAGGTTGAAGCCATATTTCATTAAATCAAGCAAATTAGCAGAAATATTGACATATATGAACAAAGAGCCCTCTAACATGACAGCAAAATCTAGGAAACGAAGCGTAAGGCTTGACAATTACCATTAGATGGGAAATACAACAAGAGTGGTGAAACTGCAGTAAACACATTCAAACAAAAAAGAATGTGCAAAGTCATGGAATTGTTCTGGTTTCAAAGCGTAACTATATGAAAAACTTTGCGGTTGATTTCTCACAATGGTGTAACAAGGTCTAGCTCATTAATGCCGTTAAAGTCAATATAGGCAGCTTTAGGCGTACCAGTCTGGTGTGTGAGTTAGAACAAGCATTTGTGTTTGTGCTGTTAGACCATATTGTTCTTATTGTCTCTACAAAGATCTGTACGTTTATATTCATTTATGAACACTGTTACAGAATTTATCTTAGTGACATTCAATGGAATATTTTATTAAAAGGTAACGCAGAGGACTGATTGAATAACACTCTGTCAAGCATTCGCCCAAGTGCCGGAAACCTATATAACTTTATTGTAATTATTTAAAAATACATATAAACTTCATGCCTAACACTGTTGCTAAAAACATATATTTAAGCTAAACAAACATTTGCAATTGTGAAAAAATTAAGAGATGTTAAAAACTGCTGGCCGCAAAAAACTGAAAGACGGACGCCTAAAACACAACGACACGTTTTCCTGAGAACACTCGCAGGCATGTTTGCCCAACTCTGAGAATAGTCTTCATCTAAAAACTGTACAAAAACAATGAAAAAGGTAGTCTAGAAGTAGTCTATATTCCACAGCTTATGACAAAATTATTTATGACCCTTGATTTATGACTTTTCCCCTCCCCCACACGGCCCACCCACATCGCGACCACCCACACCGTGTTGATCCCGTGACCCGTTATTGAGCCCCAGATGTTGGAATAGGCTGGTGACAGGAGATAAGTGAAATCCTGAGGAATGTTTTTGAAGGTTTTATGCTCATCCAGGGGGTTTGTCCATCTGCGGACCATGTGGTATCCGGTTGCATTCCATGGCATGGTGTGTTATGGGCTCTATCTATGAACAGAATAAATGAACAATTTTAACAGCTTATAAGACCATATGACAATGTACTCTGTTGGTTGAATAAAAATAAATTAAATAACACTCCTAATAATGAATTGGGAATAAAACAATAAATAAATAAAACCCTCTTACACTTTTTCCAAGAGAAAAAGATTTCCTTGTGCAAGGATGTCCATTCGTCGAATGAGAGGTTTACAAAAAATTGGAAAAGGTCCTCTGTCGCTCTCTCTCTGCCAGAGTGATAGTGCCTGTGTCTGTCTGTCTGTGTGTGTGCGCTGGCCCCACCGCCCCCGTCATTTTGGCCCGTTGTGAGAGAGAAAACTGATCAGTTTAAAGAAGCAGTTTCCCTATACATCTGAAGACCTTATATTTGAACTTATTCCACATCAAATGATTGTTCTTATTTTATTCATCATCTTCAAAATTGTACACTCGGTGATGAAACATGCAAAAGGCTTTGTGTATGTTTTAAAAAAAAATAAAAGTAGTAACATTTCCAACATCTAAGAGTGGCACAATGGATCGGTGGTTAATGCAGGTAAGGAGTGGAGCAGATGTTCATTTTGAACAGTTATCTAATCCCGAACTTTTAACAGGCAAAGGGTAAGGGATATTGTGGGCCCGATATGTCCAGACTTGTCATGTTTGAAGGCCATAACCATTTTTTTTTTCCCATAGACATTTAAATTCAATTCATGTTTATTTGTATAACTTTTTCACAAAACAAATTGTTGCAAAGCAGTTTCGACATTATATTTAGAACCTTTAATATTTATATTTACATTATATAAATTTTATACTGTATCATCCCCTAAACCTAGCCAGAACAGTAAACATTCTTCATTTTTCTATATTTTCATAAACATCATTTATAATTTTTTTTTATTATTTAATTAAAAAAAAAGTTATGCTCGTGGGTACAATCATTTGGAGTATTACTACACTCCATAAACAAAATTATTTTTACTGTACACCTACCAAAATTCTCCATACAACTATTTTTAATAAAATATTGTTTTTAAGCGATCTGAATTATGAGGACTCAAATTTTTTCATTTATATGTTTATTATTGAAATGTTGTTATATGCATGTGTCAATTTTATTTAATTTCTTTATTTTCTTAAATATGTGGGTAGATAGTATTTATAGAGTTGTAACTTTTTAGTTTTAGTTACTTTTTCTTATTTGTAAGTCGCTTTGGACAAAAGCGTCTGCTAAATGACAAAAGTAAAAGTAATAATCAATACTACATTTATTAATCTGTTTGTCCAACAAGCAGACAGTATAATTTATAAATTCTAGGAAAGATTATCTTCCTGACCAAAAAAAGAATAGTATTGCTACCTTATACAGTACTAGCAGTAACTTAGCATGTAGGCAAAATCGACATTTCAGTGACTTCGAATTGTGAAACAGAGGCAATCAATTGTGAATATAAGGAATTTAATACATGAAACTACAGTTAAAACTAAACAAACACAACACATACAGAAGGAAGGAAAGTAAGGAAAGAGAGAGACAAACAATAGAATGTCAATTAACCCCAACCCAATGAGGATCAGAGTATTAAAATCACCTTAATAAAGTGGCCCATCTCAGAAATGCATTTAAATGTACGGCGACAACAGATTTTTGAGGAGTTTGTTAGGAGTTAGCTGGAAGCTTTTGTTGGGTTCTTCTGAAGACCGTAGAGTACACAGTGAATCAAAGTTCCTTGATGATAAAAATATGGAAGATCAGACTCCAGGGATGAGTCTTAAAGAGGGTCTGTCTAAAAGGGTTTGAGCAATGATTGGTCTAGGTAAGGGTCTTTTACTTCCCCTTTATTTCCACCCCTTCTTGGTGGACTGACCAATGCAGAGGTGCAAATTTTGAGAGGGAAATGTTTTTTGTTTTTTTTTGTCTCACAGACACCTTTATTTGCATGTTTATGGTGGTCTGATAGATTTGTACAATATTAAGCCAAAGTATGGTGAAACGAGTATGGTGCAAGTTATGGCAACATACTATACACCATAACATACTAAAAATTTATATTTTGAATTATTTTGGTGAATTCTTTTGGCCAATTGTGTAGTGAAAAATCTGATATTGTGATAGCCAAGTGTGGAGTTATTCCAGTGAGAATTGTTTTCTACCAAAACACCAATGCTTTCAGTAATGAATTTTATTTTAAAAAAACAAAAACAAAGAAGAAATAATAATAATAAAAATAATAACAAGGGTGCAAATATAACTACATATACAATTGATTCAGGAGCCTTTTCTTGCCAAAGAAATATAACAACTTAATAAAAACAGTAAACAACTTATTAACAGTAATAATAATAATGCTGATGATGATGATTATTATTTTTGTTCCAGACATCTTCGTTTTAATTCCAACATAAAACTCCATCATTAATTACTTGTTATATAAGAAAATAACAGGTCAGATCAACACAAGGCATAAAAGAAATATTTTAGAATTCATTGGCTGTCATTTGAAATATTTTTGTTTTTCTTACAATATTTCTGTTGAAGTAATTATTGCTCAGACTGTTAGTCATCAAAGCGGATGTGCTTACTTGCTTCGGTGGCCCGAGCGATGATGATTTTCTCAGCTTTAGAAATGAGCTATGAAAAACAATGACAAACATTCTGTGATGTTGATAAAACTACAAATCTATTAAAACTTTGACTGCCTTTAAAAGGCTGCTGAGTGAGGATTAGGTTACCTTTTCTGTTCCACGCTTTTTTTCTCTAGGACTGTTTAGCTTTGCTTGTCGGTCCACCAAAATCTTCTGCCAGTACCTCTGCTCATGGTCACCTTTTTATCCATTAATACATGATTTAATTAAAATAGATAAATAGTTAAATAGATAAATAGTTTTGAGTTAAAATTTTTATTCAAAGAAAATGATCCTTCTTACCTGAGAGGAGTTCAAGGTTCCAGTTGTATTTTTTCTGAAGTTCTGATCGGGCTGTAATAACTGTCTCTGCATCTTCAGGACTCTTGAAGCGAATGTAACCCTCTTTATCTCCATCAAGAATGTCCACATAAGCCACAGCGGACATCTCAGACAGTGAATCCTGTGCATATGAAAAGAAACAGCTCTTAAAAATGGCTTATTGTTTGATGTACCCAAGACAGGTTTAACAATCAATCAATTATGTTAGTATACCTTAATGCACCTCTTGCTTGGCAGGGGCTGGTTATAGCTAATCTTGACAATGACTCCACTCGCAAACTCAGGGCCAGAAGGGGGCTCTTTCTTTGCTGTATCCTTACAAGCTTTGATAACAAAAGAAAGAAAGAAAAGGTATTTAAATAGCAAGATTTATTAACAGGCAAGATGTTCTCCCAAAAAAAGATACTTACAAGTGTTTTTATTCTTTTTAGTCTGCATGATGTCATACTTCACCGACTTGTGGTTGATCTGAGCCACTGACTGCTTCAGATGGGACATACAGTGCTTCTGCAGTGTCAGGTACTCCTGCTTCAGGTTCAACCACTCTTTCCTGACAGTTGAAACCCATTTCATTACATCAACATCTCACACAATACACAATTTATGAACTTTGACTTGAAAAAGAAAAGACACAGCATTGCTTACTTTGAAAGGACTCTGAGTGGGATGACCTCCTCCCCAATTTTCAATCTCTCCTTGAGCTTCTTCTTTCTTTTCCTCTTGGCCTTCAAAACGGAATCGTCTTTCTTCTCAGAGTCCAACTGTTCTTCATTCTTGCTCTCAGTTGATAAATCTATGCGATAAAAGAATATAAATTACAAGTAAATGACAGCAACAACTTTAAGGCCATTTCACATTGAAGAGTGAACAGTCGCAGGAAAATACATTTTTGCACGAGTGCAAATTTAGACAGTTGGTGGCGCTTGAGGTATAATAAAAAGAAGACCAACAACAATAGGTGCCTATGCATCTTATTGAATTTTCTTCTGTGAAACAGTAGTACAGGTTTTTTCTCCATTCTGCCACCGATTAGGAGAAGACGACAGATTCATATAAAAGTCAAGTAAACCCTATGCAGCAATTTCCAATGAATCATTTGGTGATTAGGTTTATTACAATACATTTATACATTTAAAATTTTAATTAAATCAATAAATAAACAATAATATCCTGGCCAGAGGAGAACTGGCCCCTGGAAAGCTTTCATCGCATCTAGAGATAATACTGCGCAAGGGGAGGACAAACTATTCATTGAATTAATAATATGGTATAACCTGCGTAAGTTATCCGAAGCTGAGCGAGATTTAATTAATCCTGTTTGGTCATCATGAACTAGCCTATTCATAAATTTCTCTAGAAGATGAGATAGTACTTTAGCATATAATTTAACATCATCCCCTAATCAAAGAAAGAGGCCGGTAACTACAACAGGAAGTCGGATCTTTCTCTTTTTTTAACAAGAGAGAAATAACAGCTATATGAGCCTTGAGTAACTGAAAAATGTATTATATCTAACATGAGGGGGCCTAAATCCGACCAAAAAGTAGTATACAATTCGAGTGGAATAGCATCTATGCCTGGGGATTTCCCCTTGTTCATAGATTGGATTACTGACTCCAGCTCCTGAAGAGTGATCGGTTCAGCCAGGTATTCCGAATCTAAACCTGACAGCCTAGGTAAATCAAGGTTGGACAGAAAATATGCAAAAGAGTCAGGATCACCATCAGCAGAAGTGGTTAGAGTAAAAAAGAGTGGAAGGCGATATTAATGTCTTTTGGGTCTGTCATAATGAGCCCAGATTGGGATTTCACTGCTGAAATATTAGCAAATTTTCACTGTTGCGTAATCTTAAAGCTAAAAGGTGGCTTGGTCTACTCCCTTGAAAATAATAATTCTACCTGGATCTTTGAATCAGGAATTCTCAGTAATGAATTGAGTTCGGATCTAACCACCATGATTTTACTGAGTGCATTGTCTGAGAAACAACGTTGATTATCTCTAGTCAGATCCTTGAGCTGTGATTCCAGTTCAACAATTTTTGTGTGCCAGTTTTTCTGAAGGAAAGAGGCATATGAAATGGAGTTATTCTTTATAAATCCTTTAACTGCATTCCAGAGTGTTCAAGCATCATCCACTGAATCCTGGATATTTTCGATAAACTCAGCAAATTGTTTTTCTGAATTGACTGCAGTTTTCATCCTGTAATAATTTAGGGTTAAATCACCATCTAGTGGCACGAGATGGCCGAGGGATCAAAGATAATCTGCACAAATTTCCATCATAATCCGACAAAGATAAGGAACAGATATCAGCGTCACGAACAGCTGAAGATAAAGTAGTAGAAATTAAAATATAGTCAATTCGCAAATAGGATTTATGGGTTGCAGAAAAGAAATGAAAGACTTAGCCGAAGGGTTTAATAAATGCCAAATATCCACCAATGAGGATGAGGTTACACATTCCGAAGTTTGTCAGAACAAAAAGCTTGAGTGTGATTCCTTTGGTCCAGATCTATCTAGGATATGCGACATTACAGAATTCGTATCTGCCCCAATACAATTTAAAAATCCAAAAATTTCAAGAGATAGGTTGACAAAACAGAGAAAAAAGTAGGGTCAGGAGTACAAGGGGCATAATCTGAAAGAAATACTAGGGCTGGGTATCGTTAAAAAAATTTCGATATCGATACCGGTTCCTGAAAAATACTTTTTTCAATACCAATTTTATGAAATCAGTTTTAACAAGATTACATTATCTCAAAAAACTTTGGCTTTATTTTTTTCAGCTTGTTGACATGTATACAGACTCAAAGGCTCATCTCCTGAGCCACTGCACAAAGTAACAAAATATAGCCAATACAATAAATCAGTGCAAATAATTTTAATAAAGCTCAAATAGTTTTCAGTTTACACTAGTGTGTTTTCATTTTAGCATAGTTCAGACAGAATCATCATTTCCATTCATTTATTCTAGCTTGTTAAAGACTTCAAGAAATGTAAAATCTTTATCCATGTTCATAAGTGGGTGTTTTATTTTCTTATATTCTGTGTTGTATCTCTAATTATTTGAATGCATAAAAACTACTTAGTTTATTCAAATTTATTCTTAAAATAGCCTTATGAAATGTTTTATTTTTCCTCAGAAATTCTGTTTTCTGCATCTGGTTTTCAAATGAAGGCATAAAACATTCATTTCATTTCGCTTTTAAATTATTGAAAATCAAACTAATTATTTTGGCAAACAAAGTTTTAATAATTTTAATAGTAGCCTAGTAGTAGCAGTATGTACACTCTGCTGAAGAATATTAATATATTTCTGCCGCAGTGTCTTCCAAGTTAAACCATATTTTTATTTTGACGGGTTTCCGGGAATACCTTTACAGTTCTGTGTGTATATGATATGACGCTAGTTAGGGGCCAAGCCCGAAGGGCTATAGCCCCTATTGTATCTGTATGTTTTATTATTATTAGGGGCCAAGCCCGAAGGGCTATAGCCCCTATTGTATCTGTATGTTTTATTATTAGGGGCCAAGCCCGAAGGGCTATAGCCCCTATTGTAATTGTATGTTTTATTATTATTATTATTTTTCCCCATGGGGCTCTATGGCAGCCCTATGAAGGGAACATAGGAAAATGATGAAATTTGGCACAATTGTAGAGATGGACATAAATAGTGATCTGACCAGCTTTGGGGTCTCTAGATCCAACTCTATAGCGCCACCACCAGTTCAAAAATTCAACATAGAAATGGTAATAACTCCTGAACCACTTGTTGTAGAAAAATAAAACTTAGTACACCTGATTACTCTCTTCATGCTAATCACATTCAATAGCTTACAGTAAGACTCCACCCATTACAGTAGCGGCCATTTTGAAAAGTACAGTATTCTGTCTGTTCGCTACTACTCCTTGAAAATTGATTCAATTCTTCCCAAAATTGATTCAAATGATCTTTGGACTGAGCCGCACAGAAATGACTGAACAGATTTTTTTTATTCATCTTTGGTCAAAAGTTATGATTTTGTAAACATAACGAAGTCGACCCAAAATTGGTTCAGAGCCTGTATCTCGGCCAAACTTGGATCAATCGAAACGAAACTTGGTACGCTTCATCAACACCATGATCTGAGGGGCCACGCCAAAGTTGGGAACAGCGCCACCTATGGGTCGTGAGATACCAGAAATTCACATTTTTGCTTATAACTTTTGAACAGTAATTCAGAAAATTATCATCTTTGTTTCTATGGATTCCTTGGGTCATGACGAAACAGAGGATGTCAATTTTGCCAGGATTGGCTGAACCACGTGTCCGCCATTTTGAAATGTGTTATAAATTGCAATATCTTTTGAACCATTTAACATATCGGCACAAATATCGGTAGGGATCATCAACACCATGTCCCGGAGGGACCACAGAAGTCTGAAGACAGCGCCACCTAGTGTTCCAGAGATATAACTATTCTAACAAAAACACTTATAACTTTTGCAAATGTTGTCCAAAATGTGTCATTTTTATGTCGTTTCGTTCCCTGGGTTATGCCGATTCTGACAATGTCTCATTTGTCATTTTCCAACATGGTGTCTGTCCGCCATTTTGAAGCAAATGAAAACCAGTGTTTTTGCTACTCCTCCTTCAAAATTGATCCAATTCTTCCCAAAATTGACTCAGATGATCTTTGGACCGAGCCGCACAGAAATGACTGAACAGAATTTTTTGAGTACTAGTGAAAAAAAAAGCTATGATGCTGTGAACATAACGGCCTCGACCAAAATTGGTTCAGAGGCTGTATCTCAGCCAAGCTTTGATCAATCGAAACAAAACTTGGTACGCTTCATCAACACCATGATCTGAGGGGCCATGCCAAATTTGGTAACAGCGCCACCTATGGGTCGTGAGATACCAGAAAAATCACATTTTCACTTATAACTTTTGAACAGTCAGTCAGAAAATTATAAGGATGTCAATTTTGCCAGGATTGGCTGAACCACGTATCCGCCACTTTGAAATTTGTTGGCTTATACTAGTGATCTTAGCATTATTCTAAGTTACAAGCTAAACAATTACCATTCTGTTTAAAGTGACTCTTCAGCTATCGAACTAACCATAAGCTGCGTTACAATTAACTTTACTTTGTGTTACGCTGGTTAAAATGCTAAATAACATTTTTGTCAGATTATTCTCACACCTAAACCTCTCCTCGGCAGCCTGTCAAATGTGCAACGACTGAGTGGCTCACTCTGCTAAGCCGCTTTCACCGATCCTTTTAGGGCGTGGGTTCGAATCCCGTTGGCTCAAGCCCAGACCGTGAGAGGTCCTGTGGCCAAAAGCGGTTCAAACATTGCTTTTGTTCCAGACGTTGGATCTTCTGTGCGTTTGTTCTTCTCATCCCAACTTCTGTTCAGTTTTGAACTTCTGTGCTTCTGAACTAATCTGTTTTTTCTATGTACGTTCTTTTTCAGCTTTTTATTCTCTTCCCGCTCTGCGCCTCGCTACGGGCCATTCGCTGGCTTGGCCCCGCTAATCGCTGCTTGCAGCTATATTTATTATTATTATTATTATTATTTTTCCCCATGGGGCTCTATGGCAGCCCTATGAACCGTACATAGGAAAATGATGAAATTTGGCACAATTGTAGAGATGGCCATGAATAGTGATCTGACCAACTATGGGGTCTCTAGAACCAACTCTATAGCGCCACCACCAGTTCAAAAATTCAACATTGAAATGGTAATAACTCTTGAACCCCTTATTCTAGAAAAATTTTACTTAGTACACCTGATTACTCTCTTCATGCTCATCACATCCAATAGCTTACAGTAAGACTCCACCCATTACAGTAGTGGCCATTTTGAAAAGTACAGTATTCTGTCTTTTTGCTACTACTCCTTCAAAATTGATTCAATTCTTCCCAAAATTGGCTCAGATGATCTTTGGACTGAGCTGAAAAGAACTGACTGAACAGATGTTTTTTATTCATCTTTGTTCAAAAGTTATGATTTTGTGAACTTAAAGAAGTCGACCCAAAATTGGTTCAGAGCCTGTATCTCGGCCAAACTTGGATCAATCGAAACGAAACTTGGTACGCTTCATCAACACCATGATCTGAGGGGCCACGCCAAAGTTGGGAACAGCGCCACCTATGGGTCGTGAGATACCAGAAATTCACACTTTTGCTTATAACTTTTGAACAGTAATTCAGAAAATTATAATCTTTGTGTCTATGGATTCCTTGGGTCATGACGAAACAGAGGATGTCAATTTTGCCAGGATTGGCTGAACCACGTGTCCGCCATTTTGAAATTTGTTATAAATTGCAATATCTTTTGAACCATTTAACATATCGGCACAAATATCGGTAGGGATCATCAACACCATGTCCCGGAGGGACCACAGAAGTATGAAGACAGCGCCACCTAGTGTTCCAGAGATATAACTATTATAACAAAAACACATAACTTTTGCAAATTTTGTCCAAAATGTGTAATTTTTATGTCGTTTCGTTCCCTGGCTTATGCCGATTCTGACAATGTCTCATTTGTCATTTTCCAACATGGTGTCTGTCCGCCATTTTGAAGCAAAGGAAAACCAGTGTTTTTGCTACTCCTCCTTCAAAATTGATCCAATTCTTCCCAAAATTGGCTCAGATGATCTTTGATCTGAGCCGCACAGATCAAATGATCACAGATCATATTTTTTTTATTCATCTTCGTTCAAAAGTTATGATGTTGTGAACTTCATGAGGTCGACCAAAATTGGTTCAGAGGCTGTATCTCAGCCAAGCTATGATCAATCAAAACAAAGCTTGGTACACTTCTTCACCACCATGATCTGAGGGACCATGCCAAATTTGGGAACAGCGCCACCTATGGGTCGTGAGATACCAAAAAAATCAAATTTTCGCTTATAACTTTTGAACAGTCAATCAGAAAATTATAAGGATGTCAATTTTGCCAGGATTGGTTGAACCACGTGTCCACCACTTTGAAGTTTGTTGGCTTATACTAGTGATCTTAGCATTCTTCTAAGTTACAGGCTAAACAATGACCATTCTGTTTAATGTGACTCTTCAGCTATCGAATTAACCATAAGCTGCGTTACAATTAACTTTACTTTGTGTTAAGCTGCTTAAAATGCTAAATAACATTTCTGTCAGCTCATTCTCACACCTAAACCTCTCCTAAGGCAGTGTGTCAGATGGGCAGCGACCGAGTGGCTCACTCTGCTAAGACACTTCCTTTGAAGGTCAGGGGTTTCTTTGCTGTGGGTTCGAATCCCACATAAAAGAACTTTATAAAAACGTGTGTAATGTTGTGCTGTTTTGATTGGTTTCTTATCCAGAGTAGCATGTTACGAATATGTATTGCTCCTGAATTAGAAATGCATGTTTTTATCCATGCTGTGATTATTTTTATTTAAACTCCTGTTGTAAGTTCATTCTCACCAATAATTACAAAGTGGCAATTTTTCACATTCGTTCAGTTTGTTCCATCTTTTTATTATTAGTATATTGTTGCTCTTCCCGTTCTGCACTGCTCTACGGCTATTCGCAGGCTTGGCCCCGGAATCGCTGCTTGCAGCTATATTTTTACTTGTTCATGTGTTTATGTCCTCATTTAGTGAGACGGCAGACGTTGAAATCACCACGAGCGTCACGCAGGCTTCAGTCTGTGTGTAATAAACAAAACGGCGCAATATATAGAGCAGACTGCTCCGTACGCTTTTGAATCGCTCTCGCGGATCTCAAACACCGATCAATCTGCACTGCGCTGCTTCTAGTCAAACACACCAAGTGCTGCAGGCTTACTGCCTCACTGACGTTAATGAGATTAACCCCTTAGGTATCGAAATTTGGTACCGAACGAGAAGACGTTTTTCGATACTCAGTGGTATCGAGGCAATTCGGTCGGTAATAAATACAATATTCCTATTCTCCACTATCGTTTTTATATGTGTTAATCTACTGTCTGTATCACAACCTTTATCTAAAATAGTAATATTTAAAGTCCTCCACACCAATATTAGGACACACTTGGTTTTAGTATCTGAAGATGAGTGAGATACCACTTCATAAAACTTATTACACCTGTGTATATCCTCCTCTTTCAAATGGGATTCTTGAACTAACACTATATCAATCTTTCTTCTTTGCAAAAAATCCAGTAAGTTTGTGAGGGCCATTTAGGCCATTAGTATTACAACTCAGAATATTAAAGTCAGTCATAGGTATCAAACAGAATTACAGCATAAGACGACGAAATACAAGTTTGAAAATAAAACCAGTTTAGTCTACCATTAAACCACCACCACCCCCCACCCCCACATTACCATTAAAAAAAAAAAAAACACATTCCCATGAACTATGGGAGATCAAATCAAGAAAAAACCTTGATCTGCCAGCACCCCTTAATATGGTCCGTGGAGTCAACAAAAACCTGCACATTACTGAAGCACCAACATTTGGCCCCATAGTCACATATTGACTAGGTTGTATTTCTATTTAAAAATATATATATATAAATAAGAGATAAAGAATACAACTAAAACAAATAAAATATCATAATCAGTAAGTGATACTGTATGCACAATGAATGTAACTATGAATTAAGCAGTGCACATTAAAGTGAACAGTGAAAGACACAGTCACCTAACTCTTTAGAGCATCTCTTCCCCGATTAGACAGCAAATGTCCAGCTGAAGTTCACTGAGATGACAAATGCACAAAGATGCATTAGGATCAGCATTCATAGACATTCTGAACTCTATTGGGGTTAGACAACATGTCTCAGGACTTATTCATTGTCGAAATCATACTCTAGATTTAATATTATCACATGGAATTGATGTTAATGGTATTGAAATTCTGCAGCAAAGTGATGATATCTCAGATCATTATCTAGGTCTTGTGTAAACTCCATATAGCTAAAACTGTAAATTCTACTCCTTGTAACAAGTATGGTAGAACCATCACTTTTACCACAAAAGACTGCTTTGTAAATAATCTTCCTGATTTATGTAAATTCCTCAGCATATCCAACAGCACAGAAAATGTTGATGATGTAACAGAAACTATGGACTCTCTCTTTTCTAGTACTTTAGATATGGTTGCTCCTTTACACTTAAGGAAGATTAAGAAAAAAAGTCCAAAACTGTGCTATAATGGGCATACTCGCACCCTAAACAGAGCAGCCCGGAAAATGGAGCGCAGCTGGAGGAAAACAAAACTAGAGGTATTTCGTATAGCTTGGTGGGAAAGTACCCTATCCTACAGAAAAGCATTAAACTGCTAGATCCGATTACTTTTAGTCTCTTTTAGAAGAAAACAACATAACCCCAGGTATTTATTCAATACAGTGGCTAAATTAACAAGAAATTAAGTATCAGAAGGTGTTGACATTTCCCAACAGCACATTAGTAATGACTTTGACTACTGACTAAAATGACTATTTTACTTCCAAGATCGATACTATTAGAGATAAAATTGTAACCATGCAGCCGTCAGCTACAGTATCGCATCAGATAGTGCACTATAGATCCCCTGAGGAACAATTCCACTCATTCGCTATTATAGGAGAGGAAGAATTGTATAAACTTGTTAAATCATCTAAACCAACAACATGCATGTTAGACCCTATTCCATCTAAACTACTAAAAGAGATGCTTCCAGAAGTCATAGATCCTCTTTTGGCTATAATTAATTAGTCATTGTCATTAGGATATGTCCCCAAAACCTTCAAATTGGCTGTTATTAAGCCTCTCATTAAAAAAAACACAATTTAACCCCAAAGATCTAGTTAATTACAGACCGATCTCAAATCGCCCTTTCCTGTCAAAGATACTAGAAAAGGTAGCATCCTCAAAATTACATTCCTTCTTAGAGAAAAATGGTATCTGTGAGGATTTCCAGTCAGGATTTAGACCATTTCATAGTACTGAGACTGCTCTCAGAGTTACAAATTACCTGCTCTTATCATCTGATCGTGGTTGTATCTCTCTATTAGTGCCACTGGATATTAGCACTGCGTGCGACACTATTGACCACAGCATTCTTTTGAATAGACTAGAAAACTTTGTTGGCATTATTGGAAGTGCATTGGCATGGTTCAAATTGTACTTATCTGACCGCCATTCATTTGTAGCAGTGAATGAAGAGATATCATATCGATCACAAGTGCAGTATGGAGTACCTCAAGGCTCAGTACTAGGGACGTTACTTTTCACGCTTTACATGTTACCCTTAGGAAATATCATCAGGAAACACAGTGTTAGCTTTCACGGTTATGCTGATGATAGTCAGCTCTATATTTTTTTGCGCCTCGGTGAAACACAAAATTGAGAAACTAACGGAATGCATAGTCAATATAAAAAAACTGGATGACAAGTAATTTCTTACTGCTAAATTCTGAAAAACCAGAGGTTTTAATTATCAGACCTAAAACCCCCACATATAATAACGTAGAACACTGTTTAACACTTGATGGCTGCTCTGTAAATTCTTCGTCATCAGTCAGGAACTTAGGTGTGCTATTTGATAGCAATCTTTCCTTTGACAGCCACGTTTCTAGCATTTGTAAAACTGCATTTTTTCATCTTAAAAATATATCTAAATTGAGACCTATGCTCTCAAAGTCAAATGCAGAAATGTTAATTCATGCATTTATGACCTCAAGGTTAGATTATTGTAATGCTTTATTGGGTGGTTATTCTGCACACTTAATAAACAAACTCCTGATAGTCCAAAATGCAGCAGCTAGAGTTCTTACTAGAACCAGGAAGTATGACCACATTAGCCTGGTTCTGTCAACACTGGCTCCTTATTAAACATCGTATAGATTTTAAAATCTTGTTAATTACTTATAAAGCCCTGAATGTTTTAGCTCCTCAGTACTTGAGCGAGCTCTTATCGCATTATAGTCCTCCACATCCACTGCGTTCTCAAAACTCTGGCCATTTGATAATACCTAGAATATCAAAATCAACTGCGGACGGCAGATCTTTTTCCTATTTAGAGCCCAAACTCTGGAACAATCTACCTAACACTATTCCGGAGGCAGACACACTCTGTCAGTTTAAATCTAGATTAAATACCCATCTCTTTAACCTGAAGTACACATAACACACTAATACACTTCTAATATCAAAATCTGTTAAAGGATTGTTAGGCTGCAATAATTAGGTCAACCGGAACCGGGAACACTTCCCATAACACCCGGTGTACTTGTTACATCGTAAGAAGAATGGCATCTACACTAATATTAGTATGTTTCTTTCTTATTCCAAGATCACCGTAGCCACCTGATCCAGTCCGTATCCAGATCATATAGTTACTGCAGTCACCCGGACCTAGTCCGTATCCAGATCAGATGGTGGATCAGCACCTAGAGATGACCTCTACAGCCCTGAACATCAGCGGAGATCAGGACACCTAGATGAGCCCCAGAGACAGATCCCCAGTGAAGACCCTGTCAGCTAGATGGCCATCAGGACAAGACCTCGGGAACCAGATGAGTTCTTTACACAATCTGACTTTGCTGCAGTTGGAATTGAACTGCTGGTTCGCCTGGCCAGAGGAGAACTGGCCCCCGACTGAGCCTGGTTTCTCTCAAGGTTTTTTTGTCTTCATTGTCACCGATGGAGTTTTGGTTCATTGACGCGGTCACGTCTGGCTTGCTTAGTTGGGGACACTTAATTTCCAGCGATATCGTCAACTTGATTGCACAGATACTATTTAAACTGAACTGAGCTGGACAATGACAACATTGAATTCAATAATGAAATGCCTTTAACTGAAAATTGAGTGTTTACTCTTGTCTTTTTACATTATTGACACTATTTTCCTATTTTGATATTGAAAGTTGCTTTGACGCAATCTGGATTGTTAAAAAGCGCTATATAAATAAAGGTGGCTTGACTTGACTTGAGAGTTGGTGGATGAATGGGATCTGAGAAAAACTCTTGCTTCTTCTGGGGAGTATAGCATTTTAGGTTCACCTTGATTGAGAATAACCTTCAGCATTGCAGGATAAAGGAGAAAATTCTGGATGCCAGCTTCTCTCATTTCCTTCCTAATTGGTGCAAATGCAGTTCTTCTTTTTTCAGTGACCGGAGAAAAATCTGGAAAGACAGACAGCGTTGCTCCATCAGAAGTTTTCACCGGGGCGTGAAGTCTGGTGGCCCGCAGAATGAGCTCCCTGTCCGAGTACTGCAGCAATTTAAAGATGAAAACCCATGGTTTAGCGCAATCTGAGGAGAGCCTTGTGTACACGCGATGCGCTCGCTCCACTTTAATCTCTGTGCCCGCCAGAGACGGGAGCCACGTTGGTAGCGATCTTTTCAAAAAGCCCATATGGTCGTCCTTTTCGGAGCCTTCAGGCAATCCAACCAGAAGCAGATTGCTGCGCCTACTGCGATCCTGTAAGTCCACAACCTGTTGTTTGAGTGCGGCTACTCGCCTATCGTGATCTGCGACAACTTTCTTTTGTTCTCTCATCTCCCCTTTAAGAAGATCCAGTTTAGAGCATAGCGACTGAACAACTGACATGTGAGAAGCGAACTCGTTCCGCATCACCATCAACTCAGTTCTTAGAATGTCCTCAAAGTGTGTAACAGTGTTCGCCATCTTGTCCATCTTATAACTCATGGTCGGTGGCTTGGATTTCTTCTTAATCAGAGAAGCTGACCAAAACAACTCCTGCTGTTTCTGACTGCATGCCATCAGGTAAAGCACCACCAATGAATAAAACTTAAAACAAAACAAAAAAAATCTGCAAAAAGGGGCCAAACGTACAGAGCTCTACTCAAGTGTCTATGCATCTTTAGTGCATGGTCCCTAAATATAGCTGGAATTATCAAGGGTCAACAACTCTAAATGCAAAAATGCTGATTGAATGTTGTACGGTAGATGAAGATATGATGTTGCAATGGGATGATTACAATGACACATGACTGCATAGCTGTTCATTTTAATCTTAGCCAAAATGTAGACATTTAACTCAAAACGCTGCCATGTGTTCGCATCAACTGTTATCAGTAGCGTACTGTATTGTCAACATGTCTATTTGTAATGTTTGCTAATATTTTTATTCAAAACAATGATTCCTTGATTTTAAAAAAAAAGAAGTGGTAAAACATTACATTCTAGTTACTCAATAAAATCTGAAAAATCACGCAGCCCTATCAAGTGTTACCCCTGTTGGCATCTGTTGCCATTGGTCAGAGTTTGTTGGACCAGACAGAATGTTATGTTATGTCCAATAACAACAATGGTTCTGGTACTGTGTTGAGGACCAGACAGTTCTGGGTAGTGCACCATGCTGTATTGTGACAAATGCTATGTGTGCACGCACATACTAAATCATCCGAAATTATTGTAGAGCATCAATCATTCTGCATGTGATAGGGGAAGATGCACTGGGCATATGTAATAAATAGCTTTCAACTTAATGAGGTAAATTTAACACTGACTGTTCTCATGGCAAAGTTTGAAGAATATTTTGTGCCAAGCAAGAATGTCCCATTTGAGAGATACAAATTTTTCTCTGCTGATCAGACAATCAGTCAAATCAAGTCACCTTTATTTATATAGCGCTTTTAACAATCCAGATTGTGTCAAAGCAACTTTCCAGTATCAAAATAGGAAAATAGTGTGTCAATAATGTAAAATGACAAACTTAAACACTCAATTCTCAGTTAAAGGCATTTCATTATTGAATTCAGTAATGTCAGTAATTCAGTAACGTCCAGCTCAGTTCAGTTTAAATAGTATCTGTGCAATCAAGTCGACGATATCGCTGGAAATTAAGTGTCCCCCAACTAAGCAAGCCAGAGGTGACAGCGGCAAGGAATCAAAACTCCATCGGTAACAGAATGGAGAAAAAACCTTGGGAGAAACCAGGCTCAGTCGGGGGGCCAGTTCTCCTCTGGCCAGACAAACCAGCAGTTCAATTCCAACTGCAGCAAAGTCAGACTGTGTAAAGGACTCATCTGGTTCCTGTGGTCTTGTCCCGATGGCCGTCTAGATGACGAGGTCTTCACTGGGGATCTGTCTCTGGGGCTCATCTAGGTGTCCTGATCTCCGCTGACATTCAGGGCTATAGAGGTAATTTCTAGGTACTGATCCACCATCTGATCTGGATACGGACTGGATCCGGCTGACTGCAGTGACCATTTGATCTGGATACGGACAGGATCGGGTGGCTACAGTGACTTCGGAAAAAGAGAGAAACAGACTAATATTAGCGTAGATGTTAATCTTCTTACGATGTAACAAGTACATTGGGTGTTATGAGAAGTGATGCCGGTTCCGGTTAACCTAATTAATGCAGCCTAACAATTCTTTAACAGATTTTAATATTAGAAGCGTATTAGTATGTTAAGTGTACACCAGGTTAAAGATATGGGTCTTTAATCTAAATTTAAACTGACAGAGTGTGTCTGCCCCTGTTAGGTAGATTGTTCCAGAGTTTGGGTGCTAAATAGGAAAAGGATCTGCCACCGACAGTTGATTTTGATATTCTAGGTATTATCAAATGGCCAGAGTTTTGAGAATGCAGCGGATGTGGAGGACTATAATGTGATAAGAGCTCGCTCAGGTACTGAGGAGCTAAACCATTCAGGGCTTTATAAACAATTACCAAGAATTTAAAATCTATACAATGTTTAATAAGGAGCCAGTGCAGTGTTGACAGAACCGGGATGACTTGACTTGCCACAAAGAAATATAGAGCTGTGCATCATCAACATAACAGTGAAAGCTAACACCGTGTTTCCTGATGATATTTCCCAAGGGTAACATGTAAAGCGTCAAAAGTAACGGCCCTAGTACTGAGCCTTGAGGTACTCCATACTGCACTTGTGATCGATATGATACCTCTTCATTCACTGCTATGAATTGATGGTGGTCAGATAAGTATGATTTGAACCATGCTAATGCACTAATGCCAACAAAGTTTTCTAGTCTATGTTGTGGTCGATGATGCCGAACGCAGTGCTAAGATCCAGTAGTACTAATAGATAGATACAACCACAATCAAAAGATTTGTAACTCTAATGAGAGCAGTCTCAGTACTATGAAATGGTCTAAATCCTGACTGGAAATCCTCAGATACCATTTTTCTCTAAGAAGGAATATAATTGTGAGGATACTACCTTTTCTAGTATCTTTGACAGAAAAGGGAGATTTGAGATGGTTCTGTAATTAACTAGATCTTTGGGATCAAGTTGTGGTTTTTTAATGAGAGGCTTGATAACAGTCAATTTTAAGGTTTTGGAGACATATCCTAATGACAATGACAAATTAATAATAGCCAAAAGGGGATGACTTCTGGAAGCAACAGGGTTCCTACACATTTTCCATTTCAAAATTCCATAATTTTCCAGACTCAAATTTCGAAACCTCTCTATAGATTTTCAGACCATATTTAACATAAATGGCTCATGGAGCATTATTTTCAGCTTTATATTTGGAATATAGTTAAGTCATCTGTAAATATTTTTTTATTTTCTCAGGGTTTTTTTTCATTGATTTTCTTGAAATAACACACAAAAAAATAGGAGTCCCTAAAAAAAAATACAGACTTTTACATGCACACAAGAATCTTTTTTTGTGCCCTCAAGAAACTATTCACGTGTGCAGGGGAATGTTTTGCATGCTTACGCATTACAATTTCTAGTTTTATATAACCTATATTTCCTTTGTGCATCACTGCCATCTTACTATGAATAAAACAATAGCATGGTCAAAAGTTTGCTTTTCTTTATGGTAGTACCCCTAAGATCAAGGCCTATTGTCCAACTTAACACATCCTATGTGGTTGGTGGAGAAACTATGACACGAAATGGGTTGATGGTATAAAATTTGCCAAGTTCAAGCGTCTATAAAAAAGACTGTAAAAAAAAGTATTTAAGATTAGTCTTTCATTGGGGCAATATGCCATATTTCAAGGCCTTAGGTCACTTTAATGCACAAAAATGTGAAATGGGCTGATGGCACAACACTGAATTAGTGTGAAATGGGCTGATGGCACAACAGGTGGCTCAGTGTGCATTGTCCTATATGCTTATTTTTTTGCAAAGGCCCTATTTTTTATTTTTGCAAAGATCCTTGAGGCTATGTAATATGGTGCTAAACCCAAAATGCTTATAACCTGCAGTCTGCATAATGAAAAAGTGCACAATGAATTAATTCATTCATTCATTTGACGATCACTAAAGAATCACTAAAAAGCTGCCATGAAACCTCACTTCTTGTACGATAAACTTATTTTAATAAAATTCTTAATTTTCTATTATTAAAAAACTAAATAGGGGCAAAAGTCTGGAAACACTCGTATTTCTCCATACTCTGCTTTCTTTTTTTCCACACTTTTTCAGACCTGGAAAACACTTAAATCAAATTCCATACTTTTCCAAACCCCGTAGGAACCATGAAGCACCTCTTATACACTGAGATACACTGAGCAGTGCTATATTGGTAGGTGATGGGCCCCTCCTGATTTTTCATATAACTACATGCCTCAGTAGTGGACAAGTGGTTATACTAGTTCTAGACAAATCTTCTCTATCAGCCTAAATATTTCACTGAATTTATCACATGTGAATCCCTCGTCGCCAACAGAGAGAGATAAACTGTAGATGTGGCAAGTGGTGCAAACAACAATAGCAGAAGAAGCAGCCATTACTCACCGTGATTGATGAAAGATTCACTTACCACTGTTGTTTGATGAACTTGTGAAAAACGGAGTGAGAGAAAAATTAAACGGAGTGAGAAAAAAGAAAATCGTAATTGACGCAAATAGAAACACGAATGGAAATGTGAATAACAAGCTAACCGGCTAACGAATACTAACGTGCTGCACTCGCGGTTTTAGATTAAAAGCGAATGATGAACCTCTCAGCAGCACGGCAGACAGAAAACGGAACTCTGTATTTTCTGACCAATACCTTGCTGAACTGCACACACTGAGTAAGACTTGTGACTTCAGAGATTTAAGAGATTCACTGGTGAGAGACAACAGTCTGTGGGATTCCCGGTAATGGTCTCAGGGAATGGCTGTTATGTGAACTAGCTTTGACACTAGAGAAAGCTGTTGAAACAACTTGTGCACAAGCCAAGGAACTGCATAAAGATTATGCTGCATTGCATGCAGTAAAAAGAGAGGCGCAACACACAAAACAACCAACAAAACAAAGACAGCATAGAGTGAAAACCCGCATACCAAGATCTTGTCCTGCTTATGGAAAAACCTGCAATAGCTGTGGGAAAAACAAAATCTTATCTTATAATGTGATAAGAGCTCGCTCAGGTACTGAGGAGCTAAACCATTCAGGGCTTTATAAACAATTACCAAGAATTTAAAATCTATACAATGTTTAATAAGGAGCCAGTGCAGTGTTGACAGAACCGGGATGACTTGACTTGCCACAAAGAAATATAGAGCTGTGCATCATCAACATAACAGTGAAAGCTAACACCGTGTTTCCTGATGATATTTCCCAAGGGTAACATGTAAAGCGTCAAAAGTAACGGCCCTAGTACTGAGCCTTGAGGTACTCCATACTGCACTTGTGATCGATATGATACCTCTTCATTCACTGCTATGAATTGATGGTGGTCAGATAAGTATGATTTGAACCATGCTAATGCACTAATGCCAACAAAGTTTTCTAGTCTATGTTGTGGTCGATGATGCCGAACGCAGTGCTAAGATCCAGTAGTACTAATAGATAGATACAACCACAATCAAAAGATTTGTAACTCTAATGAGAGCAGTCTCAGTACTATGAAATGGTCTAAATCCTGACTGGAAATCCTCAGATACCATTTTTCTCTAAGAAGGAATATAATTGTGAGGATACTACCTTTTCTAGTATCTTTGACAGAAAAGGGAGATTTGAGATGGTTCTGTAATTAACTAGATCTTTGGGATCAAGTTGTGGTTTTTTAATGAGAGGCTTGATAACAGTCAATTTTAAGGTTTTGGAGACATATCCTAATGACAATGACAAATTAATAATAGCCAAAAGGGGATGACTTCTGGAAGCAACAGGGTTCCTACACATTTTCCATTTCAAAATTCCATAATTTTCCAGACTCAAATTTCGAAACCTCTCTATAGATTTTCAGACCATATTTAACATAAATGGCTCATGGAGCATTATTTTCAGCTTTATATTTGGAATATAGTTAAGTCATCTGTAAATATTTTTTTATTTTCTCAGGGTTTTTTTTCATTGATTTTCTTGAAATAACACACAAAAAAATAGGAGTCCCTAAAAAAAAATACAGACTTTTACATGCACACAAGAATCTTTTTTTGTGCCCTCAAGAAACTATTCACGTGTGCAGGGGAATGTTTTGCATGCTTACGCATTACAATTTCTAGTTTTATATAACCTATATTTCCTTTGTGCATCACTGCCATCTTACTATGAATAAAACAATAGCATGGTCAAAAGTTTGCTTTTCTTTATGGTAGTACCCCTAAGATCAAGGCCTATTGTCCAACTTAACACATCCTATGTGGTTGGTGGAGAAACTATGACACGAAATGGGTTGATGGTATAAAATTTGCCAAGTTCAAGCGTCTATAAAAAAGACTGTAAAAAAAAGTATTTAAGATTAGTCTTTCATTGGGGCAATATGCCATATTTCAAGGCCTTAGGTCACTTTAATGCACAAAAATGTGAAATGGGCTGATGGCACAACACTGAATTAGTGTGAAATGGGCTGATGGCACAACAGGTGGCTCAGTGTGCATTGTCCTATATGCTTATTTTTTTGCAAAGGCCCTATTTTTTATTTTTGCAAAGATCCTTGAGGCTATGTAATATGGTGCTAAACCCAAAATGCTTATAACCTGCAGTCTGCATAATGAAAAAGTGCACAATGAATTAATTCATTCATTCATTTGACGATCACTAAAGAATCACTAAAAAGCTGCCATGAAACCTCACTTCTTGTACGATAAACTTATTTTAATAAAATTCTTAATTTTCTATTATTAAAAAACTAAATAGGGGCAAAAGTCTGGAAACACTCGTATTTCTCCATACTCTGCTTTCTTTTTTTCCACACTTTTTCAGACCTGGAAAACACTTAAATCAAATTCCATACTTTTCCAAACCCCGTAGGAACCATGAAGCACCTCTTATACACTGAGATACACTGAGCAGTGCTATATTGGTAGGTGATGGGCCCCTCCTGATTTTTCATATAACTACATGCCTCAGTAGTGGACAAGTGGTTATACTAGTTCTAGACAAATCTTCTCTATCAGCCTAAATATTTCACTGAATTTATCACATGTGAATCCCTCGTCGCCAACAGAGAGAGATAAACTGTAGATGTGGCAAGTGGTGCAAACAACAATAGCAGAAGAAGCAGCCATTACTCACCGTGATTGATGAAAGATTCACTTACCACTGTTGTTTGATGAACTTGTGAAAAACGGAGTGAGAGAAAAATTAAACGGAGTGAGAAAAAAGAAAATCGTAATTGACGCAAATAGAAACACGAATGGAAATGTGAATAACAAGCTAACCGGCTAACGAATACTAACGTGCTGCACTCGCGGTTTTAGATTAAAAGCGAATGATGAACCTCTCAGCAGCACGGCAGACAGAAAACGGAACTCTGTATTTTCTGACCAATACCTTGCTGAACTGCACACACTGAGTAAGACTTGTGACTTCAGAGATTTAAGAGATTCACTGGTGAGAGACAACAGTCTGTGGGATTCCCGGTAATGGTCTCAGGGAATGGCTGTTATGTGAACTAGCTTTGACACTAGAGAAAGCTGTTGAAACAACTTGTGCACAAGCCAAGGAACTGCATAAAGATTATGCTGCATTGCATGCAGTAAAAAGAGAGGCGCAACACACAAAACAACCAACAAAACAAAGACAGCATAGAGTGAAAACCCGCATACCAAGATCTTGTCCTGCTTATGGAAAAACCTGCAATAGCTGTGGGAAAAATAAGCATTTTGTGAAGAGTTGCAAAGATGATGTTGCAAAGAAAAAAAGTGCATACAGTTGAAGAGCAGGAAGTCTTTGTTGAATCTGTTCAAACAAACATGACAGACAAAGCTGAATGGATTCTACTGGAACACACCAAGCCGACGCCGATGAACTAGTGGTGAGGAAAGCAGACTGCAGGGTCGGCAGCGTCTGGGTCCAAATTTGCCCTGACACACCAAGCTCGACACCCGGCAGCCAAGTAGCACGTCCGTTCTGCGCCAGCCTAAAAAGTTTTTTTTTTTCTTCTCGTGGACTGGTTCACCAGCTGAACTGCCAATCAGAATGATCAGATGGCCCGACTGACTGACAAGCTCCGACACCAATGTCAAATAGGCCGGAAAAGCAGACAAGGACCAACTTCAGCCGACAGTGCGGAACACACTCAGAAAACTTACTTGATGACACAAGCTGACATTGCAATACATGTCAAAGGAGTTAGACAGTATGAGAAAATGTTTTTGTTACTATGTAAGTTAAAGTATATTGAGTGTGTATTCTTTTTATTGTTTTTATGTGCTCAGTGAATATTCTTCTCAAATGCTCTTTTGTTGATTTTGATTGCTTCTATTGTCCTCATTTGAAAGTGACTTTGGATAAAAAAAATCTGTAAATAGTCTTCTAAATGACAATGTAAATGTATAACTCTTAACATTTGGGATTTTTTTCTGATTCAAACATTGTTAATGAACAACTATTACAAATTACCATATTGATTTACATTATTTTTCTGCATTTTGAAAAATAAATGTTTTGAAATTTGAATGGAGAGCTGTGTGTTTTTTTAACTAGGTATTGCTATTCTCAGTGTTTCTCAGATCACAGATTCAATTAAGTTAACTAAAAGTAAATAGGACAAGAAAGAAATGCTTTTAATATATTAGTAAATAAAACTTAAATTACACTTAATTCAATTAAGTTAAGATTACTTTAATTAAAAAATTCTCTTGCGTTTGCACAATTCAATTAAGTACACTTAAATTACTTCTTACAGTGTTGACTAAAAGTGGGTACAGATATGAATTGGTACTAATGGTACTGTAAAAAAGACCCCCCCCCCCCCCCCACCACCACCAAAAACATTTTCTCATTGGATCTACACAAATCTCATAGATGACCTATTGTGATCTCAAAAAGGTGAGTTTTGACCAAAAGGTGAGGAGTTTGCTTCTATGTTTAAATATATAAATATATGTATATATGCAACTTTATAACTATGTGATAGTGAACGCACATACGACAGTTAGCAGAAACTAACTGTTTATAAAGTTAAGTATATAAATATGTATATATAATTATTAGGGCCGGGACTTTAACGCGTTAATTTAGATTAATTAATTACACAAAAATAACGCGTTAAATTTTTTTAACGCATTTTAAATCGCACTTATTTTTGCACCGCGGAACGTTTCTCACTGGATGAGTTTCGGCGGACCAATTATACTGGAGCACCAACTAGCGTTCAGACAAAAGCTGTATCCGAAATCGCCCCCTATACCCTCATTCACTATTCCCTACATTAGTCCACTCATATAGTTCACTTGAAAACACTCGTTTTTGCGGTGCATTGTGGGATTGGATGAGTGCACTCGAGAACATCCACTATGGTTTCGAACACCACTTAAAATGGCTGTCCCCTCAAATAGTGCACTATTTGAGGGTATAGGGGGCGATTTCGGATACAGCCAAAGGCTGTTTCTCAATTCCAAGAACGCAAAGAACGGACTTGCGTTCTCGTGGAGACCGGGCTTGCCAAGCTTCCTTGGAAGAACGAACTCGGAAGGACACGAGAACACAGAACACACACTTATGAGAATTGAGATGTACTGCGTTCCTGCTTAACTGACCGCATAGTCTCAGCATAATAAACGGCCAATGAACAAACAATATTACAAAATGTCATAACTTATTAAAACATTTCATACTATTATAGATATTACTTTCATATAATTGTATTGTGTTTTATTTTACAGCGTTATATGTTTTACTGTTAAGATTCATTTTAATATGCCAATAAAAATGCAGACTTTCTCCGGGTCTTATAACTTTATTAAAATTAACCAAAACAAAACGATAAATGTTTACTTTCAACTTGAAGAGCCGTTAAGTATTTGTGAGAGCGACTTTAAAGCTAACAGGCTTCCGTACACCGGCCACCCACAGCGTTTTCTGGGATTTCTAACGGCTCGATTCTCTCAAGTCTGCACTCGATGCATCCTCAGTTTCAAGAACATATCCGGGCACTTTCATGCATTCTCTGTACTTGCGTTCTTGAGAATTGGAACTGAACTTCGACAGTTAATGATGACGTAGAACGAGAACACAAGGACGCAAGATCGCTGAAGAACGCATATTGAGAAACAGCCAAAAACAAAGCACAGTGAACATGGACAAAGAAGCTGATGAGACCGCTTTGGTTGGCCCTGTGGATGGGAAATTTAAAAATCCATATAAAAAAACTTACTTCTCACTGTTCTCAGGTGAAATATTTATATGCGATTAAAATGTGATTAATTAATTACAAAGCCTCTAATTAATTAGATTAATTTTTTTAATCGAGTCCCGGCCCTAATAATTATATAAATATGTTCTTATAAAAATGCACTGATTAATTTCAGGAGGCCTTTATTAAACCCCTGGAGCCATCTAGATGGATGATGGATGGACTTCTATTCATTGGACTATTGAATATCAACACCCATTCACTGCCATCATAAAGCTTGGAAGAGCCAGGACATTTTTTAACTCCAATTGTATTCGTCTGAAAGAAAAAGTCATATACACTGAGGATGGCTTGAGGGTGAGTAAAGCCCCGTCCACACGGAGACATGTTTTGCTGTATGAACCTTTTTTCTGTGACTAAGACGAGACGTTGACGAGCCAAAACTAATATCTGATGATAAAAAAAAAAATTTTAAAGTATGAAGAAATTTATGCCACGAGACGGGACTAAAATGTTATTTGAGGACTACCAGACATTCAAAATACTGTCTTGTCTTTCAAAATGTGCGTCTCTGTCATTGGATAAGGGGCGTTTGCATATCTAGTCTGAGTATGACAGCCGCAGTGGACGGATAGGCTACCAAAACGCAAACTAGCGATCTGAAACAATGGCCTCAGCACCCGAAGGGTTAGGGACTGGGTGAACAGACGTCCCGTTTTTCCTGGGAGTCCCAATTCGTTGTCAATTAACTTAAAGTTAGTGAAGGCGCGACAGGCAGAATCGCGCTGACAGAAGCGCTCTCTCGCGTGCAAGCTCCACTTCTTCTGTTCTCATATACCCCCGTTCCACCAGCTGGAACCAGGTGCTAGTTCAGAGCCAGTGCTATAGCCGGTTCGTAGTTGGTTTGACTGGCGAGCCTTTAAAGAACCGGTTGCTTTTCCACAGGCTAAAGAGCCAATACAGAGCCAGGTCTTACGTTACAATACGTTTCATGTTTCGGTTCACTAGCGCGGCACAACAGGCTTGTTCGAGGTGCATCAGCACCACGCAGACTGATCGATCGGCACACAACACACTAAAGCACGGCAAGAGAGCGATCCAAAAGCATAAAGAGCAGTCTGCTTTCCAGTCGCTCCCGCAGCACCCCGATGCCTCGCACCGACTGGTCTGCGCAGCGCCGATCCATCCCAAACAAGCCTAAACAAACTATCAACAATGGCGGACGTTGCGTTGCTATTGATGTTCATGGCTTTGCCAGCCTACATCGGCATCCAAACACGCCGAATCAAACGTGTTCGCGTTTAGCTGCTATTTCTAATATGGCGGTTCAAAGTTTCTGTTCGTCTTGTTGGTCACAGTAACCTCGCCCCCAGCCCCTGATGCAAGCGGTTCTTCCTTCTAGCCCAGCAATGTTTTGGTGCTATTTACGAACCGCTTTTCCTAGTTCGGAGCTGGTGCTTTGGGTGTTGAAAAACAAAGAACCGGTTTGAAACTAGGCTCTGGCTCCAAACCAGCACTGGAACTGCCTTGGTGGAAAAGGGGTAATACAGAGCGCGATCAGCTCTCAGTGATCAAATACACACACAGGAGTCCACATGTCTATCGTGTAGAGTCAAAGTATCTCACGTAAATACAGTCGGTTATGGCTTAAGTGAGCATAAACAGGTGGGTGAAAACTGAATGTGTGTCAGTATTACATGCATACCTTCTGTCTTAAATGGACAGCATTCCTAATTATCTGTGTCATCAATGTTAACCAACAAAAGATGTTAAATAAGCGTATACTTGTTAAGTAAAAAAAAAACATCTGTTTAATTAGTATCTCTACCAAAAAATGAATCATTGATTCAAATTTCTCATAAGCTTAATTGATTTGGTTATAAAATAACTACCAAAATAAAATGTTAGTAACTGCAGTTTGACTAAAAGTAATGACTAATGTAACTGGTTGTACTCCACCCGCTCGAGCGGGATTCAAACCGCGGTCTCCGGTGCGGGCGCTCTAACAAGGAGGCTTAAGGCCACGGCCTCTAGCGTCAGTCGCCAGAGCGCCTCTTTTTGAGATCAGGGGAGTGAGGTTTACACTAGTGTTGTCAAAAATATCGATATTTCGATAAATATCGATACTGAAATATCTGAACGGTACCAATATTAATTTCCCGAAGTATCGATACACCGATACTAGCCGAGCTGTCACTTTCACTTCTCTCCAAAGGCGCGTGCACAAGCACCACACGTGACCGCACTCGTCTCCTTCGCTCTGGTTAAATAGCAAAAGTGAAGTGAATAGAAAGATGACTGCTCTGGTTGTTAAAGAACACAGCAGGAGCGCTATCTGTAGGGATCTATGATCTCCGCGATGCAGAGAACGCGCACGGAATCCAGTCATAAACACGGAATTTACAGTTTAACACGGAATGTCACGGAATTTGTCAAAGTTTGGATGAATTAATCAAAAGTAGGTCATTACACTTAAATCAAATCGCGATATGGACTAGTATCTGTAAATATTAAGCTGCAAAAGTGGATTTAAATATGAATCCTGCATGTTCTGCGCGTCTCTGTGTGAATGTGCTGCACGTGCGGTTGTGTTTATGTGGCGCTCGCGGTGATTTCAGCGTCTGCCGTCTCAATGAGGACATAAATACATCAACAATATCTCCAGAACTGATCTGAAAGGCACTTTACGAGCATTTTACCATTTAATTTGAGTAAAACTAGCATCATATCATACACACACAGAACTTTAAAAGTATTCACGGCAACCCATCAAAATAAAAGTTTGGTTTAACTTAGCCTATTAAAGACCGTGTGCCAGAAATAAGCTATATTACTATTATTTAGTAGAATGTACATAATACTACTACTTACTACTACTGTTAATTTTTTTAAAGAAATAATCACAAAATATTTTAATTTTAATAGTAAATCCCCTTCATTTGCCAAAAATTTAAATGTTTAATTTTCATTAATTCAAATATAAAATAATTAAAATTGTTTTATGCCTTCATCTGATATCCAGTCAAATTTAAATACACAACACAGAATTTCTGAGGGGGAAAACACATTTCATAAGGCTACTGTAAGAATAAATAAAAATTGTTTGTATGCATTCAAATAGCCTAATAGACATGCTAAAACACAGAATTTGGTAACAATAAAACATAAGGTGAGAAAAAAATAAAACATTTCATTTAAGTGTCATTTTTGTTACACTTTTAATAAATTAAATGTTAAATTGTATAATTTTCATGATTTTAATGAATTAGACATGTTTTTAGATTAATAGCATTTAATTTGACCATTAAAAAAAAAAAAAAAAGAGTCCAGAAAAATTCAAACGGAAAAAAACGGAATCCAGAAAAATTAAAATGGAAAAAATTGAATGTAGAACAAAATAAAACGGAATTTGGGGAAAAATAAAACTGATTTCATAAGGCCCTATATCTGGAAATATTTTGGTTATGAAGCAAATGAGAATATCAAAAAATAGAACTTTGGATTTTAATTAGTACATGTATTAGTAAACGTTAGTTTCAATTAACATTTAACTAAGATTAATAAAAGATTAATAAATAAATCAACAAATGCAGTACCTCAAGACATTTTTTTGTTCTGTTCATGTAAAATATACCGCATGTTCTCGACTTGTTACATTTATCTTTAAATTAAAAAAATTACCCCCTTAATATTGTGGCAGTTTTTTTCACCGTGGTATCGAAAATGGTATCGAATATCGATATTTTTCAAGGTATCGTATCGAAGTTAGAAATTCCAGTATCGTGACAACACTAGTTTGTACACGCACCAGCACTTACTTGCCTACGTCTGTTACACTAACAGTTGACAAAAATGCAATGACTTTTCATCGACTAAAACTACGAAAGACACAAATGATTGTGACTCAAAAGACTATTAAGCATTTTGTCTCAAGCTATAGATTAAAACTAAATCAAAAATGCATGCCAAAATTAATACTACATCCTGCGATGTGACTATCGCGGGGCAATATCACCATGGCAGCCCCCATGAGGTGACCCACTCCATTTAAAATAAAATTACTGATATGACTGGACTTTTCCAGAAGTATGAATATACTTCTGAATATCTTTTTAAATTACAAAAATAAGCACTGAGTGCACCTTAAAATGATTATTATTTTTTTAAAGATTTACTTTTGGCATTTTCGTCTTTAATACAATAAGACAGATCAGAACTGACAGGAAGCAAAGTGGGAGAGAGATTTGGGGACGGGATTGGGAAAGGTCCTCGAGTCAGGATTCCAACTGGGGGAGCCCTTAGCGCAACAGCACTGTACGTCAGCAAATTCTCTCAGAAAAACCAAAACCTTTAAAAAAACTAAAAATCTACCTTTCATCTCACTCTCCTCGTATTCCTCCTCTTCTACTTTTCTTATTTTGGATGGCATCTCATCTTGGACTTCTCCAACTAATGCCTCAGAACTGTGGGATATTCTTCTTTTCTTCTCAACATTCTTGCTTGCGCTGCTGATCAGAATTGAAGAGTTTTCCATTTTAGATTCATCTGATGATTGTTTCTTTGGCTCATTGGTAACTGCAGTCCCTAACATTCCTTCTCTGTCCATCTCATTTACAGTCATTTCCTCACAAGCACTGTTTTTGAGATCATTTCGAGACCTTTTTTTCTTCTTTTTCTTGCCATCCTCCTCATAACCTTAAAATAAAAACATGAGTTGCTTATATCTGGATCATTCAGAATGTGATGACAGAAAAACACAAACTGGCAACACAAATCTTCAGTTTAAAAGTGGGGTAAGCGATTTCTAGAAGCCAATGTTGATATTTGAAATCACCAAAACAAACATGCCCCTACCCCAAAATGGTCTCACCCCTATTTTGATAGCTCTGGCCCACATATATGTGGCCTATGCAACCCAGGCAACGATGTGAAACAAAGCAGAACCAATGTTACACCATGTCTACACCTGACGCGAGCGGCGCACCAAGTAAGGGATAATCAACGGCTATCTGTTGATTATCCCGCTTATTCCATGGTCATTTGCCAAGTTATAGGCAAGTTAAAACTTGTATTGCTCTTTGCAGCGCAATATTTGACCAGAAGGGTAAAAATTACGGTTATTTTCGTCAGTTACAGCTCGTTAGAACTAGCATTCTGCCAGTTTCAAATCAGACACAAGAGATGAAATAGTGCTGTAAGGCTTCATTTATTTGAATGAATTATAGCATGTATTTCAATTTAATTGTCGATTGAGAGAGAGAGATTACAGTTGTGTGTACCTGCTTGCTGCGTCTGCGCATCTCTCTCTACAAACAATTACTTAAAAAAACAGCGATTTTATCAAATCGTTACTGGGGAATATAATGTAGCGATCTAGTATCTATCTTTTATTTTAGTAATAAAAATCATGGGGAAGCGTTGACAACAAGTTTATGTGTGTGTGCAGCACAATCTGCAATCTCCGACCTCTCTCTTTTTTTCTTTCTTTCTCTCTCCGTGTGTGTGTGTGCGAGCGAGTGACGTGTGTTGGTTAGTGTGCATCAATTAAAGCAGCGCATTAATATGGAACGGCGATTAAACTGACCTGGAACTACCTGTGCAGTTAAACAAATTTAATCAACACCTGCCAGCCAATCAGAATCGAGTATTTAGACAGACCACGAAATAAAATACCATAGAAGTCATTATAATCAGTGATGCTGTGTGGTTCGACACGACAAATCACCGAACAGTAAACTGCTGCCGCGTTCTATTTATAATGTGCGCACACAAATTTCAAATTATTTTCAACAGGCGTTTTAGCGCATCCAGCGTAGGCAGACTTTAACTGTTGCAGTGCCGCATCTGGTGTAGACACGGTGTTACTAACCTATCGAGAAGAACCAAAGCAACCTTCCGCTCCTTGAGTTCTCTCCAGCGCTGGAAAGCGACTCAGTTTTCTAAAGCATTTTTGAAAGATTACATACCCCACATTTAAATGTTATACTGTAATATATACAAGCAGCCTTTTCACAGTACGTATCAATATGTTACCTTGTGTGTCCTGGATAGCTTCAAAAGGGATAGTCTTTTTCTTACAAGTCTTAGGGAAGATGCCTGGCTTCCTTGGAGCATCTTCTGGAGGATTGTTCAGCATCTGTCATTTCAAGTAAAACACACCATGCTTTAGCGTACATTTTTCTCCAACTTGCATTTGGACTGTATTGTGTTACTGCATACTGTATTATTACAACTTATTCTGTTTCTACTAATCCCAACAATACATGTTTACAGGATCCTATGAGTGTGCCAAAACCATATTTCCTACTTGCTGAGTATTAAAGTCATATTAATTTGTTAAGCTATTAGGCCTACAATATTCCGATGCTTTAGGAATACTAACAATATAATACAATTATAGAGCACACAAGTTACCTCAATAGCTTTCTGTGCTTGTTCCTCTGTCTCAAATTCCACAAATGCAAACCCTTTAGGGTGTCCTGTGGACCTGTACCTGGGGATACTAACATAAACTACATTTCCACATTTGCTAAACACTCGCTCCAGCCAAACATGAGTCACTGACTTTGGCAACAACTCCTGAAACACAACAAATTTAACAGGGTATACACTGAAATCATACAGACAACAAAAAAGTGAAAATAATGTGAAATGAATGTGCACTCAATTACCACATAAACTGTGCGGTTATCCACATCTTTTGGACTTTCACCAAGTGGATCCTTTCGTCGTACATGTGTTCCCTGAAGATTTACCTTAAAACAACATAACAATTAACATTATCAGTACATAAATTGGAACTAAACCCTCGCTGATAAAGGAAAAAAAAATTAAAATCATACAAACCATACCTCCACTATTGCTGAATTTTTAAGAGCCCTGGCTATCAACTTGACATCTGTCGTCAATTTTTTCATTCGGTTGAATGACGTCAGCACGTATATGTCAACATCTGCAAAGAAACAACTAAAAAGTTAAGTGCATCATATGTGTTAATGTGCATCGTGAGATATGAACATATCACTGATATTTACATCCATCTCGTGATTGTTCGATGATATTCTTCATGTATCTGTCCTTGTGAAGATTCACGTCACCAAACCAGAATTCCACCTGCTTCTTCACTTCAGCCAGCAGCTGTTTTACCCGAGATCTCTTCTTTTTTTCGTTCTCTTTCTTCTCACTCTGGTTTGAACAGGCGGCATCGCCCCCTGAAGAAATCTTCTCTGTGTCTATCATATTGCTATGGCTGTTGGTTAAAAGTCATAAGATATCTGTAAGTCCATAACCTGTACAGAACCAATTATGTCGAGCTAATGACTAACGGCTACACATTCTTAACTTACCTTTAACTTGTCGCTTTCTAAATTAACTTAAATAAAAAATAATCGCTTTACACTACCATAGACACAGCCATTGATAACGACTAAGAAAATGTTTTACTTGAACACAGAGAGAAGACGGCGACACAAAAATCTAAAGTGTTGAACCTTTGATGTATGTTCGACAGTAGCACAAAATCAACTCATACGCGCAAAGTTCCTACTTCGTGTCGCACAAAAATGACGTCGATGCTGTTCCAAGTGAGCGGAGTTGTGGGCGTGTCTTGAGACATCGCAAACGAATGGAACTGTGGGTATTTCAGAAAGCTGTGAGGCGCCGGGCTCGACAAAAGTCAAGCGAACACGGAGAGAGTTACAATTTATCTAAATTTCATAAACGGTCATTACTTGCATGGTCATTAATCTTTAAGCACAATTTCTCCCCACACCGATACTTCATTTGGAACAATCAAGACATTGTTTATAAGAGAAAATCTTTGTTTTTCAGTAATTGGTTTAAGAAAAACATTTTCACAGTTTCTCAGTTATTTAACTCAGAAGGCCTTATTTTAAGTTACGAAGAATTTTTGTGTAAATTTGACTTCCCAGTAACTCCCAAAGAATTCTCCATTGTCATGGATGCTATTCCTAAAGGAGTTGTCATACTTTTAAGGGACTCTGTTAGATCACCCAGTACTTTACCTATTTCTTTAGACCCATTTGAAATCCCAGTAGGAAAACTATGCTTTTTGTCACATCCTTCATCACGTAACTATAAGATTAGATCCCTTTTTCAAAAGGAGCTTGTAACGACTCCATATGTGGTGTCTTACTGGAAGAATGTTGTTAATCATATTGACTGGAAAAAAGTATGGACTCTGTCTTCAAGATACATCATAACTAACAAGGTTAGAGACATCTCATTCAAATTGTTACACAGATTTTACCCAACTAAAGTGTTTTTGAAAAGGTTCAAATCAGATATAGATACAAGCTGTGCTTTTTGTGGTGACCCTAATGAAACTGATATGCATGTCTTTTGGGATTGTCCTCACACGCAGCTATTTTGGATTGAATTCTCTAATGTTATCAATCGCAATGTGCTCCAGGGTTTCTCTTTGCTTTTCAAGGATGTACTGTTTGGCTTCTTTAATATACAAAAAGATAAAATTAATGAATATTTTATAATTAACCTATTATTACTTCTTGCAAAGTTTCATATTCACCGCAGTAAGTTCACTCATCAAAATCCTTTATTTATTGTTTTTAAAAAAGAGGTTTAACAGTATATCCAAGCTATTTCAGCTTCCAAGAATCTTAAAGCTCTTAAGACAGTTAATTTATTCAATTTATTTAATCTTTTTTGACTTATTTTGTTAACACTGTTAACTTGGTTTTGGATTATTTAATAGTTACATACATCTAGAAATGGTGCTTTGCATGTAATGTCACCTTTTTGTATATAATGCTGTTATTTTCTGTACTTCTATCCTTGCCTCGGCATTAATAATAAAAAAAAAAAAAAAACACGGAGAGAGTGCGCGAGAGAGACCGAAAATGCGCGAGAGAGACCGAGTGTGTCCGAGAGAGAGCGACACTGCGCGAGAGAGACCGAAAATGCGCGACAGAAAGTATAATAAAGTAAATAAAATATAATAAAGAGAGTGAGAGAGTGAGTTTTTCTGTGTGAACTTCTGTGTACTACGCTACTATCTTGCAATTTTCAAGATGTTCGAGGGACATTTTATATTAAATTATATAATTTTGTTGCACTGCATTACATGTCAGTGCAACGATGTGCAGAGATATTTCACAGATCTAAACAGTTGCGTAACATTTTATGAAGAAACTGTTATCTGGAAATTTTAACAGCATGGAACATTGCCATATACTACTGGAGGAACATTCTCGTATTTTCTCTAGGATGTTGGACCATTTGAGACACTCTCAGGTAATTATTATATTAACTTTTAGTTCTTAGCTATTAATTATATATAAATTAATATATTATGAATGGTTCTTTGTGGAACCAAAAATGGTTCTTCTATGGCATCGCTGTGAAGAACCTTTTGAAGCACCTTTATTTTTAAGAGTGTACAGTGCTCTTACAAGGATCACCCTCAATCCCCTGGAGCAAACTGCAGTAGAGAGGCTTGCTGAAGGACACACTGGTGGTGATGGGTGTAGAGATCAAACCAGCAACCTTCTGCTTACCAGTTCACCACACCACAAAAGTAATGAAGCTATATCAAAAAATTGACATGTAATTCTAAACATATGAAATTAAATTTGTCAAGAAATGGAATGCTGACATGTTCACTCTGTTTAAATCTTTTACAGGTAGCTGTGCTCATGGAAAGCAGGCACATTAATATTTTGGAGCAGACACAGCAACAGCCAGATTATCCCGTGCACGTTCTCCCACTCTTGCTTCAAGGTTGTGTGGTTCAGGGGGCGTTAGCATGGTCTTCCTCATCCTCTCCGTACACTCAGGCAAGGGCAGCCTCAATGTTCCCTTCTCATCCATGATACCAGTCTGACTACAGTACATACAGTCAGTCTCAAATGGTCCAACATCCTAGAGAAAATACGAGAATGTCCCTCCAGTAATCTATGGCAATGTTCCATGCTGTTAAAATTTCCAGATAACAGTTTCTTCATAAAATGTTACGCAACTGTTTAGATCTGTGAAATATCTCTGCACATCGTTGCACTGACATGTAATGCAGTGCAACAAAATTATATAATTTAATATAAAATGTCCCTCGAACATCTTGAAAATTGCAAGATAGTAGCGTAGTACACAGAAGTTCACACAGAAAAACTCACTCTCTTTATTATATTTTATTTACTTTATTATACTTTCTGTCGCGCATTTTCGGTCCCTCTCGCGCAGTGTCGCTATCTCTCGGACACACTCGGTCTCTCTCGCGCAGTGTCGCTCTCTCTCGCGCACTCTCTCCGTGTTCGCTTGACTTTTGTCAAGACCGGCGCCTCATAGAAAGCAGGTTATGTGACATAACCGGGTATGTTTGAGGATAAGCGAGCGTATACCCTCAGCTCTCGGTTCCAAAATCGGAGGTAACTTTCAGGTAGTGATGGCGAGATGAAGCCTCATGAAGCACTGAACCTTTTCAGCTATGTGGTTCACAAAAGAGTTAATTTCTCGAGGCTTTATTTGCTCACATTACCACCTGGTGGCCAAAGAGTGTAAAACAAACAGATACATTTTTTATGCAATTATGTACATATTAAAACAAACATATACATCTCACAGTAGTAGAAAAGAAAACAACAAAAACAAATGAAAAGGGTGTACAGAGAAAGAGGGGGGGGGGGGGGGGGGGGGAATAAAAAAATATCTTTGCCAGGGGAAACAAAAAAAAAAAAACCATTTAATTAACCAAATTAAACTGACATAATGCTTCATAGGTCTTTTTAGCTTTTCTGTCTCTAATATTGTGCAAAGTAATATTGTTTAATTTCTTTTATAAAATGTTCACAATTTGCCTTAGCTTTAGCCCATTTCTTTACATGAATATGATACTTTCCGAGTAAAATTATTAGTTATACAAGCAGATACATTACAGATGACCTGATGTGATCTGTGAAGCACTGTATTTTGCGCCAGTTAAGGCTTAGAAATAATGCTGAAGAAAAAATAAATTTCCACATAGACTAATCTATTTATATGAATATAATGTGTATTTTCTAGTGACGTAGGTGTATTTTCTAGTAATGATTGTATAACATATTATAACATAACTGTGTAATAAACAAATTTGCTTGAAATGAATGGGGCTTTCAAATGTGAGTAAATCAAGTCTTTGCTCATAATAGGCAGGAGAGGCAATATTATTAGTCTAAAACTGGAAAGTTTTACAGAGGACTGTGAATTTACACGATTCAAACCGCTTCCTGAACCTTTTTTATTTATTTATTTTTATAGTATAACAAAAATATTACACATTTACAAAATAAATTGGCATACAACTTACATTCAAGAAAAGAAAAAAAAACATATTCAATCTTTAAACCATCCATATTAATAAATACAAATTAAGCAGGGGATAAGTAAGAAATTATAATAAATTATATTTATCAAATAAATCAAACAAGATTCCATTTTTTTTTTTTTTTTGACAGTTTTTAAGTATTGTCTCAAATAATTCTTAAATACTATAAACAAGGAGGGTGATTTAAAAAATCTACATTTGTGAATAACATTTTTAGCTAACAAAAGTAAATTGTTAATCAAGAAACCTTTTTTACATTTACATTTAGTCATTTGGCAGACGCTTTTATCCAAAGTGACTTACAATTGGGGAATACAAAAAGGGATTCATCTTGAAGAGGCAATCAGACAGAGGAAGTGCTCTTAACACCAAGTCTCAGTCATTGTTCAAATAAGTACAAGCTAGTAAGGGGAGAGAAAGATAGAGGGAAAGAGTTTTTTTTTTTTTTTTGTTGAGTTTAGGATGAAATCAAGTACTGCCAAAAGAGATGAGTTTTCAGTTGTTGCTTGAAGATTGACAGGGATCCGGCATTCCGGATAGGGGTGGGAAGATTATTCCACTAGCCAGAAATAGTGAACGAGAATGTTCTGGAGAGTGATTTTGAGCCTCTCTGTGATGGTACCACAAGGCGTCGCTCACTAGCAGATCTCAGACTTCTGGAGTGGATGTAGGTTCATGAGTGGAAGTAGGAGGGTGCTGAGCCTGTGGTAGTTCTGTATGCAAGCATCAGTGTCTTGAACTTGATGCGAGCTGCCACTGGTAGCCAGTGCAAGGAGATGAAGAGAAGTGTAACATGCGCTCTTTTGGGCTCGTTGAAGATCAGTCGTGCCGTTGCATTCTGAATCATTTGTAGAGGTTTGATTGTGTTTGATGGCAGACCAGCCAGAAGAGCATTGCAGTAATCCAGTCTAGAAACAACAAGGGCCTGGACAAGAAGTTGTGCAGCATGCTCTGTCAGAAAGGGCCTGATCTTTCTGATGTTGTGTAGTGCAAACCTGCAGGATCGAGCAGTCTTTGCAATGTGCTCTTTGAAGGTCAGCTGGTCATCAAAGATTACACCAAGATTTCTGACCGAAGTTGATGGGGTAATCCTTGATGAGCCTAACTGAATCGTGAAGTCATGCTGTAGAGTCGGAGTGGCAGGGAAGACAAGAAGTTTCGTCTTTGCCAGGTTGAGCTGAAGGTGATGTTCTTTCATCCATGCCGAGATGTCCGCCAGGCAGCCTGAGATCCGTGCAGCTACCGTTGGGTCATCTGGTTGAAAAGAGAGATAGAGCTGCGTGTCATCGGCGTAGCAGTGATAGGAGAAGCCATGTGCATGTATGATGGGACCCAACGATGTAGTGTATGTGGAGAAGAGGAGGGGTCCAAGAACCGATCCCTGAGGAACTCCAGTGACCAGTTGATGTGGTTTGGATACCTCCCCTCCCCAGGCCACCCTGAAGGATCTACCGGTGAGATAGGATTCAAACCAGCGAAGTGGAATCCCAGTGATGCCCAGTGATGAGAGGGTAGACAGGAGAATCTGATGATTGACAGTGTCAAAAGCAGCAGAAAGATCCAGCAGAATGAGGACTGATGATTTGGAATCAGCCTTTGCCATTCGCAGGGCTTCAGTGACTGAGAGTAGTGCAGTCTCTGTTGAATGGCCACTCCTGAAACCTGACTGTTTAGCATCCAGTTTGTTGTACTGTGAAAGAAACCGTGAGAGCTGGTTGAAGACAACTCATTAGAGTGTTTTCCCTATGAATGGAAGGAGAGAGACAGGTCTGTAGTTATCTAAAAGAGAAGTGTTTAATGTAGGTTTTTTGATCAGTGGGGTTACCTGAGCCTGCTTGAATGCTGTGGGGAAGATGCCTGTGAGGAGAGATGTGTTGATAATTTGTGTGAGTGCCGGTAAGAGTGTGGGAGAGATTGTTTGGAGAAGGTGTGAGGGGATAGGGTCGAGAGGACATGCTGTAGGATGGCTGGAGAGGAGAAGTTTGGATACTTCCCCCTCGGTGAGGGGACAGAAGGAGAAGATGAGAGTTAGAGCAGTGGATGTGGTTGATTGGAGGTCCTGTGGAGTTGAGAACTGGTTACTGATAGATTTTTTTACAATCTTCTTCAAAGTTTACATACTTAATATCTATAAAGGACAGATTAAATTAAACCATATTTCCCTCTTTTAACCATAATTGCACTTTGTCCCAGATGCCACTAGAATATTTACAAGCAAAAACCTGAACCAGTCAGGCCAACGAGGCTTCGGACATCATCGATGGCATCATTGCTCTAAAGCATAGACTGTAAAAAAAGTATTTGCGGGTACAAAGCTGATGGTTTAAGTCCATTCATCACTGTATGTAAGCGTGGAAAATAGAATCCATGCGCGACTTCAAAATGCAGCAATAGGTGTTCTTCAAAAGACAATGTGGGGAATTATTGCAGTAAAAACATAAGCAAAGCTTTATAAGTAATAATAATAATATTAATAACAATATTAATAATAATAATCATAGGCGTAATTTGCGGGTTGTATGGGTGGGTACATGCCCCCACCAGAGTCGATTCTGTCCCCCCATCCCTTTTTCAAAGCCGCTGAAAAAATATAGCATGCAGAAAGCTTATGAGGCAAAGTAAAAGTAAAAGTATCTCCAATCAGTGGTTCTTCATAATTTAATTCTTACTGGCCTGATATATAAACCTTGTCGTGCACCTAACAGGATTTAAGCGCAGCAGCACTATTTTACTGTGCAATAGCTTTATACTGTATTTACACATTTAGATTAAATATAACACTTTTAAATGTTATTATATAAAAAGACTTACATAATAACAGTTTATTTCATGTGAAAAACCAAACCCCACGTAAAAATAACGAATTTATTTTTATTAATAATTTATAATAAAACTTTAGGCCTACTTAAGTTTTCACAGTAATAATTAGTCTACTGCAATGTTTTAAGGCCCAATTATAGGCTATGCTTTGGAATTATGAACTGAAGGGGCTCACACACATACAAGGTGTTTCAGGGCTGCTCACACATTCAAAACATATTAAAGCATTAAACAAATTATATTAAAACATTAAAGCATATTCTAATTTTTAACCCATGAAAAAAAGTACAAATGAACCTCCTGCTCCGCCTCCTGCTCCGGGTCCCTCCTGTCTCTTCCCTGGCTCCTCCCTCCTCCGTCGCCTCCCTGGTCTCTGTCTGCCGGCCCCCTCCCGGGTGTCCGTCCTCCTCCTGAGCCGCCTCCCTAGTTCCCACTGCCCCTCCCCTTTGGATGTTTCAACGGTGCGAGGACGCACCTTCCGGGAGGGGGGGCGATATGTCAGGATCCAGGACTGTTTTGTTGTGTTTTTTGCTTCTCATGTGTTCCCTGTGACCCCGTTTCTCCCCAGTCTGATTGTTTTTGCTCGAGGTGTGTCTTATCGTCTTCCCCTATTACCCAGTGTTTATAAGCCCCAATCCTTTCAGTTAGTGTTTGTCGGATCTTGAACGTCATTCCTCTTGTTTCCTGTGCCTCCCATGCTCCCAGTTGCTGATTAAAAGACTTGTTTGTGAATTCCTCATCTCCTGGCTTCCTTGTTCCATGCTCCCTGGCAGAGTGTGACAGTAATATAGATTGTAATGGTTTAAAAATATTACACGTTCAAAATTGCCACCATAACACGGCCAGAATGTCCATATTAAGAAACACGTTCAAATATGTCGTCTTAATGCGGTCAAACTGCGCGTCTTTACACGTACCAAATAAACGCGGCAAAAAATGTGCGTGTCTACATGCACGAAAGGAACACGTTCAAAATTGCTGCATTAATAAATTGTGCGCGTTCCATTTGAAGACTTTTGGCCCCTACTATGAACACCCTTTTCCCATTTTTATCACAGAATAATTCAGGAAATATATTTTATAGCTTCTATACTAAATGATATGTCAATCAGTGCTGCATTTTTCATATAGTTTATTTATTTAATTATTACCTGAAGATAACTTGAAAAACACACAAACCATATATTTTCGCAATTGTGTGTTTATTGTCTTCACCTTTCATCAGTAAAAACGTTTCTGCTTTTTATTCAGCTCAGCTACAGCTGTCACGTGTTGGTTTCTGTTTAGTTCCTGTTTGCCCTTATTTGATATTTCCTGTCCTAGTTAAGTTAATCTTTCTTCATTTAGATCACCTGTCTTATATTAATCATCTCGTTTGCTCCTTTGTTCCATTTCCTTTATAAGTCCTCAGTTCTGCCCTTGTGTGGGTCTGAGTTTAATGTTCATAAGTGGATTTATGTGCGTTGATGCTACTTTGTTCTCCTGATCGTTTGTTCTTTTAATCTACAACCACAATCCGTAACAGAAACTCAGACCCTAACCGAAAAACGGAGTTTGCGGATCGCTTGACTGCCCTGGCCCGCCGAGTTCTCCCACTTGTAGTGTATGCAAGGGAGTTCAGTGGACTCGCTGTGCAGACACCTAGCAACCATCCTGGGTACCTTAGCAATGACCCTACCAACTACCCTGGGTACCTTAGCAACTGCATAGCAACACCCTAGCAACTACCCTGGGTACCCTAGCAACGGGCCTAGCAACCATCCTGGGTACGCTAGCAACCACCCAGAGTATCCTAGCAACCGCCTAGCAGTGCCGTGGAAACCACTCAAGCCAACCTAGCAACCGAAGGGCGAGTTTTGCCATGGCAAGCACCACTAACATTTTCTTCAGTAAATGAATACAAGGCATCACTATTGTCTCGCATGCTTATTAGTGGTGCTTGCCAAAGGCAAGGCATCACCATTACTATGCCGTGTGCTTATTAGTGGTGCTTGCCAAAGGCAAGGTATCACTATTATTATCTCACATACTTATTAGTGGTGCTTGCCAAAGGCAAAGCATCACTATTATTATCTTACATATTTATGTTGGCTTGGCGAAGGCAAGCCAACATACTGTTATGCTATTTAAACTTCTTTTTATTATTATTATATTTTCTTCTGAGACTTAATTTACTAACTGCTACTACTCCTAAGGCTTTAAAGCCACAAGCCCCAATTTTGGCATAGACCTGGGCCATTTGCGGGAAGTGTGCTATATCTTTTCAGACTGATCAGACTTACAATTTTTTATTATTAATTATTAAAAATGAAAAATTTCCCATAGACTTCCATTGTCTGAGAAAAATTGCGCCCCTATAGGAGCAATTCCCCTCGGGCGGAGCCAGGGGCGGACTGGCCATCTGGCAGACCGGGCATTTTCCCGCTGGGCCGACGTACTTTTTGGGTCGGGCCTATACATCTTCTCATACCATATTTGTCTGATCGGCCCATAAAACTCTTAGCAGACTATAGTTTTTCTGCCTAAATAGTTTAGGGCGCTGTGGTCTTTGCAGCTGTTTAATGTATTTGTCAAAAAAAGTCGGTTTAGGATTTTTCCCCCCAGACAGACATTTAATCAGCAGCCCATTGGTTATTTTCTTAATTGACATTGGGCTGACCCAATCACATCTTTAAACAACTCCCCTTTTGGTTCTCTCGCTCTCTCTCTCTCTCTCTCTCTCTCTACACACCTATATAGTTTTATTATATTAATAAATTACACATTTTATAAGCTTTAGTGCTTTTATGGAATAGGAGCTGGTATACATATTCAAGAGCGTGCAAAGATGGGTAGTATTTTGATCGTATGTAGTGGGCCGGTCTGGGTCAAAATGCCAGGGCCGATTTTTTGTCCCAGTCCAGCCCTGGGCGGAGCTGAATAAATCAGTTTCACTTTTACATCGGTTAAAAATACAAATAAATACATCAGTTTCATTCACACTGACAAGCTAAACCAACATATCTGATTATTACCGGGTCAGGGCTCATTAATAATGAATCTCTGACCAGAGAACAGTGTTAAACACGAGTGAACTCTCACTGCATCGATCAACAAGTGCAGTCCGAAGGTGCTCACAACAACAGCATTTATACATGTTTTAGAGCCTTTTAAAATAAATTATTCTAGCGATTTAATGCAATACACTAATTAGAACAAAACAAGAGCTAAATGCAGGTGTTTGTGAGCTGTTTTAGTGTGAAACTGTCAGTCTGTGTCGATCGCTCCCGGAGTGTGGAGATAGCGAGCTCACTGCAGTGTCCTCTTAAACGTGTTTATTTGCACTTGTCTCAGCCTCTTAAGTTAAAGGACACCAGCGACTTATCATAAAACATAGTGCAAAGCTAAATTGAGTGCATGTGAGCTGTTTTTTAATGTTTTACTGACATGCACGTCGCAATCGCAGCAGCTGCCCTCCGCATTTGAAAGGAGAAATACATACAACAAACTACATAATTTCCAAGTGTTTAACAGCCTTATAAATCAAAACATTCCAGTGATCGAATACAGTACATATAGAAGAATATAATAAAACTAGATAAAAAAAGCTTGTCGAGACAAACTTTAAGTTGGCTTGAGAAACTTTTGAAAAAAGAAAGTTTGAAAAAGTTTTAAAAGTTTAAGAAGTTTCAAAAAGTTTTAAGTTGTGCTCCGCACCGCGGGGAGATGGTGGGCTGGGCTCTGGGTCTGGAGTTGATCTGGCGAGATCAACCTCTTGGGAGACTGTGAAGGGCAATCCGTTTCTCACCAGAGTCCAATCCACGAAGGCGGCGAATTCCGCTCGAGGACCTTTCTCGGACGACAGCCCTCTGCACGCGGTGTTGAGGCTTGCGTTATAGAAAGAGCAGAGCGTGTCGTCCAGGTAGCTGGTTTGCAGTCTGAAATAGTTTGAAGTTTAAAGTAGTTTTACATTTACATTTACATTTATTCATTTAGCTGACGCTTTTATCCAAAGCGACTTACAATTGCTATATATGTCAGAGGTCGCACGCCGCTGGAGCAACTAGGGGTTAAGTGTCTTGCTCAGGGACACATTGGTGTCTCACAGTGGATTCGAACCCGGTTCTCTCACACCAAAGGCATGTGTCTTATCCACTGCGCCATCACCACCCACTTTAAGCTTAGTTTTAAAAGCTTAAAGTTTGAATGTTTTAAAGGCAATACAGTCTGTCAGAAACGATGATTAGCATGTTACTAGCATGACGCTAGCATGTTTCTAACATGATTAGCATGTTACTAGCATGTTGCTAGCAAGATTAGCAAGTGATTAGCATGTTGCTAGCATGATTAGCATGTCGTTAGCATGATTAGTATGTTACTAGCATGTTGCTAGCAAGATTAGCAAGTGATTAGCATGTTTGCTAGCATGACTAGCATGTTGGTAGCATGATTAAGAAGTAACTACCATGTCACTAGCATGTTTGTAGCATGATTAGCATTGACACTAGCATGATTAACATGCTACTAGCATGTCGCTAGCATGATTACCATGTTACTAGCATGTCGCTAGCATGATTAGCATTCTGCATTGCAAATAGCATTACATTTCATGAGAAAGAAACATCTTTCATGTACTTAAGCTTTACTCTTAAAATTGCATAAACCAACTTTCTCTCACTGAGAAAGAAGCGTTTCAGCATCTGTGGCCTTGCTTTCTCTTCATTTGCTTAGTTGCACTTAGCACAGCATTACTGTTAATAGAAACTCCAAATTAGTGATTTTGTGCATTGAAGCTGTAACTTGACTTTCTCTACAAAAAAGCTCTAAAACATATAAATCGCTCTTCTACGTTGCAAATAACTTTACATTTCATAAAAAAGAAACCTATTTCATGTACTTAACCTTTAAACTTAAAATTGCATAAACCAACTTAGTGTTATTAGAAGCTGCAAATTAGTGATTTTGTGCATTGAAGCTGTAACTTGACTTTCTCTACAAAAAAGCTCAAAAACATATAAATCTCTCTTCTGCATTGAAAATAACATTACATTTCATGAGAAAGAAACACCTTTCATGTACTTAACCTTTACACTTAAAATTGCATAAACCAACTTTCTCTCACTGAGAAAGAAACTTTTCAGCATCTGTGGCCTTGCTTTCTCTTCATTTGCTTAGTTGCACTTAGCACAGCATTAGTGTTATTAGAAGCTCCAAATTAGTGATTTTGTGCATTGAAGCTGTAACTTGACTTTCTCTACAAAAAACCTCTAAAACATGAAAATCTCTCTTCTGCATTGCAAATAGCATTACATTTCAAGAGAAAGAAACATCTTTTATGTACTTAATCTTCACACTTAAAATTGCATAAACCAACTTTCTCTCACTGAGAAAGAAGCTTTTCAGCATATGTGGCCTTGCTTTCTCTTAATTTGCATAGTTGCACTAAACACAGCATTTAGTGTTCTTAGGAGCTCTAAACTAGGGATTCTGTGCATTGAAACTCTTACATGTCTTGATCAGCAAAAAAGGCTCTAAAACATGAAAATATGTCTTCTACGTTGCAAATAACATTAAACTTCACGAGAAAGAAACATCTTTCATGTACTTAATCTTCACACTTAAAATTGCATAAACCAACTTTCTCTCACTGAGAAAGAATCTTTTCAGCATCTGTGGCCTTGCTTTCTCTTAATTTGCTTAGTTGCACTTAGCACAGCATTAGTGTTATTAGAAGCTCCAAATTAGTGATTTTGTGCATTGAAGCTATAACTTGACTTTCTCTACAAAAAAGCTCAAAAACATATAAATCTCTCTTCTGCATTGCAAATAGCATTACATTTCATGAGAAAGAAACATCTTTCATGTACTTAATATCACACTTAAAATTGCATAAACCAACTTTCTCTCACTGAGAAAGAAGCTTTCCAGCAAATGTGGCCTTGCTTTCTCTTCATTTGCTTAGTTGCATTAAACACAGCATTAGTGTTCTTAGAAGGTTTAAACTAGTGATAATGTGCATTGAAGCTCAAAAATGACCTGCTCTGCAAAAAAACATTAACGCATGAAAATGTGTCTTCTGCATTGCAAATAACATTACATTTCATGAGAAAAAACATCTTTCATGTACTTGAGCTTTACTCTTAAAATTGCATAAACCAACTTTCTCTCACTGAGAAAGAAGCTTTCCAGCAAAAGTGGCCTTGCTTTCTCTTCATTTGCTTAGTTGCACTAAACACAGCATTAGTGTTCTTAGAAGGTTTAAACTAGTGATAATGTGCTTTGAAGCTCAAACATGATTTGCTCTGCAAAAAAACTTTAACACATAAAAATCTGTCTTCTGCATTGCAAATAACATTACATTTCATGAGAAAGAAACATCTTTCATTTACTTGAGCTTTACTCTTAAAATTGCATAAACCAACTTTCTCTCACTGAGAAAGAAGCTTTTCTGCAAAAGTGGCCTTGCTTTCTCTTCATTTGCTTAGTTGCACTAAACACAGCATTAGTGTTCTTAAAAGGTTTAAACTAGTGATAATGTGCTTTGAAGCTCAAACATGACTTGCTCTGCAAAAAAATTTTAACACATGAAAATCTGTCTTCTGCATTGCAAATAACATTACATTTCATGAGAAAGAAACATCTTTCATGTACTTGAGCTTTACTCTTAAAATTGCATAAACCAACTTTCTCTCACTGAGAAAGAAGCTTTCCAGCAGATGTGGCCTTGGTTTCTCTTCATTTGCTTAGTTTGCACTAAAAACAGCATTATTGTTTTTAGAAGGTTTAAACTAGTGATAATGTGCATTGAAGCTCAAACATGACTTGGTCTGCAAAAAAACTTTAACACAGGAACATCTGTCTTCTGCATTGCAAATAACATTACATTTCATGAGAAAGAAACATCTTTCATGTACTTGAGCTTTACTCTTAAAATTGCATAAACCAACTTTCTCTCACTGAGAAAGTAGCTTTCCAGCAAATGTGGCTTTGCTTTCTCTTCATTTGCTTAGTTGCACTAAATACAGCATTAGTGTTCTTAGAAGGTTTAAACTAGTGATAATGTGCTTTGAAGCTCAAACATGACTTGCTCTACAAAAAAACTTTAACACATGAAAATCTGTCTTCTGCATTGCAAATAACATTACATTTCATGAGAAAGAAACATCTTTCATGTACTTGAGCTTTAGTCTTAAAATTGCATAAACCAACTTTCTCGCACTGAGAAAGAAGCTTTCCAGCAAATGTGGCCTTGTGGCCGTGCATTGAAGCTCAAACATGACTTGCTCTGCAAAAAAACTTTAACACATGAACATCTATCTTCTGCATTGCAAATAACATTACATTTCATGAGAAAGAAACATCTTTCATGTACTTGAGCTTTACTCTTAAAATTGCATAAACCAACTTTCTCTCACTGAGAAAGAAGCTTTCCAGCAAATGTGGCTTTGCTTTCTCTTCATTTGCTTAGTTGCACTAAACACAGCATTGGTGTTCTTAGAAGGTTTAAACTAGTGATAATGTGCATTGAAGCTCAAACATGACTTGCTCTGCAAAAAAACTTTAACCCATGAAAATCTGTCTTCTGCATTGCAAATAACATTACATTTCATGAGAAAGAAACATCTTTCATGTTTTTGAGCTTTACTCTTAAAATTGCATAAACCAACTTTCTCTCACTGAGAAAGAAGCTTTCCAGCAAATGTGGCTTTGGTTTCTCTTCATTTGCTTAGTTGCACTAAACACAGCATTAGTGTTCTTAGAGGGTTTAAACTAGTGATAATGTGCATTGAAGCTCAAAAATGACCTGCTCTGCAAAAAAACTTTAACGCATGAAAATCTGTCTTCTGCATTGCAAATAACATTACATTTCATGAGAAATAACATCTTTCATGCACTTGAGTTTTACTCTTAAAATTGCATAAACCAACTTTCTCTCACTGAGAAAGAAGCTTTCCAGCAAATGTGGCTTTGCTTTCTCTTCATTTGCTTAGTTGCACTAAACACAGCATTGGTGTTCTTAGAAGGTTTAAACTAGTGATAATGTGCATTGAAGCTCAAACATGACTTGCTCTGCAAAAAAACTTTAAGACATGAAAAACTGTCTTCTGCATTGCAAATAACATTACATTTCATGAGAAAGAAACATCTTTCATGTACTTGAGCTTTACTCTTAAAATTGTATAAACCAACTTTCTCTCACTGAGAAAGAAGCTTTCCAGCAAATGTGGCCTAGCTTTCTCTTCATTTGCTTAGTTGCACTAAACACAGCATTGGTGTTCTTAGAAGGTTTAAACTAGTGATAATGTGCATTGAAGCTCAAACATGACTTGCTCTGCAAAAAAACTTTAACCCATGAAAATCTGTCTTCTGCATTGCAAATAACATTACATTTCATGAGAAAGAAACATCTTTCATGTTTTTGAGCTTTACTCTTAAAATTGCATAAACCAACTTTCTCTCACTGAGAAAGAAGCTTTCCAGCAAATGTGGCTTTGGTTTCTCTTCATTTGCTTAGTTGCACTAAACACAGCATTAGTGTTCTTAGAGGGTTTAAACTAGTGATAATGTGCATTGAAGCTCAAAAATGACCTGCTCTGCAAAAAAACTTTAACGCATGAAAATCTGTCTTCTGCATTGCAAATAACATTACATTTCATGAGAAAAAACATCTTTCATGCACTTGAGTTTTACTCTTAAAATTGCATAAACCAACTTTCTCTCACTGAGAAAGAAGCTTTCCAGCAAATGTGGCTTTGCTTTCTCTTCATTTGCTTAGTTGCACTAAACACAGCATTGGTGTTCTTAGAAGGTTTAAACTAGTGATAATGTGCATTGAAGCTCAAACATGACTTGCTCTGCAAAAAAACTTTAAGACATGAAAAACTGTCTTCTGCATTGCAAATAACATTACATTTCATGAGAAAGAAACATCTTTCATGTACTTGAGCTTTACTCTTAAAATTGTATAAACCAACTTTCTCTCACTGAGAAAGAAGCTTTCCAGCAAATGTGGCCTAGCTTTCTCTTCATTTGCTTAGTTGCACTAAACACAGCATTGGTGTTCTTAGAAGGTTTAAACTAGTGATAATGTGCATTGAAGCTCAAACATGACTTGCTCTGCAAAAAAACTTTAACCCATGAAAATCTGTCTTCTGCATTGCAAATAACATTACATTTCATGAGAAAGAAACATCTTTCATGTACTTGAGCTTTACTCTTAAAATTGCATAAACCAACTTTCTCTCACTGAGAAAGAAGCTTTCCAGCAAATGTGGCTTTGGTTTCTCTTCATTTGCTTAGTTGCACTAAACACAGCATTAGTGTTCTTAGAGGGTTTAAACTAGTGATAATGTGCATTGAAGCTCAAAAATGACCTGCTCTGCAAAAAAACTTTAACCCATGAAAATCTGTCTTCTGCATTGCAAATAACATTACATTTCATGAGAAAAAACATCTTTCATGTACTTGAGTTTTACTCCTAAAATTGCATAAACCAACTTTCTTTCACTGAGAAAGAAGCTTTCCAGCAAATGTGGCCTAGCTTTCTCTTCATTTGCTTAGTTGCACTAAACACAGCATTTGTGTTCTTAGAAGGTTTAAACTAGTGATAATGTGCATTGAAGCTCAAACATGACTTGCTCTGCAAAAAAACTTTAAGACATGAAAAACTGTCTTCTGCATTGCAAATAACATTACATTTCATGAGAAAGAAACATCTTTCATGTACTTGAGCTTTACTCTTAAAATTGCATAAACCAACTTTCTCTCACTGAGAAAGAAGCTTTCCAGCAAATGTGGCTTTGGTTTCTCTTCATTTGCTTAGTTGCACTAAACACAGCATTAGTGTTCTTAGAGTGTTTAAACTAGTGATAATGTGCATTGAAGCTCAAAAATGACCTGCTCTGCAAAAAACTTTAACCCATGAAAATCTGTCTTCTGCATTGCAAATAACATTACATTTCATGAGAAAAAACATCTTTCATGTACTTGAGCTTTACTCTTAAAATTGCATAAACCAACTTTCTCTCACTGAGAAAGAAGCTTTCCAGCAAATGTGGCCTAGCTTTCTCTTCATTTGCTTAGTTGCACTAAACACAGCATTGGTGTTCTTAGAAGGTTTAAACTAGTGATAATGTGCATTGAAGCTCAAACATGACTTGCTCTGCAAAAAAACTTTGAGACATGATAAACTGTCTTCTGCATTGCAAATAACATTACATTTCATGAGAAAGAAACATCTTTCATTTACTTGAGCTTTACTCTTAAAATTGCATAAACCAACTTTCTCTCACTGAGAAAGAAGCTTTCCAGCAAATGTGGCCTAGCTTTCTCTTCATTTGCTTAGTTGCACTAAACACAGCATTGGTGTTCTTAGAAGGTTTAAACTAGTGATAATGTGCATTGAAGCTCAAACATGACTTGCTCTGCAAAAAAACTTTAAGACATGAAAAACTGTCTTCTGCATTGCAAATAACATTACATTTCATGAGAAAGAAACATCTTTCATTTACTTGAGCTTTACTCTTAAAATTGCATAAACCAACTTTCTCTCACTGAGAAAGAAGCTTTCCAGCAAATGTGGCCTAGCTTTCTCTTCATTTGCTTAGTTGCACTAAACACAGCATTGGTGTTCTTAGAAGGTTTAAACTAGTGATAATGTGCATTGAAGCTCAAACATGACTTGCTCTGCAAAAAAACTTTAAGACATGAAAAACTGTCTTCTGCATTGCAAATAACATTACATTTCATGAGAAAGAAACATCTTTCATGTACTTGAGCTTTACTCTTAAAATTGCATAAACCAACTTTCTCTCACTGAGAAAGAAGCTTTCCAGCAAATGTGGCTTTGCTTTCTCTTCATTTGCTTAGTTGCACTAAACACAGCATTGGTGTTCTTAGAAGGTTTAAACTAGTGATAATGTGCATTGAAGCTCAAACATGACTTGCTCTGCAAAAAAACTTTAAGACATGAAAAACTGTCTTCTGCATTGCAAATAACATTACATTTCATGAGAAAAAACATCTTTCATGTACTTGAGTTTTACTCCTAAAATTGCATAAACCAACTTTCTTTCACTGAGAAAGAAGCTTTCCAGCAAATGTGGCCTAGCTTTCTCTTCATTTGCTTAGTTGCACTAAACACAGCATTTGTGTTCTTAGAAGGTTTAAACTAGTGATAATGTGCATTGAAGCTCAAACATGACTTGCTCTGCAAAAAAACTTTAAGACATGAAAAACTGTCTTCTGCATTGCAAATAACATTACATTTCATGAGAAAGAAACATCTTTCATGTACTTGAGCTTTACTCTTAAAACTGCATAAACCAACTTTCTCTCACTGAGAAAGAAGCTTTCCAGCAAATGTGGCTTTGCTTTCTCTTCATTTGCTTAGTTGCACTAAACACAGCATTGGTGTTCTTAGAAGGTTTAAACTTGTGATAATGTGCATCGAAGCTCAAACATGACTTGCTCTGCAAAAAAACTTTAAGACATGAAAATCTGTCTTCTGCATTGCAAATAACATTACATTTCATGAGAAAAAACATCTTTCATGTACTTGAGTTTTACTCCTAAAATTGCATAAACCAACTTTCTTTCACTGAGAAAGAAGCTTTCCAGCAAATGTGGCCTAGCTTTCTCTTCATTTGCTTAGTTGCACTAAACACAGCATTGGTGTTCTTAGAAGGTTTAAACTAGTGATAATGTGCATTGAAGCTCAAACATGACTTGCTCTGCAAAAAACTTTAACGCATGAAAATCTGTCTTCTGCATTGCAAATAACATTACATTTCATGAGAAAGAAACATCTTTCATGTACTTGAGCTTTACTCTTAAAATTGCATAAACCAACTTTCTCTCACTGAGAAAGAAGCTTTCCAGCAAATGTGGCCTAGCTTTCTCTTCATTTGCTTAGTTGCACTAAACACAGCATTGGTGTTCTTAGAAGGTTTAAACTAGTGATAATGTGCATTGAAGCTCAAACATGACTTGCTCTGCAAAAAAACTTTAACCCATGAAAATCTGTCTTCTGCATTGCAAATAACATTACATTTCATGAGAAAAAACATCTTTCATGTACTTGAGTTTTACTCCTAAAATTGCATAAACCAACTTTCTTTCACTGAGAAAGAAGCTTTCCAGCAAATGTGGCCTAGCTTTCTCTTCATTTGCTTAGTTGCACTAAACACAGCATTGGTGTTCTTAGAAGGTTTAAACTAGTGATAATGTGCATTGAAGCTCAAACATGACTTGCTCTGCAAAAAAACTTTAAGACATGAAAAACTGTCTTCTGCATTGCAAATAACATTACATTTCATGAGAAAGAAACATCTTTCATGTTTTTGAGCTTTACTCTTAAAATTGCATAAACCAACTTTCTCTCACTGAGAAAGAAGCTTTCCAGCAAATGTGGCTTTGGTTTCTCTTCATTTGCTTAGTTGCACTAAACACAGCATTAGTGTTCTTAGAGGGTTTAAACTAGTGATAATGTGCATTGAAGCTCAAAAATGACCTGCTCTGCAAAAAAACTTTAACGCATGAAAATCTGTCTTCTGCATTGCAAATAACATTACATTTCATGAGAAAAAACATCTTTCATGCACTTGAGTTTTACTCTTAAAATTGCATAAACCAACTTTCTCTCACTGAGAAAGAAGCTTTCCAGCAAATGTGGCTTTGCTTTCTCTTCATTTGCTTAGTTGCACTAAACACAGCATTGGTGTTCTTAGAAGGTTTAAACTAGTGATAATGTGCATTGAAGCTCAAACATGACTTGCTCTGCAAAAAAACTTTAAGACATGAAAAACTGTCTTCTGCATTGCAAATAACATTACATTTCATGAGAAAGAAACATCTTTCATGTACTTGAGCTTTACTCTTAAAATTGTATAAACCAACTTTCTCTCACTGAGAAAGAAGCTTTCCAGCAAATGTGGCCTAGCTTTCTCTTCATTTGCTTAGTTGCACTAAACACAGCATTGGTGTTCTTAGAAGGTTTAAACTAGTGATAATGTGCATTGAAGCTCAAACATGACTTGCTCTGCAAAAAAACTTTAACCCATGAAAATCTGTCTTCTGCATTGCAAATAACATTACATTTCATGAGAAAGAAACATCTTTCATGTTTTTGAGCTTTACTCTTAAAATTGCATAAACCAACTTTCTCTCACTGAGAAAGAAGCTTTCCAGCAAATGTGGCTTTGGTTTCTCTTCATTTGCTTAGTTGCACTAAACACAGCATTAGTGTTCTTAGAGGGTTTAAACTAGTGATAATGTGCATTGAAGCTCAAAAATGACCTGCTCTGCAAAAAAACTTTAACGCATGAAAATCTGTCTTCTGCATTGCAAATAACATTACATTTCATGAGAAAAAACATCTTTCATGTACTTGAGTTTTACTCCTAAAATTGCATAAACCAACTTTCTTTCACTGAGAAAGAAGCTTTCCAGCAAATGTGGCCTAGCTTTCTCTTCATTTGCTTAGTTGCACTAAACACAGCATTAGTGTTCTTAGAGGGTTTAAACTAGTGATAATGTGCATTGAAGCTCAAAAATGACCTGCTCTGCAAAAAAACTTTAACGCATGAAAATCTGTCTTCTGCATTGCAAATAACATTACATTTCATGAGAAAAAACATCTTTCATGCACTTGAGTTTTACTCTTAAAATTGCATAAACCAACTTTCTCTCACTGAGAAAGAAGCTTTCCAGCAAATGTGGCTTTGCTTTCTCTTCATTTGCTTAGTTGCACTAAACACAGCATTTGTGTTCTTAGAAGGTTTAAACTAGTGATAATGTGCATTGAAGCTCAAACATGACTTGCTCTGCAAAAAAACTTTAAGACATGAAAAACTGTCTTCTGCATTGCAAATAACATTACATTTCATGAGAAAGAAACATCTTTCATGTACTTGAGCTTTACTCTTAAAATTGTATAAACCAACTTTCTCTCACTGAGAAAGAAGCTTTCCAGCAAATGTGGCCTAGCTTTCTCTTCATTTGCTTAGTTGCACTAAACACAGCATTGGTGTTCTTAGAAGGTTTAAACTAGTGATAATGTGCATTGAAGCTCAAACATGACTTGCTCTGCAAAAAAACTTTAAGACATGAAAAACTGTCTTCTGCATTGCAAATAACATTACATTTCATGAGAAAGAAACATCTTTCATGTACTTGAGCTTTACTCTTAAAATTGTATAAACCAACTTTCTCTCACTGAGAAAGAAGCTTTCCAGCAAATGTGGCCTAGCTTTCTCTTCATTTGCTTAGTTGCACTAAACACAGCATTGGTGTTCTTAGAAGGTTTAAACTAGTGATAATGTGCATTGAAGCTCAAACATGACTTGCTCTGCAAAAAAACTTTAACCCATGAAAATCTGTCTTCTGCATTGCAAATAACATTACATTTCATGAGAAAGAAACATCTTTCATGTACTTGAGCTTTACTCTTAAAATTGCATAAACCAACTTTCTCTCACTGAGAAAGAAGCTTTCCAGCAAATGTGGCTTTGGTTTCTCTTCATTTGCTTAGTTGCACTAAACACAGCATTAGTGTTCTTAGAGGGTTTAAACTAGTGATAATGTGCATTGAAGCTCAAAAATGACCTGCTCTGCAAAAAAACTTTAACCCATGAAAATCTGTCTTCTGCATTGCAAATAACATTACATTTCATGAGAAAAAACATCTTTCATGTACTTGAGTTTTACTCCTAAAATTGCATAAACCAACTTTCTTTCACTGAGAAAGAAGCTTTCCAGCAAATGTGGCCTAGCTTTCTCTTCATTTGCTTAGTTGCACTAAACACAGCATTTGTGTTCTTAGAAGGTTTAAACTAGTGATAATGTGCATTGAAGCTCAAACATGACTTGCTCTGCAAAAAAACTTTAAGACATGAAAAACTGTCTTCTGCATTGCAAATAACATTACATTTCATGAGAAAGAAACATCTTTCATGTACTTGAGCTTTACTCTTAAAACTGCATAAACCAACTTTCTCTCACTGAGAAAGAAGCTTTCCAGCAAATGTGGCTTTGCTTTCTCTTCATTTGCTTAGTTGCACTAAACACAGCATTGGTGTTCTTAGAAGGTTTAAACTTGTGATAATGTGCATCGAAGCTCAAACATGACTTGCTCTGCAAAAAAACTTTAAGACATGAAAATCTGTCTTCTGCATTGCAAATAACATTACATTTCATGAGAAAAAACATCTTTCATGTACTTGAGTTTTACTCCTAAAATTGCATAAACCAACTTTCTTTCACTGAGAAAGAAGCTTTCCAGCAAATGTGGCCTAGCTTTCTCTTCATTTGCTTAGTTGCACTAAACACAGCATTGGTGTTCTTAGAAGGTTTAAACTAGTGATAATGTGCATTGAAGCTCAAACATGACTTGCTCTGCAAAAAACTTTAACGCATGAAAATCTGTCTTCTGCATTGCAAATAACATTACATTTCATGAGAAAGAAACATCTTTCATGTACTTGAGCTTTACTCTTAAAATTGCATAAACCAACTTTCTCTCACTGAGAAAGAAGCTTTCCAGCAAATGTGGCCTAGCTTTCTCTTCATTTGCTTAGTTGCACTAAACACAGCATTGGTGTTCTTAGAAGGTTTAAACTAGTGATAATGTGCATTGAAGCTCAAACATGACTTGCTCTGCAAAAAAACTTTAACCCATGAAAATCTGTCTTCTGCATTGCAAATAACATTACATTTCATGAGAAAAAACATCTTTCATGTACTTGAGTTTTACTCCTAAAATTGCATAAACCAACTTTCTTTCACTGAGAAAGAAGCTTTCCAGCAAATGTGGCCTAGCTTTCTCTTCATTTGCTTAGTTGCACTAAACACAGCATTGGTGTTCTTAGAAGGTTTAAACTAGTGATAATGTGCATTGAAGCTCAAACATGACTTGCTCTGCAAAAAAACTTTAAGACATGAAAAACTGTCTTCTGCATTGCAAATAACATTACATTTCATGAGAAAGAAACATCTTTCATGTTTTTGAGCTTTACTCTTAAAATTGCATAAACCAACTTTCTCTCACTGAGAAAGAAGCTTTCCAGCAAATGTGGCTTTGGTTTCTCTTCATTTGCTTAGTTGCACTAAACACAGCATTAGTGTTCTTAGAGGGTTTAAACTAGTGATAATGTGCATTGAAGCTCAAAAATGACCTGCTCTGCAAAAAAACTTTAACCCATGAAAATCTGTCTTCTGCATTGCAAATAACATTACATTTCATGAGAAAAAACATCTTTCATGTACTTGAGTTTTACTCCTAAAATTGCATAAACCAACTTTCTTTCACTGAGAAAGAAGCTTTCCAGCAAATGTGGCCTAGCTTTCTCTTCATTTGCTTAGTTGCACTAAACACAGCATTTGTGTTCTTAGAAGGTTTAAACTAGTGATAATGTGCATTGAAGCTCAAACATGACTTGCTCTGCAAAAAAACTTTAAGACATGAAAAACTGTCTTCTGCATTGCAAATAACATTACATTTCATGAGAAAGAAACATCTTTCATGTACTTGAGCTTTACTCTTAAAACTGCATAAACCAACTTTCTCTCACTGAGAAAGAAGCTTTCCAGCAAATGTGGCTTTGCTTTCTCTTCATTTGCTTAGTTGCACTAAACACAGCATTGGTGTTCTTAGAAGGTTTAAACTTGTGATAATGTGCATCGAAGCTCAAACATGACTTGCTCTGCAAAAAAACTTTAAGACATGAAAATCTGTCTTCTGCATTGCAAATAACATTACATTTCATGAGAAAAAACATCTTTCATGTACTTGAGTTTTACTCCTAAAATTGCATAAACCAACTTTCTTTCACTGAGAAAGAAGCTTTCCAGCAAATGTGGCCTAGCTTTCTCTTCATTTGCTTAGTTGCACTAAACACAGCATTGGTGTTCTTAGAAGGTTTAAACTAGTGATAATGTGCATTGAAGCTCAAACATGACTTGCTCTGCAAAAAACTTTAACGCATGAAAATCTGTCTTCTGCATTGCAAATAACATTACATTTCATGAGAAAGAAACATCTTTCATGTACTTGAGCTTTACTCTTAAAATTGCATAAACCAACTTTCTCTCACTGAGAAAGAAGCTTTCCAGCAAATGTGGCCTAGCTTTCTCTTCATTTGCTTAGTTGCACTAAACACAGCATTGGTGTTCTTAGAAGGTTTAAACTAGTGATAATGTGCATTGAAGCTCAAACATGACTTGCTCTGCAAAAAAACTTTAACCCATGAAAATCTGTCTTCTGCATTGCAAATAACATTACATTTCATGAGAAAAAACATCTTTCATGTACTTGAGTTTTACTCCTAAAATTGCATAAACCAACTTTCTTTCACTGAGAAAGAAGCTTTCCAGCAAATGTGGCCTAGCTTTCTCTTCATTTGCTTAGTTGCACTAAACACAGCATTGGTGTTCTTAGAAGGTTTAAACTAGTGATAATGTGCATTGAAGCTCAAACATGACTTGCTCTGCAAAAAAACTTTAAGACATGAAAAACTGTCTTCTGCATTGCAAATAACATTACATTTCATGAGAAAGAAACATCTTTCATGTTTTTGAGCTTTACTCTTAAAATTGCATAAACCAACTTTCTCTCACTGAGAAAGAAGCTTTCCAGCAAATGTGGCTTTGGTTTCTCTTCATTTGCTTAGTTGCACTAAACACAGCATTAGTGTTCTTAGAGGGTTTAAACTAGTGATAATGTGCATTGAAGCTCAAAAATGACCTGCTCTGCAAAAAAACTTTAACGCATGAAAATCTGTCTTCTGCATTGCAAATAACATTACATTTCATGAGAAAAAACATATTTCATGCACTTGAGTTTTACTCTTAAAATTGCATAAACCAACTTTCTCTCACTGAGAAAGAAGCTTTCCAGCAAATGTGGCTTTGCTTTCTCTTCATTTGCTTAGTTGCACTAAACACAGCATTGGTGTTCTTAGAAGGTTTAAACTAGTGATAATGTGCATTGAAGCTCAAACATGACTTGCTCTGCAAAAAAACTTTAAGACATGAAAAACTGTCTTCTGCATTGCAAATAACATTACATTTCATGAGAAAGAAACATCTTTCATGTACTTGAGCTTTACTCTTAAAATTGTATAAACCAACTTTCTCTCACTGAGAAAGAAGCTTTCCAGCAAATGTGGCCTAGCTTTCTCTTCATTTGCTTAGTTGCACTAAACACAGCATTGGTGTTCTTAGAAGGTTTAAACTAGTGATAATGTGCATTGAAGCTCAAACATGACTTGCTCTGCAAAAAAACTTTAACCCATGAAAATCTGTCTTCTGCATTGCAAATAACATTACATTTCATGAGAAAGAAACATCTTTCATGTTTTTGAGCTTTACTCTTAAAATTGCATAAACCAACTTTCTCTCACTGAGAAAGAAGCTTTCCAGCAAATGTGGCTTTGGTTTCTCTTCATTTGCTTAGTTGCACTAAACACAGCATTAGTGTTCTTAGAGGGTTTAAACTAGTGATAATGTGCATTGAAGCTCAAAAATGACCTGCTCTGCAAAAAAACTTTAACGCATGAAAATCTGTCTTCTGCATTGCAAATAACATTACATTTCATGAGAAAAAACATCTTTCATGCACTTGAGTTTTACTCTTAAAATTGCATAAACCAACTTTCTCTCACTGAGAAAGAAGCTTTCCAGCAAATGTGGCTTTGCTTTCTCTTCATTTGCTTAGTTGCACTAAACACAGCATTGGTGTTCTTAGAAGGTTTAAACTAGTGATAATGTGCATTGAAGCTCAAACATGACTTGCTCTGCAAAAAAACTTTAAGACATGAAAAACTGTCTTCTGCATTGCAAATAACATTACATTTCATGAGAAAGAAACATCTTTCATGTACTTGAGCTTTACTCTTAAAATTGTATAAACCAACTTTCTCTCACTGAGAAAGAAGCTTTCCAGCAAATGTGGCCTAGCTTTCTCTTCATTTGCTTAGTTGCACTAAACACAGCATTGGTGTTCTTAGAAGGTTTAAACTAGTGATAATGTGCATTGAAGCTCAAACATGACTTGCTCTGCAAAAAAACTTTAACCCATGAAAATCTGTCTTCTGCATTGCAAATAACATTACATTTCATGAGAAAGAAAAATCTTTCATGTACTTGAGCTTTACTCTTAAAATTGCATAAACCAACTTTCTCTCACTGAGAAAGAAGCTTTCCAGCAAATGTGGCTTTGGTTTCTCTTCATTTGCTTAGTTGCACTAAACACAGCATTAGTGTTCTTAGAGGGTTTAAACTAGTGATAATGTGCATTGAAGCTCAAAAATGACCTGCTCTGCAAAAAAACTTTAACCCATGAAAATCTGTCTTCTGCATTGCAAATAACATTACATTTCATGAGAAAAAACATCTTTCATGTACTTGAGTTTTACTCCTAAAATTGCATAAACCAACTTTCTTTCACTGAGAAAGAAGCTTTCCAGCAAATGTGGCCTAGCTTTCTCTTCATTTGCTTAGTTGCACTAAACACAGCATTAGTGTTCTTAGAGGGTTTAAACTAGTGATAATGTGCATTGAAGCTCAAAAATGACCTGCTCTGCAAAAAAACTTTAACGCATGAAAATCTGTCTTCTGCATTGCAAATAACATTACATTTCATGAGAAAAAACATCTTTCATGCACTTGAGTTTTACTCTTAAAATTGCATAAACCAACTTTCTCTCACTGAGAAAGAAGCTTTCCAGCAAATGTGGCTTTGCTTTCTCTTCATTTGCTTAGTTGCACTAAACACAGCATTGGTGTTCTTAGAAGGTTTAAACTAGTGATAATGTGCATTGAAGCTCAAACATGACTTGCTCTGCAAAAAAACTTTAAGACATGAAAAACTGTCTTCTGCATTGCAAATAACATTACATTTCATGAGAAAGAAACATCTTTCATGTACTTGAGCTTTACTCTTAAAATTGTATAAACCAACTTTCTCTCACTGAGAAAGAAGCTTTCCAGCAAATGTGGCCTAGCTTTCTCTTCATTTGCTTAGTTGCACTAAACACAGCATTGGTGTTCTTAGAAGGTTTAAACTAGTGATAATGTGCATTGAAGCTCAAACATGACTTGCTCTGCAAAAAAACTTTAACCCATGAAAATCTGTCTTCTGCATTGCAAATAACATTACATTTCATGAGAAAGAAACATCTTTCATGTTTTTGAGCTTTACTCTTAAAATTGCATAAACCAACTTTCTCTCACTGAGAAAGAAGCTTTCCAGCAAATGTGGCTTTGGTTTCTCTTCATTTGCTTAGTTGCACTAAACACAGCATTAGTGTTCTTAGAGGGTTTAAACTAGTGATAATGTGCATTGAAGCTCAAAAATGACCTGCTCTGCAAAAAAACTTTAACGCATGAAAATCTGTCTTCTGCATTGCAAATAACATTACATTTCATGAGAAAAAACATCTTTCATGCACTTGAGTTTTACTCTTAAAATTGCATAAACCAACTTTCTCTCACTGAGAAAGAAGCTTTCCAGCAAATGTGGCTTTGCTTTCTCTTCATTTGCTTAGTTGCACTAAACACAGCATTGGTGTTCTTAGAAGGTTTAAACTAGTGATAATGTGCATTGAAGCTCAAACATGACTTGCTCTGCAAAAAAACTTTAAGACATGAAAAACTGTCTTCTGCATTGCAAATAACATTACATTTCATGAGAAAGAAACATCTTTCATGTACTTGAGCTTTACTCTTAAAATTGTATAAACCAACTTTCTCTCACTGAGAAAGAAGCTTTCCAGCAAATGTGGCCTAGCTTTCTCTTCATTTGCTTAGTTGCACTAAACACAGCATTGGTGTTCTTAGAAGGTTTAAACTAGTGATAATGTGCATTGAAGCTCAAACATGACTTGCTCTGCAAAAAAACTTTAACCCATGAAAATCTGTCTTCTGCATTGCAAATAACATTACATTTCATGAGAAAGAAACATCTTTCATGTACTTGAGCTTTACTCTTAAAATTGCATAAACCAACTTTCTCTCACTGAGAAAGAAGCTTTCCAGCAAATGTGGCTTTGGTTTCTCTTCATTTGCTTAGTTGCACTAAACACAGCATTAGTGTTCTTAGAGGGTTTAAACTAGTGATAATGTGCATTGAAGCTCAAAAATGACCTGCTCTGCAAAAAAACTTTAACCCATGAAAATCTGTCTTCTGCATTGCAAATAACATTACATTTCATGAGAAAAAACATCTTTCATGTACTTGAGTTTTACTCCTAAAATTGCATAAACCAACTTTCTTTCACTGAGAAAGAAGCTTTCCAGCAAATGTGGCCTAGCTTTCTCTTCATTTGCTTAGTTGCACTAAACACAGCATTTGTGTTCTTAGAAGGTTTAAACTAGTGATAATGTGCATTGAAGCTCAAACATGACTTGCTCTGCAAAAAAACTTTAAGACATGAAAAACTGTCTTCTGCATTGCAAATAACATTACATTTCATGAGAAAGAAACATCTTTCATGTACTTGAGCTTTACTCTTAAAACTGCATAAACCAACTTTCTCTCACTGAGAAAGAAGCTTTCCAGCAAATGTGGCTTTGCTTTCTCTTCATTTGCTTAGTTGCACTAAACACAGCATTGGTGTTCTTAGAAGGTTTAAACTTGTGATAATGTGCATCGAAGCTCAAACATGACTTGCTCTGCAAAAAAACTTTAAGACATGAAAATCTGTCTTCTGCATTGCAAATAACATTACATTTCATGAGAAAAAACATCTTTCATGTACTTGAGTTTTACTCCTAAAATTGCATAAACCAACTTTCTTTCACTGAGAAAGAAGCTTTCCAGCAAATGTGGCCTAGCTTTCTCTTCATTTGCTTAGTTGCACTAAACACAGCATTGGTGTTCTTAGAAGGTTTAAACTAGTGATAATGTGCATTGAAGCTCAAACATGACTTGCTCTGCAAAAAACTTTAACGCATGAAAATCTGTCTTCTGCATTGCAAATAACATTACATTTCATGAGAAAGAAACATCTTTCATGTACTTGAGCTTTACTCTTAAAATTGCATAAACCAACTTTCTCTCACTGAGAAAGAAGCTTTCCAGCAAATGTGGCCTAGCTTTCTCTTCATTTGCTTAGTTGCACTAAACACAGCATTGGTGTTCTTAGAAGGTTTAAACTAGTGATAATGTGCATTGAAGCTCAAACATGACTTGCTCTGCAAAAAAACTTTAACCCATGAAAATCTGTCTTCTGCATTGCAAATAACATTACATTTCATGAGAAAAAACATCTTTCATGTACTTGAGTTTTACTCCTAAAATTGCATAAACCAACTTTCTTTCACTGAGAAAGAAGCTTTCCAGCAAATGTGGCCTAGCTTTCTCTTCATTTGCTTAGTTGCACTAAACACAGCATTGGTGTTCTTAGAAGGTTTAAACTAGTGATAATGTGCATTGAAGCTCAAACATGACTTGCTCTGCAAAAAAACTTTAAGACATGAAAAACTGTCTTCTGCATTGCAAATAACATTACATTTCATGAGAAAGAAACATCTTTCATGTTTTTGAGCTTTACTCTTAAAATTGCATAAACCAACTTTCTCTCACTGAGAAAGAAGCTTTCCAGCAAATGTGGCTTTGGTTTCTCTTCATTTGCTTAGTTGCACTAAACACAGCATTAGTGTTCTTAGAGGGTTTAAACTAGTGATAATGTGCATTGAAGCTCAAAAATGACCTGCTCTGCAAAAAAACTTTAACGCATGAAAATCTGTCTTCTGCATTGCAAATAACATTACATTTCATGAGAAAAAACATATTTCATGCACTTGAGTTTTACTCTTAAAATTGCATAAACCAACTTTCTCTCACTGAGAAAGAAGCTTTCCAGCAAATGTGGCTTTGCTTTCTCTTCATTTGCTTAGTTGCACTAAACACAGCATTGGTGTTCTTAGAAGGTTTAAACTAGTGATAATGTGCATTGAAGCTCAAACATGACTTGCTCTGCAAAAAAACTTTAAGACATGAAAAACTGTCTTCTGCATTGCAAATAACATTACATTTCATGAGAAAGAAACATCTTTCATGTACTTGAGCTTTACTCTTAAAATTGTATAAACCAACTTTCTCTCACTGAGAAAGAAGCTTTCCAGCAAATGTGGCCTAGCTTTCTCTTCATTTGCTTAGTTGCACTAAACACAGCATTGGTGTTCTTAGAAGGTTTAAACTAGTGATAATGTGCATTGAAGCTCAAACATGACTTGCTCTGCAAAAAAACTTTAACCCATGAAAATCTGTCTTCTGCATTGCAAATAACATTACATTTCATGAGAAAGAAACATCTTTCATGTTTTTGAGCTTTACTCTTAAAATTGCATAAACCAACTTTCTCTCACTGAGAAAGAAGCTTTCCAGCAAATGTGGCTTTGGTTTCTCTTCATTTGCTTAGTTGCACTAAACACAGCATTAGTGTTCTTAGAGGGTTTAAACTAGTGATAATGTGCATTGAAGCTCAAAAATGACCTGCTCTGCAAAAAAACTTTAACGCATGAAAATCTGTCTTCTGCATTGCAAATAACATTACATTTCATGAGAAAAAACATCTTTCATGCACTTGAGTTTTACTCTTAAAATTGCATAAACCAACTTTCTCTCACTGAGAAAGAAGCTTTCCAGCAAATGTGGCTTTGCTTTCTCTTCATTTGCTTAGTTGCACTAAACACAGCATTGGTGTTCTTAGAAGGTTTAAACTAGTGATAATGTGCATTGAAGCTCAAACATGACTTGCTCTGCAAAAAAACTTTAAGACATGAAAAACTGTCTTCTGCATTGCAAATAACATTACATTTCATGAGAAAGAAACATCTTTCATGTACTTGAGCTTTACTCTTAAAATTGTATAAACCAACTTTCTCTCACTGAGAAAGAAGCTTTCCAGCAAATGTGGCCTAGCTTTCTCTTCATTTGCTTAGTTGCACTAAACACAGCATTGGTGTTCTTAGAAGGTTTAAACTAGTGATAATGTGCATTGAAGCTCAAACATGACTTGCTCTGCAAAAAAACTTTAACCCATGAAAATCTGTCTTCTGCATTGCAAATAACATTACATTTCATGAGAAAGAAAAATCTTTCATGTACTTGAGCTTTACTCTTAAAATTGCATAAACCAACTTTCTCTCACTGAGAAAGAAGCTTTCCAGCAAATGTGGCTTTGGTTTCTCTTCATTTGCTTAGTTGCACTAAACACAGCATTAGTGTTCTTAGAGGGTTTAAACTAGTGATAATGTGCATTGAAGCTCAAAAATGACCTGCTCTGCAAAAAAACTTTAACCCATGAAAATCTGTCTTCTGCATTGCAAATAACATTACATTTCATGAGAAAAAACATCTTTCATGTACTTGAGTTTTACTCCTAAAATTGCATAAACCAACTTTCTTTCACTGAGAAAGAAGCTTTCCAGCAAATGTGGCCTAGCTTTCTCTTCATTTGCTTAGTTGCACTAAACACAGCATTAGTGTTCTTAGAGGGTTTAAACTAGTGATAATGTGCATTGAAGCTCAAAAATGACCTGCTCTGCAAAAAAACTTTAACGCATGAAAATCTGTCTTCTGCATTGCAAATAACATTACATTTCATGAGAAAAAACATCTTTCATGCACTTGAGTTTTACTCTTAAAATTGCATAAACCAACTTTCTCTCACTGAGAAAGAAGCTTTCCAGCAAATGTGGCTTTGCTTTCTCTTCATTTGCTTAGTTGCACTAAACACAGCATTGGTGTTCTTAGAAGGTTTAAACTAGTGATAATGTGCATTGAAGCTCAAACATGACTTGCTCTGCAAAAAAACTTTAAGACATGAAAAACTGTCTTCTGCATTGCAAATAACATTACATTTCATGAGAAAGAAACATCTTTCATGTACTTGAGCTTTACTCTTAAAATTGTATAAACCAACTTTCTCTCACTGAGAAAGAAGCTTTCCAGCAAATGTGGCCTAGCTTTCTCTTCATTTGCTTAGTTGCACTAAACACAGCATTGGTGTTCTTAGAAGGTTTAAACTAGTGATAATGTGCATTGAAGCTCAAACATGACTTGCTCTGCAAAAAAACTTTAACCCATGAAAATCTGTCTTCTGCATTGCAAATAACATTACATTTCATGAGAAAGAAACATCTTTCATGTTTTTGAGCTTTACTCTTAAAATTGCATAAACCAACTTTCTCTCACTGAGAAAGAAGCTTTCCAGCAAATGTGGCTTTGGTTTCTCTTCATTTGCTTAGTTGCACTAAACACAGCATTAGTGTTCTTAGAGGGTTTAAACTAGTGATAATGTGCATTGAAGCTCAAAAATGACCTGCTCTGCAAAAAAACTTTAACGCATGAAAATCTGTCTTCTGCATTGCAAATAACATTACATTTCATGAGAAAAAACATCTTTCATGCACTTGAGTTTTACTCTTAAAATTGCATAAACCAACTTTCTCTCACTGAGAAAGAAGCTTTCCAGCAAATGTGGCTTTGCTTTCTCTTCATTTGCTTAGTTGCACTAAACACAGCATTGGTGTTCTTAGAAGGTTTAAACTAGTGATAATGTGCATTGAAGCTCAAACATGACTTGCTCTGCAAAAAAACTTTAAGACATGAAAAACTGTCTTCTGCATTGCAAATAACATTACATTTCATGAGAAAGAAACATCTTTCATGTACTTGAGCTTTACTCTTAAAATTGTATAAACCAACTTTCTCTCACTGAGAAAGAAGCTTTCCAGCAAATGTGGCCTAGCTTTCTCTTCATTTGCTTAGTTGCACTAAACACAGCATTGGTGTTCTTAGAAGGTTTAAACTAGTGATAATGTGCATTGAAGCTCAAACATGACTTGCTCTGCAAAAAAACTTTAACCCATGAAAATCTGTCTTCTGCATTGCAAATAACATTACATTTCATGAGAAAAAACATCTTTCATGTACTTGAGTTTTACTCCTAAAATTGCATAAACCAACTTTCTTTAACTGAGAAAGAAGCTTTCCAGCAAATGTGGCCTAGCTTTCTCTTCATTTGCTTAGTTGCACTAAACACAGCATTGGTGTTCTTAGAAGGTTTAAACTAGTGATAATGTGCATTGAAGCTCAAACATGACTTGCTCTGCAAAAAAACTTTAAGACATGAAAAACTGTCTTCTGCATTGCAAATAACATTACATTTCATGAGAAAGAAACATCTTTCATGTTTTTGAGCTTTACTCTTAAAATTGCATAAACCAACTTTCTCTCACTGAGAAAGAAGCTTTCCAGCAAATGTGGCTTTGGTTTCTCTTCATTTGCTTAGTTGCACTAAACACAGCATTAGTGTTCTTAGAGGGTTTAAACTAGTGATAATGTGCATTGAAGCTCAAAAATGACCTGCTCTGCAAAAAAACTTTAACGCATGAAAATCTGTCTTCTGCATTGCAAATAACATTACATTTCATGAGAAAAAACATCTTTCATGCACTTGAGTTTTACTCTTAAAATTGCATAAACCAACTTTCTCTCACTGAGAAAGAAGCTTTCCAGCAAATGTGGCTTTGCTTTCTCTTCATTTGCTTAGTTGCACTAAACACAGCATTGGTGTTCTTAGAAGGTTTAAACTAGTGATAATGTGCATTGAAGCTCAAACATGACTTGCTCTGCAAAAAAACTTTAAGACATGAAAAACTGTCTTCTGCATTGCAAATAACATTACATTTCATGAGAAAGAAACATCTTTCATGTACTTGAGCTTTACTCTTAAAATTGTATAAACCAACTTTCTCTCACTGAGAAAGAAGCTTTCCAGCAAATGTGGCCTAGCTTTCTCTTCATTTGCTTAGTTGCACTAAACACAGCATTGGTGTTCTTAGAAGGTTTAAACTAGTGATAATGTGCATTGAAGCTCAAACATGACTTGCTCTGCAAAAAACTTTAACGCATGAAAATCTGTCTTCTGCATTGCAAATAACATTACATTTCATGAGAAAGAAACATCTTTCATGTACTTGAGCTTTACTCTTAAAATTGCATAAACCAACTTTCTCTCACTGAGAAAGAAGCTTTCCAGCAAATGTGGCCTAGCTTTCTCTTCATTTGCTTAGTTGCACTAAACACAGCATTGGTGTTCTTAGAAGGTTTAAACTAGTGATAATGTGCATTGAAGCTCAAACATGACTTGCTCTGCAAAAAAACTTTAAGACATGAAAAACTGTCTTCTGCATTGCAAATAACATTACATTTCATGAGAAAGAAACATCTTTCATGTTTTTGAGCTTTACTCTTAAAATTGCATAAACCAACTTTCTCTCACTGAGAAAGAAGCTTTCCAGCAAATGTGGCTTTGGTTTCTCTTCATTTGCTTAGTTGCACTAAACACAGCATTAGTGTTCTTAGAGGGTTTAAACTAGTGATAATGTGCATTGAAGCTCAAAAATGACCTGCTCTGCAAAAAAACTTTAACGCATGAAAATCTGTCTTCTGCATTGCAAATAACATTACATTTCATGAGAAAAAACATCTTTCATGCACTTGAGTTTTACTCTTAAAATTGCATAAACCAACTTTCTCTCACTGAGAAAGAAGCTTTCCAGCAAATGTGGCTTTGCTTTCTCTTCATTTGCTTAGTTGCACTAAACACAGCATTGGTGTTCTTAGAAGGTTTAAACTAGTGATAATGTGCATTGAAGCTCAAACATGACTTGCTCTGCAAAAAAACTTTAAGACATGAAAAACTGTCTTCTGCATTGCAAATAACATTACATTTCATGAGAAAGAAACATCTTTCATGTACTTGAGCTTTACTCTTAAAATTGTATAAACCAACTTTCTCTCACTGAGAAAGAAGCTTTCCAGCAAATGTGGCCTAGCTTTCTCTTCATTTGCTTAGTTGCACTAAACACAGCATTGGTGTTCTTAGAAGGTTTAAACTAGTGATAATGTGCATTGAAGCTCAAACATGACTTGCTCTGCAAAAAAACTTTAACCCATGAAAATCTGTCTTCTGCATTGCAAATAACATTACATTTCATGAGAAAGAAACATCTTTCATGTACTTGAGCTTTACTCTTAAAATTGCATAAACCAACTTTCTCTCACTGAGAAAGAAGCTTTCCAGCAAATGTGGCTTTGGTTTCTCTTCATTTGCTTAGTTGCACTAAACACAGCATTAGTGTTCTTAGAGGGTTTAAACTAGTGATAATGTGCATTGAAGCTCAAAAATGACCTGCTCTGCAAAAAAACTTTAACCCATGAAAATCTGTCTTCTGCATTGCAAATAACATTACATTTCATGAGAAAAAACATCTTTCATGTACTTGAGTTTTACTCCTAAAATTGCATAAACCAACTTTCTTTCACTGAGAAAGAAGCTTTCCAGCAAATGTGGCCTAGCTTTCTCTTCATTTGCTTAGTTGCACTAAACACAGCATTTGTGTTCTTAGAAGGTTTAAACTAGTGATAATGTGCATTGAAGCTCAAACATGACTTGCTCTGCAAAAAAACTTTAAGACATGAAAAACTGTCTTCTGCATTGCAAATAACATTACATTTCATGAGAAAGAAACATCTTTCATGTACTTGAGCTTTACTCTTAAAACTGCATAAACCAACTTTCTCTCACTGAGAAAGAAGCTTTCCAGCAAATGTGGCTTTGCTTTCTCTTCATTTGCTTAGTTGCACTAAACACAGCATTGGTGTTCTTAGAAGGTTTAAACTTGTGATAATGTGCATCGAAGCTCAAACATGACTTGCTCTGCAAAAAAACTTTAAGACATGAAAATCTGTCTTCTGCATTGCAAATAACATTACATTTCATGAGAAAAAACATCTTTCATGTACTTGAGTTTTACTCCTAAAATTGCATAAACCAACTTTCTTTCACTGAGAAAGAAGCTTTCCAGCAAATGTGGCCTAGCTTTCTCTTCATTTGCTTAGTTGCACTAAACACAGCATTGGTGTTCTTAGAAGGTTTAAACTAGTGATAATGTGCATTGAAGCTCAAACATGACTTGCTCTGCAAAAAACTTTAACGCATGAAAATCTGTCTTCTGCATTGCAAATAACATTACATTTCATGAGAAAGAAACATCTTTCATGTACTTGAGCTTTACTCTTAAAATTGCATAAACCAACTTTCTCTCACTGAGAAAGAAGCTTTCCAGCAAATGTGGCCTAGCTTTCTCTTCATTTGCTTAGTTGCACTAAACACAGCATTGGTGTTCTTAGAAGGTTTAAACTAGTGATAATGTGCATTGAAGCTCAAACATGACTTGCTCTGCAAAAAAACTTTAACCCATGAAAATCTGTCTTCTGCATTGCAAATAACATTACATTTCATGAGAAAAAACATCTTTCATGTACTTGAGTTTTACTCCTAAAATTGCATAAACCAACTTTCTTTAACTGAGAAAGAAGCTTTCCAGCAAATGTGGCCTAGCTTTCTCTTCATTTGCTTAGTTGCACTAAACACAGCATTGGTGTTCTTAGAAGGTTTAAACTAGTGATAATGTGCATTGAAGCTCAAACATGACTTGCTCTGCAAAAAAACTTTAAGACATGAAAAACTGTCTTCTGCATTGCAAATAACATTACATTTCATGAGAAAGAAACATCTTTCATGTTTTTGAGCTTTACTCTTAAAATTGCATAAACCAACTTTCTCTCACTGAGAAAGAAGCTTTCCAGCAAATGTGGCTTTGGTTTCTCTTCATTTGCTTAGTTGCACTAAACACAGCATTAGTGTTCTTAGAGGGTTTAAACTAGTGATAATGTGCATTGAAGCTCAAAAATGACCTGCTCTGCAAAAAAACTTTAACGCATGAAAATCTGTCTTCTGCATTGCAAATAACATTACATTTCATGAGAAAAAACATCTTTCATGCACTTGAGTTTTACTCTTAAAATTGCATAAACCAACTTTCTCTCACTGAGAAAGAAGCTTTCCAGCAAATGTGGCTTTGCTTTCTCTTCATTTGCTTAGTTGCACTAAACACAGCATTGGTGTTCTTAGAAGGTTTAAACTAGTGATAATGTGCATTGAAGCTCAAACATGACTTGCTCTGCAAAAAAACTTTAAGACATGAAAAACTGTCTTCTGCATTGCAAATAACATTACATTTCATGAGAAAGAAACATCTTTCATGTACTTGAGCTTTACTCTTAAAATTGTATAAACCAACTTTCTCTCACTGAGAAAGAAGCTTTCCAGCAAATGTGGCCTAGCTTTCTCTTCATTTGCTTAGTTGCACTAAACACAGCATTGGTGTTCTTAGAAGGTTTAAACTAGTGATAATGTGCATTGAAGCTCAAACATGACTTGCTCTGCAAAAAACTTTAACGCATGAAAATCTGTCTTCTGCATTGCAAATAACATTACATTTCATGAGAAAGAAACATCTTTCATGTACTTGAGCTTTACTCTTAAAATTGCATAAACCAACTTTCTCTCACTGAGAAAGAAGCTTTCCAGCAAATGTGGCCTAGCTTTCTCTTCATTTGCTTAGTTGCACTAAACACAGCATTGGTGTTCTTAGAAGGTTTAAACTAGTGATAATGTGCATTGAAGCTCAAACATGACTTGCTCTGCAAAAAAACTTTAAGACATGAAAAACTGTCTTCTGCATTGCAAATAACATTACATTTCATGAGAAAGAAACATCTTTCATGTTTTTGAGCTTTACTCTTAAAATTGCATAAACCAACTTTCTCTCACTGAGAAAGAAGCTTTCCAGCAAATGTGGCTTTGGTTTCTCTTCATTTGCTTAGTTGCACTAAACACAGCATTAGTGTTCTTAGAGGGTTTAAACTAGTGATAATGTGCATTGAAGCTCAAAAATGACCTGCTCTGCAAAAAAACTTTAACGCATGAAAATCTGTCTTCTGCATTGCAAATAACATTACATTTCATGAGAAAAAACATCTTTCATGCACTTGAGTTTTACTCTTAAAATTGCATAAACCAACTTTCTCTCACTGAGAAAGAAGCTTTCCAGCAAATGTGGCTTTGCTTTCTCTTCATTTGCTTAGTTGCACTAAACACAGCATTGGTGTTCTTAGAAGGTTTAAACTAGTGATAATGTGCATTGAAGCTCAAACATGACTTGCTCTGCAAAAAAACTTTAAGACATGAAAAACTGTCTTCTGCATTGCAAATAACATTACATTTCATGAGAAAGAAACATCTTTCATGTACTTGAGCTTTACTCTTAAAATTGTATAAACCAACTTTCTCTCACTGAGAAAGAAGCTTTCCAGCAAATGTGGCCTAGCTTTCTCTTCATTTGCTTAGTTGCACTAAACACAGCATTGGTGTTCTTAGAAGGTTTAAACTAGTGATAATGTGCATTGAAGCTCAAACATGACCTGCTCTGCAAAAAAACTTTAACCCATGAAAATCTGTCTTCTGCATTGCAAATAACATTACATTTCATGAGAAAAAACATCTTTCATGTACTTGAGTTTTACTCCTAAAATTGCATAAACCAACTTTCTTTCACTGAGAAAGAAGCTTTCCAGCAAATGTGGCCTAGCTTTCTCTTCATTTGCTTAGTTGCACTAAACACAGCATTTGTGTTCTTAGAAGGTTTAAACTAGTGATAATGTGCATTGAAGCTCAAACATGACTTGCTCTGCAAAAAAACTTTAAGACATGAAAAACTGTCTTCTGCATTGCAAATAACATTACATTTCATGAGAAAGAAACATCTTTCATGTACTTGAGCTTTACTCTTAAAACTGCATAAACCAACTTTCTCTCACTGAGAAAGAAGCTTTCCAGCAAATGTGGCTTTGCTTTCTCTTCATTTGCTTAGTTGCACTAAACACAGCATTGGTGTTCTTAGAAGGTTTAAACTTGTGATAATGTGCATCGAAGCTCAAACATGACTTGCTCTGCAAAAAAACTTTAAGACATGAAAATCTGTCTTCTGCATTGCAAATAACATTACATTTCATGAGAAAAAACATCTTTCATGTACTTGAGTTTTACTCCTAAAATTGCATAAACCAACTTTCTTTCACTGAGAAAGAAGCTTTCCAGCAAATGTGGCCTAGCTTTCTCTTCATTTGCTTAGTTGCACTAAACACAGCATTGGTGTTCTTAGAAGGTTTAAACTAGTGATAATGTGCATTGAAGCTCAAACATGACTTGCTCTGCAAAAAACTTTAACGCATGAAAATCTGTCTTCTGCATTGCAAATAACATTACATTTCATGAGAAAGAAACATCTTTCATGTACTTGAGCTTTACTCTTAAAATTGCATAAACCAACTTTCTCTCACTGAGAAAGAAGCTTTCCAGCAAATGTGGCCTAGCTTTCTCTTCATTTGCTTAGTTGCACTAAACACAGCATTGGTGTTCTTAGAAGGTTTAAACTAGTGATAATGTGCATTGAAGCTCAAACATGACTTGCTCTGCAAAAAAACTTTAACCCATGAAAATCTGTCTTCTGCATTGCAAATAACATTACATTTCATGAGAAAAAACATCTTTCATGTACTTGAGTTTTACTCCTAAAATTGCATAAACCAACTTTCTTTCACTGAGAAAGAAGCTTTCCAGCAAATGTGGCCTAGCTTTCTCTTCATTTGCTTAGTTGCACTAAACACAGCATTGGTGTTCTTAGAAGGTTTAAACTAGTGATAATGTGCATTGAAGCTCAAACATGACTTGCTCTGCAAAAAAACTTTAAGACATGAAAAACTGTCTTCTGCATTGCAAATAACATTACATTTCATGAGAAAGAAACATCTTTCATGTTTTTGAGCTTTACTCTTAAAATTGCATAAACCAACTTTCTCTCACTGAGAAAGAAGCTTTCCAGCAAATGTGGCTTTGGTTTCTCTTCATTTGCTTAGTTGCACTAAACACAGCATTAGTGTTCTTAGAGGGTTTAAACTAGTGATAATGTGCATTGAAGCTCAAAAATGACCTGCTCTGCAAAAAAACTTTAACGCATGAAAATCTGTCTTCTGCATTGCAAATAACATTACATTTCATGAGAAAAAACATCTTTCATGCACTTGAGTTTTACTCTTAAAATTGCATAAACCAACTTTCTCTCACTGAGAAAGAAGCTTTCCAGCAAATGTGGCTTTGCTTTCTCTTCATTTGCTTAGTTGCACTAAACACAGCATTGGTGTTCTTAGAAGGTTTAAACTAGTGATAATGTGCATTGAAGCTCAAACATGACTTGCTCTGCAAAAAAACTTTAAGACATGAAAAACTGTCTTCTGCATTGCAAATAACATTACATTTCATGAGAAAGAAACATCTTTCATGTACTTGAGCTTTACTCTTAAAATTGTATAAACCAACTTTCTCTCACTGAGAAAGAAGCTTTCCAGCAAATGTGGCCTAGCTTTCTCTTCATTTGCTTAGTTGCACTAAACACAGCATTGGTGTTCTTAGAAGGTTTAAACTAGTGATAATGTGCATTGAAGCTCAAACATGACTTGCTCTGCAAAAAAACTTTAACCCATGAAAATCTGTCTTCTGCATTGCAAATAACATTACATTTCATGAGAAAGAAACATCTTTCATGTTTTAGAGCTTTACTCTTAAAATTGCATAAACCAACTTTCTCTCACTGAGAAAGAAGCTTTCCAGCAAATGTGGCTTTGGTTTCTCTTCATTTGCTTAGTTGCACTAAACACAGCATTAGTGTTCTTAGAGGGTTTAAACTAGTGATAATGTGCATTGAAGCTCAAAAATGACCTGCTCTGCAAAAAAACTTTAACGCATGAAAATCTGTCTTCTGCATTGCAAATAACATTACATTTCATGAGAAAAAACATCTTTCATGCACTTGAGTTTTACTCTTAAAATTGCATAAACCAACTTTCTCTCACTGAGAAAGAAGCTTTCCAGCAAATGTGGCTTTGCTTTCTCTTCATTTGCTTAGTTGCACTAAACACAGCATTGGTGTTCTTAGAAGGTTTAAACTAGTGATAATGTGCATTGAAGCTCAAACATGACTTGCTCTGCAAAAAAACTTTAAGACATGAAAAACTGTCTTCTGCATTGCAAATAACATTACATTTCATGAGAAAGAAACATCTTTCATGTACTTGAGCTTTACTCTTAAAATTGTATAAACCAACTTTCTCTCACTGAGAAAGAAGCTTTCCAGCAAATGTGGCCTAGCTTTCTCTTCATTTGCTTAGTTGCACTAAACACAGCATTGGTGTTCTTAGAAGGTTTAAACTAGTGATAATGTGCATTGAAGCTCAAACATGACTTGCTCTGCAAAAAAACTTTAACCCATGAAAATCTGTCTTCTGCATTGCAAATAACATTACATTTCATGAGAAAAAACATCTTTCATGTACTTGAGTTTTACTCCTAAAATTGCATAAACCAACTTTCTTTAACTGAGAAAGAAGCTTTCCAGCAAATGTGGCCTAGCTTTCTCTTCATTTGCTTAGTTGCACTAAACACAGCATTGGTGTTCTTAGAAGGTTTAAACTAGTGATAATGTGCATTGAAGCTCAAACATGACTTGCTCTGCAAAAAAACTTTAAGACATGAAAAACTGTCTTCTGCATTGCAAATAACATTACATTTCATGAGAAAGAAACATCTTTCATGTTTTTGAGCTTTACTCTTAAAATTGCATAAACCAACTTTCTCTCACTGAGAAAGAAGCTTTCCAGCAAATGTGGCTTTGGTTTCTCTTCATTTGCTTAGTTGCACTAAACACAGCATTAGTGTTCTTAGAGGGTTTAAACTAGTGATAATGTGCATTGAAGCTCAAAAATGACCTGCTCTGCAAAAAAACTTTAACGCATGAAAATCTGTCTTCTGCATTGCAAATAACATTACATTTCATGAGAAAAAACATCTTTCATGCACTTGAGTTTTACTCTTAAAATTGCATAAACCAACTTTCTCTCACTGAGAAAGAAGCTTTCCAGCAAATGTGGCTTTGCTTTCTCTTCATTTGCTTAGTTGCACTAAACACAGCATTGGTGTTCTTAGAAGGTTTAAACTAGTGATAATGTGCATTGAAGCTCAAACATGACTTGCTCTGCAAAAAAACTTTAAGACATGAAAAACTGTCTTCTGCATTGCAAATAACATTACATTTCATGAGAAAGAAACATCTTTCATGTACTTGAGCTTTACTCTTAAAATTGTATAAACCAACTTTCTCTCACTGAGAAAGAAGCTTTCCAGCAAATGTGGCCTAGCTTTCTCTTCATTTGCTTAGTTGCACTAAACACAGCATTGGTGTTCTTAGAAGGTTTAAACTAGTGATAATGTGCATTGAAGCTCAAACATGACTTGCTCTGCAAAAAACTTTAACGCATGAAAATCTGTCTTCTGCATTGCAAATAACATTACATTTCATGAGAAAGAAACATCTTTCATGTACTTGAGCTTTACTCTTAAAATTGCATAAACCAACTTTCTCTCACTGAGAAAGAAGCTTTCCAGCAAATGTGGCCTAGCTTTCTCTTCATTTGCTTAGTTGCACTAAACACAGCATTGGTGTTCTTAGAAGGTTTAAACTAGTGATAATGTGCATTGAAGCTCAAACATGACTTGCTCTGCAAAAAAACTTTAAGACATGAAAAACTGTCTTCTGCATTGCAAATAACATTACATTTCATGAGAAAGAAACATCTTTCATGTTTTTGAGCTTTACTCTTAAAATTGCATAAACCAACTTTCTCTCACTGAGAAAGAAGCTTTCCAGCAAATGTGGCTTTGGTTTCTCTTCATTTGCTTAGTTGCACTAAACACAGCATTAGTGTTCTTAGAGGGTTTAAACTAGTGATAATGTGCATTGAAGCTCAAAAATGACCTGCTCTGCAAAAAAACTTTAACGCATGAAAATCTGTCTTCTGCATTGCAAATAACATTACATTTCATGAGAAAAAACATCTTTCATGCACTTGAGTTTTACTCTTAAAATTGCATAAACCAACTTTCTCTCACTGAGAAAGAAGCTTTCCAGCAAATGTGGCTTTGCTTTCTCTTCATTTGCTTAGTTGCACTAAACACAGCATTGGTGTTCTTAGAAGGTTTAAACTAGTGATAATGTGCATTGAAGCTCAAACATGACTTGCTCTGCAAAAAAACTTTAAGACATGAAAAACTGTCTTCTGCATTGCAAATAACATTACATTTCATGAGAAAGAAACATCTTTCATGTACTTGAGCTTTACTCTTAAAATTGTATAAACCAACTTTCTCTCACTGAGAAAGAAGCTTTCCAGCAAATGTGGCCTAGCTTTCTCTTCATTTGCTTAGTTGCACTAAACACAGCATTGGTGTTCTTAGAAGGTTTAAACTAGTGATAATGTGCATTGAAGCTCAAACATGACTTGCTCTGCAAAAAAACTTTAACCCATGAAAATCTGTCTTCTGCATTGCAAATAACATTACATTTCATGAGAAAGAAACATCTTTCATGTACTTGAGCTTTACTCTTAAAATTGCATAAACCAACTTTCTCTCACTGAGAAAGAAGCTTTCCAGCAAATGTGGCTTTGGTTTCTCTTCATTTGCTTAGTTGCACTAAACACAGCATTAGTGTTCTTAGAGGGTTTAAACTAGTGATAATGTGCATTGAAGCTCAAAAATGACCTGCTCTGCAAAAAAACTTTAACCCATGAAAATCTGTCTTCTGCATTGCAAATAACATTACATTTCATGAGAAAAAACATCTTTCATGTACTTGAGTTTTACTCCTAAAATTGCATAAACCAACTTTCTTTCACTGAGAAAGAAGCTTTCCAGCAAATGTGGCCTAGCTTTCTCTTCATTTGCTTAGTTGCACTAAACACAGCATTTGTGTTCTTAGAAGGTTTAAACTAGTGATAATGTGCATTGAAGCTCAAACATGACTTGCTCTGCAAAAAAACTTTAAGACATGAAAAACTGTCTTCTGCATTGCAAATAACATTACATTTCATGAGAAAGAAACATCTTTCATGTACTTGAGCTTTACTCTTAAAACTGCATAAACCAACTTTCTCTCACTGAGAAAGAAGCTTTCCAGCAAATGTGGCTTTGCTTTCTCTTCATTTGCTTAGTTGCACTAAACACAGCATTGGTGTTCTTAGAAGGTTTAAACTTGTGATAATGTGCATCGAAGCTCAAACATGACTTGCTCTGCAAAAAAACTTTAAGACATGAAAATCTGTCTTCTGCATTGCAAATAACATTACATTTCATGAGAAAAAACATCTTTCATGTACTTGAGTTTTACTCCTAAAATTGCATAAACCAACTTTCTTTCACTGAGAAAGAAGCTTTCCAGCAAATGTGGCCTAGCTTTCTCTTCATTTGCTTAGTTGCACTAAACACAGCATTGGTGTTCTTAGAAGGTTTAAACTAGTGATAATGTGCATTGAAGCTCAAACATGACTTGCTCTGCAAAAAACTTTAACGCATGAAAATCTGTCTTCTGCATTGCAAATAACATTACATTTCATGAGAAAGAAACATCTTTCATGTACTTGAGCTTTACTCTTAAAATTGCATAAACCAACTTTCTCTCACTGAGAAAGAAGCTTTCCAGCAAATGTGGCCTAGCTTTCTCTTCATTTGCTTAGTTGCACTAAACACAGCATTGGTGTTCTTAGAAGGTTTAAACTAGTGATAATGTGCATTGAAGCTCAAACATGACTTGCTCTGCAAAAAAACTTTAACCCATGAAAATCTGTCTTCTGCATTGCAAATAACATTACATTTCATGAGAAAAAACATCTTTCATGTACTTGAGTTTTACTCCTAAAATTGCATAAACCAACTTTCTTTCACTGAGAAAGAAGCTTTCCAGCAAATGTGGCCTAGCTTTCTCTTCATTTGCTTAGTTGCACTAAACACAGCATTGGTGTTCTTAGAAGGTTTAAACTAGTGATAATGTGCATTGAAGCTCAAACATGACTTGCTCTGCAAAAAAACTTTAAGACATGAAAAACTGTCTTCTGCATTGCAAATAACATTACATTTCATGAGAAAGAAACATCTTTCATGTTTTTGAGCTTTACTCTTAAAATTGCATAAACCAACTTTCTCTCACTGAGAAAGAAGCTTTCCAGCAAATGTGGCTTTGGTTTCTCTTCATTTGCTTAGTTGCACTAAACACAGCATTAGTGTTCTTAGAGGGTTTAAACTAGTGATAATGTGCATTGAAGCTCAAAAATGACCTGCTCTGCAAAAAAACTTTAACGCATGAAAATCTGTCTTCTGCATTGCAAATAACATTACATTTCATGAGAAAAAACATCTTTCATGCACTTGAGTTTTACTCTTAAAATTGCATAAACCAACTTTCTCTCACTGAGAAAGAAGCTTTCCAGCAAATGTGGCTTTGCTTTCTCTTCATTTGCTTAGTTGCACTAAACACAGCATTGGTGTTCTTAGAAGGTTTAAACTAGTGATAATGTGCATTGAAGCTCAAACATGACTTGCTCTGCAAAAAAACTTTAAGACATGAAAAACTGTCTTCTGCATTGCAAATAACATTACATTTCATGAGAAAGAAACATCTTTCATGTACTTGAGCTTTACTCTTAAAATTGTATAAACCAACTTTCTCTCACTGAGAAAGAAGCTTTCCAGCAAATGTGGCCTAGCTTTCTCTTCATTTGCTTAGTTGCACTAAACACAGCATTGGTGTTCTTAGAAGGTTTAAACTAGTGATAATGTGCATTGAAGCTCAAACATGACTTGCTCTGCAAAAAAACTTTAACCCATGAAAATCTGTCTTCTGCATTGCAAATAACATTACATTTCATGAGAAAGAAACATCTTTCATGTACTTGAGCTTTACTCTTAAAATTGCATAAACCAACTTTCTCTCACTGAGAAAGAAGCTTTCCAGCAAATGTGGCTTTGGTTTCTCTTCATTTGCTTAGTTGCACTAAACACAGCATTAGTGTTCTTAGAGGGTTTAAACTAGTGATAATGTGCATTGAAGCTCAAAAATGACCTGCTCTGCAAAAAAACTTTAACGCATGAAAATCTGTCTTCTGCATTGCAAATAACATTACATTTCATGAGAAAAAACATCTTTCATGCACTTGAGTTTTACTCTTAAAATTGCATAAACCAACTTTCTCTCACTGAGAAAGAAGCTTTCCAGCAAATGTGGCTTTGCTTTCTCTTCATTTGCTTAGTTGCACTAAACACAGCATTGGTGTTCTTAGAAGGTTTAAACTAGTGATAATGTGCATTGAAGCTCAAACATGACTTGCTCTGCAAAAAAACTTTAAGACATGAAAAACTGTCTTCTGCATTGCAAATAACATTACATTTCATGAGAAAGAAACATCTTTCATGTACTTGAGCTTTACTCTTAAAATTGTATAAACCAACTTTCTCTCACTGAGAAAGAAGCTTTCCAGCAAATGTGGCCTAGCTTTCTCTTCATTTGCTTAGTTGCACTAAACACAGCATTGGTGTTCTTAGAAGGTTTAAACTAGTGATAATGTGCATTGAAGCTCAAACATGACTTGCTCTGCAAAAAAACTTTAACCCATGAAAATCTGTCTTCTGCATTGCAAATAACATTACATTTCATGAGAAAGAAACATCTTTCATGTACTTGAGCTTTACTCTTAAAATTGCATAAACCAACTTTCTCTCACTGAGAAAGAAGCTTTCCAGCAAATGTGGCTTTGGTTTCTCTTCATTTGCTTAGTTGCACTAAACACAGCATTAGTGTTCTTAGAGGGTTTAAACTAGTGATAATGTGCATTGAAGCTCAAAAATGACCTGCTCTGCAAAAAAACTTTAACCCATGAAAATCTGTCTTCTGCATTGCAAATAACATTACATTTCATGAGAAAAAACATCTTTCATGTACTTGAGTTTTACTCCTAAAATTGCATAAACCAACTTTCTTTCACTGAGAAAGAAGCTTTCCAGCAAATGTGGCCTAGCTTTCTCTTCATTTGCTTAGTTGCACTAAACACAGCATTTGTGTTCTTAGAAGGTTTAAACTAGTGATAATGTGCATTGAAGCTCAAACATGACTTGCTCTGCAAAAAAACTTTAAGACATGAAAAACTGTCTTCTGCATTGCAAATAACATTACATTTCATGAGAAAGAAACATCTTTCATGTACTTGAGCTTTACTCTTAAAACTGCATAAACCAACTTTCTCTCACTGAGAAAGAAGCTTTCCAGCAAATGTGGCTTTGCTTTCTCTTCATTTGCTTAGTTGCACTAAACACAGCATTGGTGTTCTTAGAAGGTTTAAACTTGTGATAATGTGCATCGAAGCTCAAACATGACTTGCTCTGCAAAAAAACTTTAAGACATGAAAATCTGTCTTCTGCATTGCAAATAACATTACATTTCATGAGAAAAAACATCTTTCATGTACTTGAGTTTTACTCCTAAAATTGCATAAACCAACTTTCTTTCACTGAGAAAGAAGCTTTCCAGCAAATGTGGCCTAGCTTTCTCTTCATTTGCTTAGTTGCACTAAACACAGCATTGGTGTTCTTAGAAGGTTTAAACTAGTGATAATGTGCATTGAAGCTCAAACATGACTTGCTCTGCAAAAAACTTTAACGCATGAAAATCTGTCTTCTGCATTGCAAATAACATTACATTTCATGAGAAAGAAACATCTTTCATGTACTTGAGCTTTACTCTTAAAATTGCATAAACCAACTTTCTCTCACTGAGAAAGAAGCTTTCCAGCAAATGTGGCTTTGGTTTCTCTTCATTTGCTTAGTTGCACTAAACACAGCATTAGTGTTCTTAGAGGGTTTAAACTAGTGATAATGTGCATTGAAGCTCAAAAATGACCTGCTCTGCAAAAAAACTTTAACGCATGAAAATCTGTCTTCTGCATTGCAAATAACATTACATTTCATGAGAAAAAACATCTTTCATGCACTTGAGTTTTACTCTTAAAATTGCATAAACCAACTTTCTCTCACTGAGAAAGAAGCTTTCCAGCAAATGTGGCTTTGCTTTCTCTTCATTTGCTTAGTTGCACTAAACACAGCATTGGTGTTCTTAGAAGGTTTAAACTAGTGATAATGTGCATTGAAGCTCAAACATGACTTGCTCTGCAAAAAAACTTTAAGACATGAAAAACTGTCTTCTGCATTGCAAATAACATTACATTTCATGAGAAAGAAACATCTTTCATGTACTTGAGCTTTACTCTTAAAATTGTATAAACCAACTTTCTCTCACTGAGAAAGAAGCTTTCCAGCAAATGTGGCCTAGCTTTCTCTTCATTTGCTTAGTTGCACTAAACACAGCATTGGTGTTCTTAGAAGGTTTAAACTAGTGATAATGTGCATTGAAGCTCAAACATGACTTGCTCTGCAAAAAAACTTTAACCCATGAAAATCTGTCTTCTGCATTGCAAATAACATTACATTTCATGAGAAAGAAACATCTTTCATGTTTTTGAGCTTTACTCTTAAAATTGCATAAACCAACTTTCTCTCACTGAGAAAGAAGCTTTCCAGCAAATGTGGCTTTGGTTTCTCTTCATTTGCTTAGTTGCACTAAACACAGCATTAGTGTTCTTAGAGGGTTTAAACTAGTGATAATGTGCATTGAAGCTCAAACATGACTTGCTCTGCAAAAAAACTTTAACCCATGAAAATCTGTCTTCTGCATTGCAAATAACATTACATTTCATGAGAAAGAAACATCTTTCATGTACTTGAGCTTTACTCTTAAAATTGCATAAACCAACTTTCTCTCACTGAGAAAGAAGCTTTCCAGCAAATGTGGCCTAGCTTTCTCTTCATTTGCTTAGTTGCACTAAACACAGCATTGGTGTTCTTAGAAGGTTTAAACTAGTGATAATGTGCATTGAAGCTCAAACATGACTTGCTCTGCAAAAAAACTTTAACCCATGAAAATCTGTCTTCTGCATTGCAAATAACATTACATTTCATGAGAAAAAACATCTTTCATGTACTTGAGTTTTACTCCTAAAATTGCATAAACCAACTTTCTTTCACTGAGAAAGAAGCTTTCCAGCAAATGTGGCCTAGCTTTCTCTTCATTTGCTTAGTTGCACTAAACACAGCATTGGTGTTCTTAGAAGGTTTAAACTAGTGATAATGTGCATTGAAGCTCAAACATGACTTGCTCTGCAAAAAAACTTTAAGACATGAAAAACTGTCTTCTGCATTGCAAATAACATTACATTTCATGAGAAAGAAACATCTTTCATGTTTTTGAGCTTTACTCTTAAAATTGCATAAACCAACTTTCTCTCACTGAGAAAGAAGCTTTCCAGCAAATGTGGCTTTGGTTTCTCTTCATTTGCTTAGTTGCACTAAACACAGCATTAGTGTTCTTAGAGGGTTTAAACTAGTGATAATGTGCATTGAAGCTCAAAAATGACCTGCTCTGCAAAAAAACTTTAACGCATGAAAATCTGTCTTCTGCATTGCAAATAACATTACATTTCATGAGAAAAAACATCTTTCATGCACTTGAGTTTTACTCTTAAAATTGCATAAACCAACTTTCTCTCACTGAGAAAGAAGCTTTCCAGCAAATGTGGCTTTGCTTTCTCTTCATTTGCTTAGTTGCACTAAACACAGCATTGGTGTTCTTAGAAGGTTTAAACTAGTGATAATGTGCATTGAAGCTCAAACATGACTTGCTCTGCAAAAAAACTTTAAGACATGAAAAACTGTCTTCTGCATTGCAAATAACATTACATTTCATGAGAAAGAAACATCTTTCATGTACTTGAGCTTTACTCTTAAAATTGTATAAACCAACTTTCTCTCACTGAGAAAGAAGCTTTCCAGCAAATGTGGCCTAGCTTTCTCTTCATTTGCTTAGTTGCACTAAACACAGCATTGGTGTTCTTAGAAGGTTTAAACTAGTGATAATGTGCATTGAAGCTCAAACATGACTTGCTCTGCAAAAAAACTTTAACCCATGAAAATCTGTCTTCTGCATTGCAAATAACATTACATTTCATGAGAAAGAAACATCTTTCATGTTTTTGAGCTTTACTCTTAAAATTGCATAAACCAACTTTCTCTCACTGAGAAAGAAGCTTTCCAGCAAATGTGGCTTTGGTTTCTCTTCATTTGCTTAGTTGCACTAAACACAGCATTAGTGTTCTTAGAGGGTTTAAACTAGTGATAATGTGCATTGAAGCTCAAAAATGACCTGTTCTGCAAAAAAACTTTAACGCATGAAAATCTGTCTTCTGCATTGCAAATAACATTACATTTCATGAGAAAAAACATCTTTCATGCACTTGAGTTTTACTCTTAAAATTGCATAAACCAACTTTCTCTCACTGAGAAAGAAGCTTTCCAGCAAATGTGGCTTTGCTTTCTCTTCATTTGCTTAGTTGCACTAAACACAGCATTGGTGTTCTTAGAAGGTTTAAACTAGTGATAATGTGCATTGAAGCTCAAACATGACTTGCTCTGCAAAAAAACTTTAACCCATGAAAATCTGTCTTCTGCATTGCAAATAACATTACATTTCATGAGAAAAAACATCTTTCATGTACTTGAGTTTTACTCCTAAAATTGCATAAACCAACTTTCTTTAACTGAGAAAGAAGCTTTCCAGCAAATGTGGCCTAGCTTTCTCTTCATTTGCTTAGTTGCACTAAACACAGCATTGGTGTTCTTAGAAGGTTTAAACTAGTGATAATGTGCATTGAAGCTCAAACATGACTTGCTCTGCAAAAAAACTTTAAGACATGAAAAACTGTCTTCTGCATTGCAAATAACATTACATTTCATGAGAAAGAAACATCTTTCATGTTTTTGAGCTTTACTCTTAAAATTGCATAAACCAACTTTCTCTCACTGAGAAAGAAGCTTTCCAGCAAATGTGGCCTAGCTTTCTCTTCATTTGCTTAGTTGCACTAAACACAGCATTGGTGTTCTTAGAAGGTTTAAACTAGTGATAATGTGCATTGAAGCTCAAACATGACTTGCTCTGCAAAAAAACTTTAAGACATGAAAAACTGTCTTCTGCATTGCAAATAACATTACATTTCATGAGAAAGAAACATCTTTCATGTACTTGAGCTTTACTCTTAAAATTGTATAAACCAACTTTCTCTCACTGAGAAAGAAGCTTTCCAGCAAATGTGGCCTAGCTTTCTCTTCATTTGCTTAGTTGCACTAAACACAGCATTGGTGTTCTTAGAAGGTTTAAACTAGTGATAATGTGCATTGAAGCTCAAACATGACTTGCTCTGCAAAAAAACTTTAACCCATGAAAATCTGTCTTCTGCATTGCAAATAACATTACATTTCATGAGAAAGAAACATCTTTCATGTTTTTGAGCTTTACTCTTAAAATTGCATAAACCAACTTTCTCTCACTGAGAAAGAAGCTTTCCAGCAAATGTGGCTTTGGTTTCTCTTCATTTGCTTAGTTGCACTAAACACAGCATTAGTGTTCTTAGAGGGTTTAAACTAGTGATAATGTGCATTGAAGCTCAAAAATGACCTGCTCTGCAAAAAAACTTTAAGACATGAAAAACTGTCTTCTGCATTGCAAATAACATTACATTTCATGAGAAAGAAACATCTTTCATGTACTTGAGCTTTACTCTTAAAATTGTATAAACCAACTTTCTCTCACTGAGAAAGAAGCTTTCCAGCAAATGTGGCCTAGCTTTCTCTTCATTTGCTTAGTTGCACTAAACACAGCATTGGTGTTCTTAGAAGGTTTAAACTAGTGATAATGTGCATTGAAGCTCAAACATGACTTGCTCTGCAAAAAAACTTTAACCCATGAAAATCTGTCTTCTGCATTGCAAATAACATTACATTTCATGAGAAAGAAACATCTTTCATGTACTTGAGCTTTACTCTTAAAATTGCATAAACCAACTTTCTCTCACTGAGAAAGAAGCTTTCCAGCAAATGTGGCTTTGGTTTCTCTTCATTTGCTTAGTTGCACTAAACACAGCATTAGTGTTCTTAGAGGGTTTAAACTAGTGATAATGTGCATTGAAGCTCAAAAATGACCTGCTCTGCAAAAAAACTTTAACCCATGAAAATCTGTCTTCTGCATTGCAAATAACATTACATTTCATGAGAAAAAACATCTTTCATGTACTTGAGTTTTACTCCTAAAATTGCATAAACCAACTTTCTTTCACTGAGAAAGAAGCTTTCCAGCAAATGTGGCCTAGCTTTCTCTTCATTTGCTTAGTTGCACTAAACACAGCATTTGTGTTCTTAGAAGGTTTAAACTAGTGATAATGTGCATTGAAGCTCAAACATGACTTGCTCTGCAAAAAAACTTTAAGACATGAAAAACTGTCTTCTGCATTGCAAATAACATTACATTTCATGAGAAAGAAACATCTTTCATGTACTTGAGCTTTACTCTTAAAATTGCATAAACCAACTTTCTCTCACTGAGAAAGAAGCTTTCCAGCAAATGTGGCTTTGGTTTCTCTTCATTTGCTTAGTTGCACTAAACACAGCATTGGTGTTCTTAGAAGGTTTAAACTAGTGATAATGTGCATTGAAGCTCAAACATGACTTGCTCTGCAAAAAACTTTAACGCATGAAAATCTGTCTTCTGCATTGCAAATAACATTACATTTCATGAGAAAGAAACATCTTTCATGTACTTGAGCTTTACTCTTAAAATTGCATAAACCAACTTTCTCTCACTGAGAAAGAAGCTTTCCAGCAAATGTGGCCTAGCTTTCTCTTCATTTGCTTAGTTGCACTAAACACAGCATTGGTGTTCTTAGAAGGTTTAAACTAGTGATAATGTGCATTGAAGCTCAAACATGACTTGCTCTGCAAAAAAACTTTAACCCATGAAAATCTGTCTTCTGCATTGCAAATAACATTACATTTCATGAGAAAAAACATCTTTCATGTACTTGAGTTTTACTCCTAAAATTGCATAAACCAACTTTCTTTCACTGAGAAAGAAGCTTTCCAGCAAATGTGGCCTAGCTTTCTCTTCATTTGCTTAGTTGCACTAAACACAGCATTGGTGTTCTTAGAAGGTTTAAACTAGTGATAATGTGCATTGAAGCTCAAACATGACTTGCTCTGCAAAAAAACTTTAAGACATGAAAAACTGTCTTCTGCATTGCAAATAACATTACATTTCATGAGAAAGAAACATCTTTCATGTTTTTGAGCTTTACTCTTAAAATTGCATAAACCAACTTTCTCTCACTGAGAAAGAAGCTTTCCAGCAAATGTGGCTTTGGTTTCTCTTCATTTGCTTAGTTGCACTAAACACAGCATTAGTGTTCTTAGAGGGTTTAAACTAGTGATAATGTGCATTGAAGCTCAAAAATGACCTGCTCTGCAAAAAAACTTTAACGCATGAAAATCTGTCTTCTGCATTGCAAATAACATTACATTTCATGAGAAAAAACATCTTTCATGCACTTGAGTTTTACTCTTAAAATTGCATAAACCAACTTTCTCTCACTGAGAAAGAAGCTTTCCAGCAAATGTGGCTTTGCTTTCTCTTCATTTGCTTAGTTGCACTAAACACAGCATTGGTGTTCTTAGAAGGTTTAAACTAGTGATAATGTGCATTGAAGCTCAAACATGACTTGCTCTGCAAAAAAACTTTAAGACATGAAAAACTGTCTTCTGCATTGCAAATAACATTACATTTCATGAGAAAGAAACATCTTTCATGTACTTGAGCTTTACTCTTAAAATTGTATAAACCAACTTTCTCTCACTGAGAAAGAAGCTTTCCAGCAAATGTGGCCTAGCTTTCTCTTCATTTGCTTAGTTGCACTAAACACAGCATTGGTGTTCTTAGAAGGTTTAAACTAGTGATAATGTGCATTGAAGCTCAAACATGACTTGCTCTGCAAAAAAACTTTAACCCATGAAAATCTGTCTTCTGCATTGCAAATAACATTACATTTCATGAGAAAGAAACATCTTTCATGTTTTTGAGCTTTACTCTTAAAATTGCATAAACCAACTTTCTCTCACTGAGAAAGAAGCTTTCCAGCAAATGTGGCTTTGGTTTCTCTTCATTTGCTTAGTTGCACTAAACACAGCATTAGTGTTCTTAGAGGGTTTAAACTAGTGATAATGTGCATTGAAGCTCAAAAATGACCTGCTCTGCAAAAAAACTTTAACGCATGAAAATCTGTCTTCTGCATTGCAAATAACATTACATTTCATGAGAAAAAACATCTTTCATGCACTTGAGTTTTACTCTTAAAATTGCATAAACCAACTTTCTCTCACTGAGAAAGAAGCTTTCCAGCAAATGTGGCTTTGCTTTCTCTTCATTTGCTTAGTTGCACTAAACACAGCATTGGTGTTCTTAGAAGGTTTAAACTAGTGATAATGTGCATTGAAGCTCAAACATGACTTGCTCTGCAAAAAAACTTTAAGACATGAAAAACTGTCTTCTGCATTGCAAATAACATTACATTTCATGAGAAAGAAACATCTTTCATGTACTTGAGCTTTACTCTTAAAATTGTATAAACCAACTTTCTCTCACTGAGAAAGAAGCTTTCCAGCAAATGTGGCCTAGCTTTCTCTTCATTTGCTTAGTTGCACTAAACACAGCATTGGTGTTCTTAGAAGGTTTAAACTAGTGATAATGTGCATTGAAGCTCAAACATGACTTGCTCTGCAAAAAAACTTTAACCCATGAAAATCTGTCTTCTGCATTGCAAATAACATTACATTTCATGAGAAAGAAAAATCTTTCATGTACTTGAGCTTTACTCTTAAAATTGCATAAACCAACTTTCTCTCACTGAGAAAGAAGCTTTCCAGCAAATGTGGCCTAGCTTTCTCTTCATTTGCTTAGTTGCACTAAACACAGCATTAGTGTTCTTAGAGGGTTTAAACTAGTGATAATGTGCATTGAAGCTCAAAAATGACCTGCTCTGCAAAAAAACTTTAACGCATGAAAATCTGTCTTCTGCATTGCAAATAACATTACATTTCATGAGAAAAAACATCTTTCATGCACTTGAGTTTTACTCTTAAAATTGCATAAACCAACTTTCTCTCACTGAGAAAGAAGCTTTCCAGCAAATGTGGCTTTGCTTTCTCTTCATTTGCTTAGTTGCACTAAACACAGCATTGGTGTTCTTAGAAGGTTTAAACTAGTGATAATGTGCATTGAAGCTCAAACATGACTTGCTCTGCAAAAAAACTTTAAGACATGAAAAACTGTCTTCTGCATTGCAAATAACATTACATTTCATGAGAAAGAAACATCTTTCATGTACTTGAGCTTTACTCTTAAAATTGTATAAACCAACTTTCTCTCACTGAGAAAGAAGCTTTCCAGCAAATCTGGCCTAGCTTTCTCTTCATTTGCTTAGTTGCACTAAACACAGCATTGGTGTTCTTAGAAGGTTTAAACTAGTGATAATGTGCATTGAAGCTCAAACATGACTTGCTCTGCAAAAAAACTTTAACCCATGAAAATCTGTCTTCTGCATTGCAAATAACATTACATTTCATGAGAAAGAAACATCTTTCATGTTTTTGAGCTTTACTCTTAAAATTGCATAAACCAACTTTCTCTCACTGAGAAAGAAGCTTTCCAGCAAATGTGGCTTTGGTTTCTCTTCATTTGCTTAGTTGCACTAAACACAGCATTAGTGTTCTTAGAGGGTTTAAACTAGTGATAATGTGCATTGAAGCTCAAAAATGACCTGTTCTGCAAAAAAACTTTAACGCATGAAAATCTGTCTTCTGCATTGCAAATAACATTACATTTCATGAGAAAAAACATCTTTCATGCACTTGAGTTTTACTCTTAAAATTGCATAAACCAACTTTCTCTCACTGAGAAAGAAGCTTTCCAGCAAATGTGGCTTTGCTTTCTCTTCATTTGCTTAGTTGCACTAAACACAGCATTGGTGTTCTTAGAAGGTTTAAACTAGTGATAATGTGCATTGAAGCTCAAACATGACTTGCTCTGCAAAAAAACTTTAAGACATGAAAAACTGTCTTCTGCATTGCAAATAACATTACATTTCATGAGAAAGAAACATCTTTCATGTACTTGAGCTTTACTCTTAAAATTGTATAAACCAACTTTCTCTCACTGAGAAAGAAGCTTTCCAGCAAATGTGGCCTAGCTTTCTCTTCATTTGCTTAGTTGCACTAAACACAGCATTGGTGTTCTTAGAAGGTTTAAACTAGTGATAATGTGCATTGAAGCTCAAACATGACTTGCTCTGCAAAAAAACTTTAAGACATGAAAAACTGTCTTCTGCATTGCAAATAACATTACATTTCATGAGAAAGAAACATCTTTCATGTACTTGAGCTTTACTCTTAAAATTGTATAAACCAACTTTCTCTCACTGAGAAAGAAGCTTTCCAGCAAATGTGGCCTAGCTTTCTCTTCATTTGCTTAGTTGCACTAAACACAGCATTGGTGTTCTTAGAAGGTTTAAACTAGTGATAATGTGCATTGAAGCTCAAACATGACTTGCTCTGCAAAAAAACTTTAACCCATGAAAATCTGTCTTCTGCATTGCAAATAACATTACATTTCATGAGAAAGAAACATCTTTCATGTTTTTGAGCTTTACTCTTAAAATTGCATAAACCAACTTTCTCTCACTGAGAAAGAAGCTTTCCAGCAAATGTGGCTTTGGTTTCTCTTCATTTGCTTAGTTGCACTAAACACAGCATTAGTGTTCTTAGAGGGTTTAAACTAGTGATAATGTGCATTGAAGCTCAAAAATGACCTGCTCTGCAAAAAAACTTTAAGACATGAAAAACTGTCTTCTGCATTGCAAATAACATTACATTTCATGAGAAAGAAACATCTTTCATGTACTTGAGCTTTACTCTTAAAATTGTATAAACCAACTTTCTCTCACTGAGAAAGAAGCTTTCCAGCAAATGTGGCCTAGCTTTCTCTTCATTTGCTTAGTTGCACTAAACACAGCATTGGTGTTCTTAGAAGGTTTAAACTAGTGATAATGTGCATTGAAGCTCAAACATGACTTGCTCTGCAAAAAAACTTTAACCCATGAAAATCTGTCTTCTGCATTGCAAATAACATTACATTTCATGAGAAAGAAACATCTTTCATGTACTTGAGCTTTACTCTTAAAATTGCATAAACCAACTTTCTCTCACTGAGAAAGAAGCTTTCCAGCAAATGTGGCTTTGGTTTCTCTTCATTTGCTTAGTTGCACTAAACACAGCATTAGTGTTCTTAGAGGGTTTAAACTAGTGATAATGTGCATTGAAGCTCAAAAATGACCTGCTCTGCAAAAAAACTTTAACCCATGAAAATCTGTCTTCTGCATTGCAAATAACATTACATTTCATGAGAAAAAACATCTTTCATGTACTTGAGTTTTACTCCTAAAATTGCATAAACCAACTTTCTTTCACTGAGAAAGAAGCTTTCCAGCAAATGTGGCCTAGCTTTCTCTTCATTTGCTTAGTTGCACTAAACACAGCATTTGTGTTCTTAGAAGGTTTAAACTAGTGATAATGTGCATTGAAGCTCAAACATGACTTGCTCTGCAAAAAAACTTTAACCCATGAAAATCTGTCTTCTGCATTGCAAATAACATTACATTTCATGAGAAAGAAAAATCTTTCATGTACTTGAGCTTTACTCTTAAAATTGCATAAACCAACTTTCTCTCACTGAGAAAGAAGCTTTCCAGCAAATGTGGCCTAGCTTTCTCTTCATTTGCTTAGTTGCACTAAACACAGCATTAGTGTTCTTAGAGGGTTTAAACTAGTGATAATGTGCATTGAAGCTCAAAAATGACCTGCTCTGCAAAAAAACTTTAACGCATGAAAATCTGTCTTCTGCATTGCAAATAACATTACATTTCATGAGAAAAAACATCTTTCATGCACTTGAGTTTTACTCTTAAAATTGCATAAACCAACTTTCTCTCACTGAGAAAGAAGCTTTCCAGCAAATGTGGCTTTGCTTTCTCTTCATTTGCTTAGTTGCACTAAACACAGCATTGGTGTTCTTAGAAGGTTTAAACTAGTGATAATGTGCATTGAAGCTCAAACATGACTTGCTCTGCAAAAAAACTTTAAGACATGAAAAACTGTCTTCTGCATTGCAAATAACATTACATTTCATGAGAAAGAAACATCTTTCATGTACTTGAGCTTTACTCTTAAAATTGTATAAACCAACTTTCTCTCACTGAGAAAGAAGCTTTCCAGCAAATGTGGCCTAGCTTTCTCTTCATTTGCTTAGTTGCACTAAACACAGCATTGGTGTTCTTAGAAGGTTTAAACTAGTGATAATGTGCATTGAAGCTCAAACATGACTTGCTCTGCAAAAAAACTTTAACCCATGAAAATCTGTCTTCTGCATTGCAAATAACATTACATTTCATGAGAAAGAAACATCTTTCATGTTTTTGAGCTTTACTCTTAAAATTGCATAAACCAACTTTCTCTCACTGAGAAAGAAGCTTTCCAGCAAATGTGGCTTTGGTTTCTCTTCATTTGCTTAGTTGCACTAAACACAGCATTAGTGTTCTTAGAGGGTTTAAACTAGTGATAATGTGCATTGAAGCTCAAAAATGACCTGCTCTGCAAAAAAACTTTAACGCATGAAAATCTGTCTTCTGCATTGCAAATAACATTACATTTCATGAGAAAAAACATCTTTCATGCACTTGAGTTTTACTCTTAAAATTGCATAAACCAACTTTCTCTCACTGAGAAAGAAGCTTTCCAGCAAATGTGGCTTTGCTTTCTCTTCATTTGCTTAGTTGCACTAAACACAGCATTGGTGTTCTTAGAAGGTTTAAACTAGTGATAATGTGCATTGAAGCTCAAACATGACTTGCTCTGCAAAAAAACTTTAAGACATGAAAAACTGTCTTCTGCATTGCAAATAACATTACATTTCATGAGAAAGAAACATCTTTCATGTACTTGAGCTTTACTCTTAAAATTGTATAAACCAACTTTCTCTCACTGAGAAAGAAGCTTTCCAGCAAATGTGGCCTAGCTTTCTCTTCATTTGCTTAGTTGCACTAAACACAGCATTGGTGTTCTTAGAAGGTTTAAACTAGTGATAATGTGCATTGAAGCTCAAACATGACTTGCTCTGCAAAAAAACTTTAACCCATGAAAATCTGTCTTCTGCATTGCAAATAACATTACATTTCATGAGAAAGAAAAATCTTTCATGTACTTGAGCTTTACTCTTAAAATTGCATAAACCAACTTTCTCTCACTGAGAAAGAAGCTTTCCAGCAAATGTGGCCTAGCTTTCTCTTCATTTGCTTAGTTGCACTAAACACAGCATTAGTGTTCTTAGAGGGTTTAAACTAGTGATAATGTGCATTGAAGCTCAAAAATGACCTGCTCTGCAAAAAAACTTTAACGCATGAAAATCTGTCTTCTGCATTGCAAATAACATTACATTTCATGAGAAAAAACATCTTTCATGCACTTGAGTTTTACTCTTAAAATTGCATAAACCAACTTTCTCTCACTGAGAAAGAAGCTTTCCAGCAAATGTGGCTTTGCTTTCTCTTCATTTGCTTAGTTGCACTAAACACAGCATTGGTGTTCTTAGAAGGTTTAAACTAGTGATAATGTGCATTGAAGCTCAAACATGACTTGCTCTGCAAAAAAACTTTAAGACATGAAAAACTGTCTTCTGCATTGCAAATAACATTACATTTCATGAGAAAGAAACATCTTTCATGTACTTGAGCTTTACTCTTAAAATTGTATAAACCAACTTTCTCTCACTGAGAAAGAAGCTTTCCAGCAAATCTGGCCTAGCTTTCTCTTCATTTGCTTAGTTGCACTAAACACAGCATTGGTGTTCTTAGAAGGTTTAAACTAGTGATAATGTGCATTGAAGCTCAAACATGACTTGCTCTGCAAAAAAACTTTAACCCATGAAAATCTGTCTTCTGCATTGCAAATAACATTACATTTCATGAGAAAGAAACATCTTTCATGTTTTTGAGCTTTACTCTTAAAATTGCATAAACCAACTTTCTCTCACTGAGAAAGAAGCTTTCCAGCAAATGTGGCTTTGGTTTCTCTTCATTTGCTTAGTTGCACTAAACACAGCATTAGTGTTCTTAGAGGGTTTAAACTAGTGATAATGTGCATTGAAGCTCAAAAATGACCTGTTCTGCAAAAAAACTTTAACGCATGAAAATCTGTCTTCTGCATTGCAAATAACATTACATTTCATGAGAAAAAACATCTTTCATGCACTTGAGTTTTACTCTTAAAATTGCATAAACCAACTTTCTCTCACTGAGAAAGAAGCTTTCCAGCAAATGTGGCTTTGCTTTCTCTTCATTTGCTTAGTTGCACTAAACACAGCATTGGTGTTCTTAGAAGGTTTAAACTAGTGATAATGTGCATTGAAGCTCAAACATGACTTGCTCTGCAAAAAAACTTTAAGACATGAAAAACTGTCTTCTGCATTGCAAATAACATTACATTTCATGAGAAAGAAACATCTTTCATGTACTTGAGCTTTACTCTTAAAATTGTATAAACCAACTTTCTCTCACTGAGAAAGAAGCTTTCCAGCAAATGTGGCCTAGCTTTCTCTTCATTTGCTTAGTTGCACTAAACACAGCATTGGTGTTCTTAGAAGGTTTAAACTAGTGATAATGTGCATTGAAGCTCAAACATGACTTGCTCTGCAAAAAAACTTTAAGACATGAAAAACTGTCTTCTGCATTGCAAATAACATTACATTTCATGAGAAAGAAACATCTTTCATGTACTTGAGCTTTACTCTTAAAATTGTATAAACCAACTTTCTCTCACTGAGAAAGAAGCTTTCCAGCAAATGTGGCCTAGCTTTCTCTTCATTTGCTTAGTTGCACTAAACACAGCATTGGTGTTCTTAGAAGGTTTAAACTAGTGATAATGTGCATTGAAGCTCAAACATGACTTGCTCTGCAAAAAAACTTTAACCCATGAAAATCTGTCTTCTGCATTGCAAATAACATTACATTTCATGAGAAAGAAACATCTTTCATGTTTTTGAGCTTTACTCTTAAAATTGCATAAACCAACTTTCTCTCACTGAGAAAGAAGCTTTCCAGCAAATGTGGCTTTGGTTTCTCTTCATTTGCTTAGTTGCACTAAACACAGCATTAGTGTTCTTAGAGGGTTTAAACTAGTGATAATGTGCATTGAAGCTCAAAAATGACCTGCTCTGCAAAAAAACTTTAAGACATGAAAAACTGTCTTCTGCATTGCAAATAACATTACATTTCATGAGAAAGAAACATCTTTCATGTACTTGAGCTTTACTCTTAAAATTGTATAAACCAACTTTCTCTCACTGAGAAAGAAGCTTTCCAGCAAATGTGGCCTAGCTTTCTCTTCATTTGCTTAGTTGCACTAAACACAGCATTGGTGTTCTTAGAAGGTTTAAACTAGTGATAATGTGCATTGAAGCTCAAACATGACTTGCTCTGCAAAAAAACTTTAACCCATGAAAATCTGTCTTCTGCATTGCAAATAACATTACATTTCATGAGAAAGAAACATCTTTCATGTACTTGAGCTTTACTCTTAAAATTGCATAAACCAACTTTCTCTCACTGAGAAAGAAGCTTTCCAGCAAATGTGGCTTTGGTTTCTCTTCATTTGCTTAGTTGCACTAAACACAGCATTAGTGTTCTTAGAGGGTTTAAACTAGTGATAATGTGCATTGAAGCTCAAAAATGACCTGCTCTGCAAAAAAACTTTAACCCATGAAAATCTGTCTTCTGCATTGCAAATAACATTACATTTCATGAGAAAAAACATCTTTCATGTACTTGAGTTTTACTCCTAAAATTGCATAAACCAACTTTCTTTCACTGAGAAAGAAGCTTTCCAGCAAATGTGGCCTAGCTTTCTCTTCATTTGCTTAGTTGCACTAAACACAGCATTTGTGTTCTTAGAAGGTTTAAACTAGTGATAATGTGCATTGAAGCTCAAACATGACTTGCTCTGCAAAAAAACTTTAACCCATGAAAATCTGTCTTCTGCATTGCAAATAACATTACATTTCATGAGAAAGAAAAATCTTTCATGTACTTGAGCTTTACTCTTAAAATTGCATAAACCAACTTTCTCTCACTGAGAAAGAAGCTTTCCAGCAAATGTGGCCTAGCTTTCTCTTCATTTGCTTAGTTGCACTAAACACAGCATTAGTGTTCTTAGAGGGTTTAAACTAGTGATAATGTGCATTGAAGCTCAAAAATGACCTGCTCTGCAAAAAAACTTTAACGCATGAAAATCTGTCTTCTGCATTGCAAATAACATTACATTTCATGAGAAAAAACATCTTTCATGCACTTGAGTTTTACTCTTAAAATTGCATAAACCAACTTTCTCTCACTGAGAAAGAAGCTTTCCAGCAAATGTGGCTTTGCTTTCTCTTCATTTGCTTAGTTGCACTAAACACAGCATTGGTGTTCTTAGAAGGTTTAAACTAGTGATAATGTGCATTGAAGCTCAAACATGACTTGCTCTGCAAAAAAACTTTAAGACATGAAAAACTGTCTTCTGCATTGCAAATAACATTACATTTCATGAGAAAGAAACATCTTTCATGTACTTGAGCTTTACTCTTAAAATTGTATAAACCAACTTTCTCTCACTGAGAAAGAAGCTTTCCAGCAAATCTGGCCTAGCTTTCTCTTCATTTGCTTAGTTGCACTAAACACAGCATTGGTGTTCTTAGAAGGTTTAAACTAGTGATAATGTGCATTGAAGCTCAAACATGACTTGCTCTGCAAAAAAACTTTAACCCATGAAAATCTGTCTTCTGCATTGCAAATAACATTACATTTCATGAGAAAGAAACATCTTTCATGTTTTTGAGCTTTACTCTTAAAATTGCATAAACCAACTTTCTCTCACTGAGAAAGAAGCTTTCCAGCAAATGTGGCTTTGGTTTCTCTTCATTTGCTTAGTTGCACTAAACACAGCATTAGTGTTCTTAGAGGGTTTAAACTAGTGATAATGTGCATTGAAGCTCAAAAATGACCTGTTCTGCAAAAAAACTTTAACGCATGAAAATCTGTCTTCTGCATTGCAAATAACATTACATTTCATGAGAAAAAACATCTTTCATGCACTTGAGTTTTACTCTTAAAATTGCATAAACCAACTTTCTCTCACTGAGAAAGAAGCTTTCCAGCAAATGTGGCTTTGCTTTCTCTTCATTTGCTTAGTTGCACTAAACACAGCATTGGTGTTCTTAGAAGGTTTAAACTAGTGATAATGTGCATTGAAGCTCAAACATGACTTGCTCTGCAAAAAAACTTTAAGACATGAAAAACTGTCTTCTGCATTGCAAATAACATTACATTTCATGAGAAAGAAACATCTTTCATGTACTTGAGCTTTACTCTTAAAATTGTATAAACCAACTTTCTCTCACTGAGAAAGAAGCTTTCCAGCAAATGTGGCCTAGCTTTCTCTTCATTTGCTTAGTTGCACTAAACACAGCATTGGTGTTCTTAGAAGGTTTAAACTAGTGATAATGTGCATTGAAGCTCAAACATGACTTGCTCTGCAAAAAAACTTTAAGACATGAAAAACTGTCTTCTGCATTGCAAATAACATTACATTTCATGAGAAAGAAACATCTTTCATGTACTTGAGCTTTACTCTTAAAATTGTATAAACCAACTTTCTCTCACTGAGAAAGAAGCTTTCCAGCAAATGTGGCCTAGCTTTCTCTTCATTTGCTTAGTTGCACTAAACACAGCATTGGTGTTCTTAGAAGGTTTAAACTAGTGATAATGTGCATTGAAGCTCAAACATGACTTGCTCTGCAAAAAAACTTTAACCCATGAAAATCTGTCTTCTGCATTGCAAATAACATTACATTTCATGAGAAAGAAACATCTTTCATGTTTTTGAGCTTTACTCTTAAAATTGCATAAACCAACTTTCTCTCACTGAGAAAGAAGCTTTCCAGCAAATGTGGCTTTGGTTTCTCTTCATTTGCTTAGTTGCACTAAACACAGCATTAGTGTTCTTAGAGGGTTTAAACTAGTGATAATGTGCATTGAAGCTCAAAAATGACCTGCTCTGCAAAAAAACTTTAAGACATGAAAAACTGTCTTCTGCATTGCAAATAACATTACATTTCATGAGAAAGAAACATCTTTCATGTACTTGAGCTTTACTCTTAAAATTGTATAAACCAACTTTCTCTCACTGAGAAAGAAGCTTTCCAGCAAATGTGGCCTAGCTTTCTCTTCATTTGCTTAGTTGCACTAAACACAGCATTGGTGTTCTTAGAAGGTTTAAACTAGTGATAATGTGCATTGAAGCTCAAACATGACTTGCTCTGCAAAAAAACTTTAACCCATGAAAATCTGTCTTCTGCATTGCAAATAACATTACATTTCATGAGAAAGAAACATCTTTCATGTACTTGAGCTTTACTCTTAAAATTGCATAAACCAACTTTCTCTCACTGAGAAAGAAGCTTTCCAGCAAATGTGGCTTTGGTTTCTCTTCATTTGCTTAGTTGCACTAAACACAGCATTAGTGTTCTTAGAGGGTTTAAACTAGTGATAATGTGCATTGAAGCTCAAAAATGACCTGCTCTGCAAAAAAACTTTAACCCATGAAAATCTGTCTTCTGCATTGCAAATAACATTACATTTCATGAGAAAAAACATCTTTCATGTACTTGAGTTTTACTCCTAAAATTGCATAAACCAACTTTCTTTCACTGAGAAAGAAGCTTTCCAGCAAATGTGGCCTAGCTTTCTCTTCATTTGCTTAGTTGCACTAAACACAGCATTTGTGTTCTTAGAAGGTTTAAACTAGTGATAATGTGCATTGAAGCTCAAACATGACTTGCTCTGCAAAAAAACTTTAAGACATGAAAAACTGTCTTCTGCATTGCAAATAACATTACATTTCATGAGAAAGAAACATCTTTCATGTACTTGAGCTTTACTCTTAAAATTGCATAAACCAACTTTCTCTCACTGAGAAAGAAGCTTTCCAGCAAATGTGGCTTTGGTTTCTCTTCATTTGCTTAGTTGCACTAAACACAGCATTAGTGTTCTTAGAGTGTTTAAACTAGTGATAATGTGCATTGAAGCTCAAAAATGACCTGCTCTGCAAAAAACTTTAACCCATGAAAATCTGTCTTCTGCATTGCAAATAACATTACATTTCATGAGAAAAAACATCTTTCATGTACTTGAGCTTTACTCTTAAAATTGCATAAACCAACTTTCTCTCACTGAGAAAGAAGCTTTCCAGCAAATGTGGCCTAGCTTTCTCTTCATTTGCTTAGTTGCACTAAACACAGCATTGGTGTTCTTAGAAGGTTTAAACTAGTGATAATGTGCATTGAAGCTCAAACATGACTTGCTCTGCAAAAAAACTTTGAGACATGATAAACTGTCTTCTGCATTGCAAATAACATTACATTTCATGAGAAAGAAACATCTTTCATTTACTTGAGCTTTACTCTTAAAATTGCATAAACCAACTTTCTCTCACTGAGAAAGAAGCTTTCCAGCAAATGTGGCCTAGCTTTCTCTTCATTTGCTTAGTTGCACTAAACACAGCATTGGTGTTCTTAGAAGGTTTAAACTAGTGATAATGTGCATTGAAGCTCAAACATGACTTGCTCTGCAAAAAAACTTTAAGACATGAAAAACTGTCTTCTGCATTGCAAATAACATTACATTTCATGAGAAAGAAACATCTTTCATGTTTTTGAGCTTTACTCTTAAAATTGCATAAACCAACTTTCTCTCACTGAGAAAGAAGCTTTCCAGCAAATGTGGCTTTGGTTTCTCTTCATTTGCTTAGTTGCACTAAACACAGCATTAGTGTTCTTAGAGGGTTTAAACTAGTGATAATGTGCATTGAAGCTCAAAAATGACCTGCTCTGCAAAAAAACTTTAACGCATGAAAATCTGTCTTCTGCATTGCAAATAACATTACATTTCATGAGAAAAAACATCTTTCATGCACTTGAGTTTTACTCTTAAAATTGCATAAACCAACTTTCTCTCACTGAGAAAGAAGCTTTCCAGCAAATGTGGCTTTGCTTTCTCTTCATTTGCTTAGTTGCACTAAACACAGCATTGGTGTTCTTAGAAGGTTTAAACTAGTGATAATGTGCATTGAAGCTCAAACATGACTTGCTCTGCAAAAAAACTTTAAGACATGAAAAACTGTCTTCTGCATTGCAAATAACATTACATTTCATGAGAAAGAAACATCTTTCATGTACTTGAGCTTTACTCTTAAAGTTGTATAAACCAACTTTCTCTCACTGAGAAAGAAGCTTTCCAGCAAATGTGGCCTAGCTTTCTCTTCATTTGCTTAGTTGCACTAAACACAGCATTGGTGTTCTTAGAAGGTTTAAACTAGTGATAATGTGCATTGAAGCTCAAACATGACTTGCTCTGCAAAAAAACTTTAACCCATGAAAATCTGTCTTCTGCATTGCAAATAACATTACATTTCATGAGAAAGAAACATCTTTCATGTTTTTGAGCTTTACTCTTAAAATTGCATAAACCAACTTTCTCTCACTGAGAAAGAAGCTTTCCAGCAAATGTGGCTTTGGTTTCTCTTCATTTGCTTAGTTGCACTAAACACAGCATTAGTGTTCTTAGAGGGTTTAAACTAGTGATAATGTGCATTGAAGCTCAAAAATGACCTGCTCTGCAAAAAAACTTTAACGCATGAAAATCTGTCTTCTGCATTGCAAATAACATTACATTTCATGAGAAAAAACATCTTTCATGCACTTGAGTTTTACTCTTAAAATTGCATAAACCAACTTTCTCTCACTGAGAAAGAAGCTTTCCAGCAAATGTGGCTTTGCTTTCTCTTCATTTGCTTAGTTGCACTAAACACAGCATTGGTGTTCTTAGAAGGTTTAAACTAGTGATAATGTGCATTGAAGCTCAAACATGACTTGCTCTGCAAAAAAACTTTAAGACATGAAAAACTGTCTTCTGCATTGCAAATAACATTACATTTCATGAGAAAGAAACATCTTTCATGTACTTGAGCTTTACTCTTAAAATTGTATAAACCAACTTTCTCTCACTGAGAAAGAAGCTTTCCAGCAAATGTGGCCTAGCTTTCTCTTCATTTGCTTAGTTGCACTAAACACAGCATTGGTGTTCTTAGAAGGTTTAAACTAGTGATAATGTGCATTGAAGCTCAAACATGACTTGCTCTGCAAAAAAACTTTAACCCATGAAAATCTGTCTTCTGCATTGCAAATAACATTACATTTCATGAGAAAGAAAAATCTTTCATGTACTTGAGCTTTACTCTTAAAATTGCATAAACCAACTTTCTCTCACTGAGAAAGAAGCTTTCCAGCAAATGTGGCTTTGGTTTCTCTTCATTTGCTTAGTTGCACTAAACACAGCATTAGTGTTCTTAGAGGGTTTAAACTAGTGATAATGTGCATTGAAGCTCAAAAATGACCTGCTCTGCAAAAAAACTTTAACCCATGAAAATCTGTCTTCTGCATTGCAAATAACATTACATTTCATGAGAAAAAACATCTTTCATGTACTTGAGTTTTACTCCTAAAATTGCATAAACCAACTTTCTTTCACTGAGAAAGAAGCTTTCCAGCAAATGTGGCCTAGCTTTCTCTTCATTTGCTTAGTTGCACTAAACACAGCATTAGTGTTCTTAGAGGGTTTAAACTAGTGATAATGTGCATTGAAGCTCAAAAATGACCTGCTCTGCAAAAAAACTTTAACGCATGAAAATCTGTCTTCTGCATTGCAAATAACATTACATTTCATGAGAAAAAACATCTTTCATGCACTTGAGTTTTACTCTTAAAATTGCATAAACCAACTTTCTCTCACTGAGAAAGAAGCTTTCCAGCAAATGTGGCTTTGCTTTCTCTTCATTTGCTTAGTTGCACTAAACACAGCATTGGTGTTCTTAGAAGGTTTAAACTAGTGATAATGTGCATTGAAGCTCAAACATGACTTGCTCTGCAAAAAAACTTTAAGACATGAAAAACTGTCTTCTGCATTGCAAATAACATTACATTTCATGAGAAAGAAACATCTTTCATGTACTTGAGCTTTACTCTTAAAATTGTATAAACCAACTTTCTCTCACTGAGAAAGAAGCTTTCCAGCAAATGTGGCCTAGCTTTCTCTTCATTTGCTTAGTTGCACTAAACACAGCATTGGTGTTCTTAGAAGGTTTAAACTAGTGATAATGTGCATTGAAGCTCAAACATGACTTGCTCTGCAAAAAAACTTTAACCCATGAAAATCTGTCTTCTGCATTGCAAATAACATTACATTTCATGAGAAAGAAACATCTTTCATGTTTTTGAGCTTTACTCTTAAAATTGCATAAACCAACTTTCTCTCACTGAGAAAGAAGCTTTCCAGCAAATGTGGCTTTGGTTTCTCTTCATTTGCTTAGTTGCACTAAACACAGCATTAGTGTTCTTAGAGGGTTTAAACTAGTGATAATGTGCATTGAAGCTCAAAAATGACCTGCTCTGCAAAAAAACTTTAACGCATGAAAATCTGTCTTCTGCATTGCAAATAACATTACATTTCATGAGAAAAAACATCTTTCATGCACTTGAGTTTTACTCTTAAAATTGCATAAACCAACTTTCTCTCACTGAGAAAGAAGCTTTCCAGCAAATGTGGCTTTGCTTTCTCTTCATTTGCTTAGTTGCACTAAACACAGCATTGGTGTTCTTAGAAGGTTTAAACTAGTGATAATGTGCATTGAAGCTCAAACATGACTTGCTCTGCAAAAAAACTTTAAGACATGAAAAACTGTCTTCTGCATTGCAAATAACATTACATTTCATGAGAAAGAAACATCTTTCATGTACTTGAGCTTTACTCTTAAAATTGTATAAACCAACTTTCTCTCACTGAGAAAGAAGCTTTCCAGCAAATGTGGCCTAGCTTTCTCTTCATTTGCTTAGTTGCACTAAACACAGCATTGGTGTTCTTAGAAGGTTTAAACTAGTGATAATGTGCATTGAAGCTCAAACATGACTTGCTCTGCAAAAAAACTTTAACCCATGAAAATCTGTCTTCTGCATTGCAAATAACATTACATTTCATGAGAAAGAAAAATCTTTCATGTACTTGAGCTTTACTCTTAAAATTGCATAAACCAACTTTCTCTCACTGAGAAAGAAGCTTTCCAGCAAATGTGGCTTTGGTTTCTCTTCATTTGCTTAGTTGCACTAAACACAGCATTAGTGTTCTTAGAGGGTTTAAACTAGTGATAATGTGCATTGAAGCTCAAAAATGACCTGCTCTGCAAAAAAACTTTAACCCATGAAAATCTGTCTTCTGCATTGCAAATAACATTACATTTCATGAGAAAAAACATCTTTCATGTACTTGAGTTTTACTCCTAAAATTGCATAAACCAACTTTCTTTCACTGAGAAAGAAGCTTTCCAGCAAATGTGGCCTAGCTTTCTCTTCATTTGCTTAGTTGCACTAAACACAGCATTAGTGTTCTTAGAGGGTTTAAACTAGTGATAATGTGCATTGAAGCTCAAAAATGACCTGCTCTGCAAAAAAACTTTAACGCATGAAAATCTGTCTTCTGCATTGCAAATAACATTACATTTCATGAGAAAAAACATCTTTCATGCACTTGAGTTTTACTCTTAAAATTGCATAAACCAACTTTCTCTCACTGAGAAAGAAGCTTTCCAGCAAATGTGGCTTTGCTTTCTCTTCATTTGCTTAGTTGCACTAAACACAGCATTGGTGTTCTTAGAAGGTTTAAACTAGTGATAATGTGCATTGAAGCTCAAACATGACTTGCTCTGCAAAAAAACTTTAAGACATGAAAAACTGTCTTCTGCATTGCAAATAACATTACATTTCATGAGAAAGAAACATCTTTCATGTTTTTGAGCTTTACTCTTAAAATTGCATAAACCAACTTTCTCTCACTGAGAAAGAAGCTTTCCAGCAAATGTGGCTTTGGTTTCTCTTCATTTGCTTAGTTGCACTAAACACAGCATTAGTGTTCTTAGAGGGTTTAAACTAGTGATAATGTGCATTGAAGCTCAAAAATGACCTGCTCTGCAAAAAAACTTTAACGCATGAAAATCTGTCTTCTGCATTGCAAATAACATTACATTTCATGAGAAAAAACATCTTTCATGCACTTGAGTTTTACTCTTAAAATTGCATAAACCAACTTTCTCTCACTGAGAAAGAAGCTTTCCAGCAAATGTGGCTTTGCTTTCTCTTCATTTGCTTAGTTGCACTAAACACAGCATTGGTGTTCTTAGAAGGTTTAAACTAGTGATAATGTGCATTGAAGCTCAAACATGACTTGCTCTGCAAAAAAACTTTAAGACATGAAAAACTGTCTTCTGCATTGCAAATAACATTACATTTCATGAGAAAGAAACATCTTTCATGTACTTGAGCTTTACTCTTAAAATTGTATAAACCAACTTTCTCTCACTGAGAAAGAAGCTTTCCAGCAAATGTGGCCTAGCTTTCTCTTCATTTGCTTAGTTGCACTAAACACAGCATTGGTGTTCTTAGAAGGTTTAAACTAGTGATAATGTGCATTGAAGCTCAAACATGACTTGCTCTGCAAAAAAACTTTAACCCATGAAAATCTGTCTTCTGCATTGCAAATAACATTACATTTCATGAGAAAGAAACATCTTTCATGGTTTTGAGCTTTACTCTTAAAATTGCATAAACCAACTTTCTCTCACTGAGAAAGAAGCTTTCCAGCAAATGTGGCTTTGGTTTCTCTTCATTTGCTTAGTTGCACTAAACACAGCATTAGTGTTCTTAGAGGGTTTAAACTAGTGATAATGTGCATTGAAGCTCAAAAATGACCTGCTCTGCAAAAAAACTTTAACGCATGAAAATCTGTCTTCTGCATTGCAAATAACATTACATTTCATGAGAAAAAACATCTTTCATGCACTTGAGTTTTACTCTTAAAATTGCATAAACCAACTTTCTCTCACTGAGAAAGAAGCTTTCCAGCAAATGTGGCTTTGCTTTCTCTTCATTTGCTTAGTTGCACTAAACACAGCATTGGTGTTCTTAGAAGGTTTAAACTAGTGATAATGTGCATTGAAGCTCAAACATGACTTGCTCTGCAAAAAAACTTTAAGACATGAAAAACTGTCTTCTGCATTGCAAATAACATTACATTTCATGAGAAAGAAACATCTTTCATGTACTTGAGCTTTACTCTTAAAATTGTATAAACCAACTTTCTCTCACTGAGAAAGAAGCTTTCCAGCAAATGTGGCCTAGCTTTCTCTTCATTTGCTTAGTTGCACTAAACACAGCATTGGTGTTCTTAGAAGGTTTAAACTAGTGATAATGTGCATTGAAGCTCAAACATGACTTGCTCTGCAAAAAAACTTTAACCCATGAAAATCTGTCTTCTGCATTGCAAATAACATTACATTTCATGAGAAAGAAAAATCTTTCATGTACTTGAGCTTTACTCTTAAAATTGCATAAACCAACTTTCTCTCACTGAGAAAGAAGCTTTCCAGCAAATGTGGCTTTGGTTTCTCTTCATTTGCTTAGTTGCACTAAACACAGCATTAGTGTTCTTAGAGGGTTTAAACTAGTGATAATGTGCATTGAAGCTCAAAAATGACCTGCTCTGCAAAAAAACTTTAACCCATGAAAATCTGTCTTCTGCATTGCAAATAACATTACATTTCATGAGAAAAAACATCTTTCATGTACTTGAGTTTTACTCCTAAAATTGCATAAACCAACTTTCTTTCACTGAGAAAGAAGCTTTCCAGCAAATGTGGCCTAGCTTTCTCTTCATTTGCTTAGTTGCACTAAACACAGCATTAGTGTTCTTAGAGGGTTTAAACTAGTGATAATGTGCATTGAAGCTCAAAAATGACCTGCTCTGCAAAAAAACTTTAACGCATGAAAATCTGTCTTCTGCATTGCAAATAACATTACATTTCATGAGAAAAAACATCTTTCATGCACTTGAGTTTTACTCTTAAAATTGCATAAACCAACTTTCTCTCCAGTGAGAAAGAAGCTTTCCAGCAAATGTGGCTTTGGTTTCTCTTCATTTGCTTAGTTGCACTAAACACAGCATTAGTGTTCTTAGAGGGTTTAAACTAGTGATAATGTGCATTGAAGCTCAAAAATGACCTGCTCTGCAAAAAAACTTTAACGCATGAAAATCTGTCTTCTGCATTGCAAATAACATTACATTTCATGAGAAAAAACATCTTTCATGCACTTGAGTTTTACTCTTAAAATTGCATAAACCAACTTTCTCTCACTGAGAAAGAAGCTTTCCAGCAAATGTGGCTTTGCTTTCTCTTCATTTGCTTAGTTGCACTAAACACAGCATTGGTGTTCTTAGAAGGTTTAAACTAGTGATAATGTGCATTGAAGCTCAAACATGACTTGCTCTGCAAAAAAACTTTAAGACATGAAAAACTGTCTTCTGCATTGCAAATAACATTACATTTCATGAGAAAGAAACATCTTTCATGTACTTGAGCTTTACTCTTAAAATTGTATAAACCAACTTTCTCTCACTGAGAAAGAAGCTTTCCAGCAAATGTGGCCTAGCTTTCTCTTCATTTGCTTAGTTGCACTAAACACAGCATTGGTGTTCTTAGAAGGTTTAAACTAGTGATAATGTGCATTGAAGCTCAAACATGACTTGCTCTGCAAAAAAACTTTAACCCATGAAAATCTGTCTTCTGCATTGCAAATAACATTACATTTCATGAGAAAGAAAAATCTTTCATGTACTTGAGCTTTACTCTTAAAATTGCATAAACCAACTTTCTCTCACTGAGAAAGAAGCTTTCCAGCAAATGTGGCTTTGGTTTCTCTTCATTTGCTTAGTTGCACTAAACACAGCATTAGTGTTCTTAGAGGGTTTAAACTAGTGATAATGTGCATTGAAGCTCAAAAATGACCTGCTCTGCAAAAAAACTTTAACCCATGAAAATCTGTCTTCTGCATTGCAAATAACATTACATTTCATGAGAAAAAACATCTTTCATGTACTTGAGTTTTACTCCTAAAATTGCATAAACCAACTTTCTTTCACTGAGAAAGAAGCTTTCCAGCAAATGTGGCCTAGCTTTCTCTTCATTTGCTTAGTTGCACTAAACACAGCATTAGTGTTCTTAGAGGGTTTAAACTAGTGATAATGTGCATTGAAGCTCAAAAATGACCTGCTCTGCAAAAAAACTTTAACGCATGAAAATCTGTCTTCTGCATTGCAAATAACATTACATTTCATGAGAAAAAACATCTTTCATGCACTTGAGTTTTACTCTTAAAATTGCATAAACCAACTTTCTCTCACTGAGAAAGAAGCTTTCCAGCAAATGTGGCTTTGCTTTCTCTTCATTTGCTTAGTTGCACTAAACACAGCATTGGTGTTCTTAGAAGGTTTAAACTAGTGATAATGTGCATTGAAGCTCAAACATGACTTGCTCTGCAAAAAAACTTTAAGACATGAAAAACTGTCTTCTGCATTGCAAATAACATTACATTTCATGAGAAAGAAACATCTTTCATGTACTTGAGCTTTACTCTTAAAATTGTATAAACCAACTTTCTCTCACTGAGAAAGAAGCTTTCCAGCAAATGTGGCCTAGCTTTCTCTTCATTTGCTTAGTTGCACTAAACACAGCATTGGTGTTCTTAGAAGGTTTAAACTAGTGATAATGTGCATTGAAGCTCAAACATGACTTGCTCTGCAAAAAAACTTTAACCCATGAAAATCTGTCTTCTGCATTGCAAATAACATTACATTTCATGAGAAAGAAACATCTTTCATGTACTTGAGCTTTACTCTTAAAATTGCATAAACCAACTTTCTCTCACTGAGAAAGAAGCTTTCCAGCAAATGTGGCTTTGGTTTCTCTTCATTTGCTTAGTTGCACTAAACACAGCATTAGTGTTCTTAGAGGGTTTAAACTAGTGATAATGTGCATTGAAGCTCAAAAATGACCTGCTCTGCAAAAAAACTTTAACCCATGAAAATCTGTCTTCTGCATTGCAAATAACATTACATTTCATGAGAAAAAACATCTTTCATGTACTTGAGTTTTACTCCTAAAATTGCATAAACCAACTTTCTTTCACTGAGAAAGAAGCTTTCCAGCAAATGTGGCCTAGCTTTCTCTTCATTTGCTTAGTTGCACTAAACACAGCATTGGTGTTCTTAGAAGGTTTAAACTAGTGATAATGTGCATTGAAGCTCAAACATGACTTGCTCTGCAAAAAAACTTTAACCCATGAAAATCTGTCTTCTGCATTGCAAATAACATTACATTTCATGAGAAAGAAAAATCTTTCATGTACTTGAGCTTTACTCTTAAAATTGCATAAACCAACTTTCTCTCACTGAGAAAGAAGCTTTCCAGCAAATGTGGCTTTGGTTTCTCTTCATTTGCTTAGTTGCACTAAACACAGCATTAGTGTTCTTAGAGGGTTTAAACTAGTGATAATGTGCATTGAAGCTCAAAAATGACCTGCTCTGCAAAAAAACTTTAACCCATGAAAATCTGTCTTCTGCATTGCAAATAACATTACATTTCATGAGAAAAAACATCTTTCATGTACTTGAGTTTTACTCCTAAAATTGCATAAACCAACTTTCTTTCACTGAGAAAGAAGCTTTCCAGCAAATGTGGCCTAGCTTTCTCTTCATTTGCTTAGTTGCACTAAACACAGCATTAGTGTTCTTAGAGGGTTTAAACTAGTGATAATGTGCATTGAAGCTCAAAAATGACCTGCTCTGCAAAAAAACTTTAACGCATGAAAATCTGTCTTCTGCATTGCAAATAACATTACATTTCATGAGAAAAAACATCTTTCATGCACTTGAGTTTTACTCTTAAAATTGCATAAACCAACTTTCTCTCACTGAGAAAGAAGCTTTCCAGCAAATGTGGCTTTGCTTTCTCTTCATTTGCTTAGTTGCACTAAACACAGCATTGGTGTTCTTAGAAGGTTTAAACTAGTGATAATGTGCATTGAAGCTCAAACATGACTTGCTCTGCAAAAAAACTTTAAGACATGAAAAACTGTCTTCTGCATTGCAAATAACATTACATTTCATGAGAAAGAAACATCTTTCATGTACTTGAGCTTTACTCTTAAAATTGTATAAACCAACTTTCTCTCACTGAGAAAGAAGCTTTCCAGCAAATCTGGCCTAGCTTTCTCTTCATTTGCTTAGTTGCACTAAACACAGCATTGGTGTTCTTAGAAGGTTTAAACTAGTGATAATGTGCATTGAAGCTCAAACATGACTTGCTCTGCAAAAAAACTTTAACCCATGAAAATCTGTCTTCTGCATTGCAAATAACATTACATTTCATGAGAAAGAAACATCTTTCATGTTTTTGAGCTTTACTCTTAAAATTGCATAAACCAACTTTCTCTCACTGAGAAAGAAGCTTTCCAGCAAATGTGGCTTTGGTTTCTCTTCATTTGCTTAGTTGCACTAAACACAGCATTAGTGTTCTTAGAGGGTTTAAACTAGTGATAATGTGCATTGAAGCTCAAAAATGACCTGCTCTGCAAAAAAACTTTAACCCATGAAAATCTGTCTTCTGCATTGCAAATAACATTACATTTCATGAGAAAAAACATCTTTCATGTACTTGAGTTTTACTCCTAAAATTGCATAAACCAACTTTCTTTCACTGAGAAAGAAGCTTTCCAGCAAATGTGGCCTAGCTTTCTCTTCATTTGCTTAGTTGCACTAAACACAGCATTAGTGTTCTTAGAGGGTTTAAACTAGTGATAATGTGCATTGAAGCTCAAAAATGACCTGCTCTGCAAAAAAACTTTAACGCATGAAAATCTGTCTTCTGCATTGCAAATAACATTACATTTCATGAGAAAAAACATCTTTCATGCACTTGAGTTTTACTCTTAAAATTGCATAAACCAACTTTCTCTCACTGAGAAAGAAGCTTTCCAGCAAATGTGGCTTTGCTTTCTCTTCATTTGCTTAGTTGCACTAAACACAGCATTGGTGTTCTTAGAAGGTTTAAACTAGTGATAATGTGCATTGAAGCTCAAACATGACTTGCTCTGCAAAAAAACTTTAAGACATGAAAAACTGTCTTCTGCATTGCAAATAACATTACATTTCATGAGAAAGAAACATCTTTCATGTACTTGAGCTTTACTCTTAAAATTGTATAAACCAACTTTCTCTCACTGAGAAAGAAGCTTTCCAGCAAATCTGGCCTAGCTTTCTCTTCATTTGCTTAGTTGCACTAAACACAGCATTGGTGTTCTTAGAAGGTTTAAACTAGTGATAATGTGCATTGAAGCTCAAACATGACTTGCTCTGCAAAAAAACTTTAACCCATGAAAATCTGTCTTCTGCATTGCAAATAACATTACATTTCATGAGAAAGAAACATCTTTCATGTTTTTGAGCTTTACTCTTAAAATTGCATAAACCAACTTTCTCTCACTGAGAAAGAAGCTTTCCAGCAAATGTGGCTTTGGTTTCTCTTCATTTGCTTAGTTGCACTAAACACAGCATTAGTGTTCTTAGAGGGTTTAAACTAGTGATAATGTGCATTGAAGCTCAAAAATGACCTGCTCTGCAAAAAAACTTTAACGCATGAAAATCTGTCTTCTGCATTGCAAATAACATTACATTTCATGAGAAAAAACATCTTTCATGCACTTGAGTTTTACTCTTAAAATTGCATAAACCAACTTTCTCTCACTGAGAAAGAAGCTTTCCAGCAAATGTGGCTTTGCTTTCTCTTCATTTGCTTAGTTGCACTAAACACAGCATTGGTGTTCTTAGAAGGTTTAAACTAGTGATAATGTGCATTGAAGCTCAAACATGACTTGCTCTGCAAAAAAACTTTAAGACATGAAAAACTGTCTTCTGCATTGCAAATAACATTACATTTCATGAGAAAGAAACATCTTTCATGTACTTGAGCTTTACTCTTAAAATTGTATAAACCAACTTTCTCTCACTGAGAAAGAAGCTTTCCAGCAAATGTGGCCTAGCTTTCTCTTCATTTGCTTAGTTGCACTAAACACAGCATTGGTGTTCTTAGAAGGTTTAAACTAGTGATAATGTGCATTGAAGCTCAAACATGACTTGCTCTGCAAAAAAACTTTAACCCCATGAAAATCTGTCTTCTGCATTGCAAATAACATTACATTTCATGAGAAAGAAACATCTTTCATGTTTTTGAGCTTTACTCTTAAAATTGCATAAACCAACTTTCTCTCACTGAGAAAGAAGCTTTCCAGCAAATGTGGCTTTGGTTTCTCTTCATTTGCTTAGTTGCACTAAACACAGCATTAGTGTTCTTAGAGGGTTTAAACTAGTGATAATGTGCATTGAAGCTCAAAAATGACCTGCTCTGCAAAAAAACTTTAACGCATGAAAATCTGTCTTCTGCATTGCAAATAACATTACATTTCATGAGAAAAAACATCTTTCATGCACTTGAGTTTTACTCTTAAAATTGCATAAACCAACTTTCTCTCACTGAGAAAGAAGCTTTCCAGCAAATGTGGCTTTGCTTTCTCTTCATTTGCTTAGTTGCACTAAACACAGCATTGGTGTTCTTAGAAGGTTTAAACTAGTGATAATGTGCATTGAAGCTCAAAAATGACCTGCTCTGCAAAAAAACTTTAACCCATGAAAATCTGTCTTCTGCATTGCAAATAACATTACATTTCATGAGAAAAAACATCTTTCATGTACTTGAGTTTTACTCCTAAAATTGCATAAACCAACTTTCTTTCACTGAGAAAGAAGCTTTCCAGCAAATGTGGCCTAGCTTTCTCTTCATTTGCTTAGTTGCACTAAACACAGCATTGGTGTTCTTAGAAGGTTTAAACTAGTGATAATGTGCATTGAAGCTCAAACATGACTTGCTCTGCAAAAAAACTTTAACCCATGAAAATCTGTCTTCTGCATTGCAAATAACATTACATTTCATGAGAAAGAAAAATCTTTCATGTACTTGAGCTTTACTCTTAAAATTGCATAAACCAACTTTCTCTCACTGAGAAAGAAGCTTTCCAGCAAATGTGGCTTTGGTTTCTCTTCATTTGCTTAGTTGCACTAAACACAGCATTAGTGTTCTTAGAGGGTTTAAACTAGTGATAATGTGCATTGAAGCTCAAAAATGACCTGCTCTGCAAAAAAACTTTAACCCATGAAAATCTGTCTTCTGCATTGCAAATAACATTACATTTCATGAGAAAAAACATCTTTCATGTACTTGAGTTTTACTCCTAAAATTGCATAAACCAACTTTCTTTCACTGAGAAAGAAGCTTTCCAGCAAATGTGGCCTAGCTTTCTCTTCATTTGCTTAGTTGCACTAAACACAGCATTAGTGTTCTTAGAGGGTTTAAACTAGTGATAATGTGCATTGAAGCTCAAAAATGACCTGCTCTGCAAAAAAACTTTAACGCATGAAAATCTGTCTTCTGCATTGCAAATAACATTACATTTCATGAGAAAAAACATCTTTCATGCACTTGAGTTTTACTCTTAAAATTGCATAAACCAACTTTCTCTCACTGAGAAAGAAGCTTTCCAGCAAATGTGGCTTTGCTTTCTCTTCATTTGCTTAGTTGCACTAAACACAGCATTGGTGTTCTTAGAAGGTTTAAACTAGTGATAATGTGCATTGAAGCTCAAACATGACTTGCTCTGCAAAAAAACTTTAAGACATGAAAAACTGTCTTCTGCATTGCAAATAACATTACATTTCATGAGAAAGAAACATCTTTCATGTACTTGAGCTTTACTCTTAAAATTGTATAAACCAACTTTCTCTCACTGAGAAAGAAGCTTTCCAGCAAATCTGGCCTAGCTTTCTCTTCATTTGCTTAGTTGCACTAAACACAGCATTGGTGTTCTTAGAAGGTTTAAACTAGTGATAATGTGCATTGAAGCTCAAACATGACTTGCTCTGCAAAAAAACTTTAACCCATGAAAATCTGTCTTCTGCATTGCAAATAACATTACATTTCATGAGAAAGAAACATCTTTCATGTTTTTGAGCTTTACTCTTAAAATTGCATAAACCAACTTTCTCTCACTGAGAAAGAAGCTTTCCAGCAAATGTGGCTTTGGTTTCTCTTCATTTGCTTAGTTGCACTAAACACAGCATTAGTGTTCTTAGAGGGTTTAAACTAGTGATAATGTGCATTGAAGCTCAAAAATGACCTGCTCTGCAAAAAAACTTTAACCCATGAAAATCTGTCTTCTGCATTGCAAATAACATTACATTTCATGAGAAAAAACATCTTTCATGTACTTGAGTTTTACTCCTAAAATTGCATAAACCAACTTTCTTTCACTGAGAAAGAAGCTTTCCAGCAAATGTGGCCTAGCTTTCTCTTCATTTGCTTAGTTGCACTAAACACAGCATTAGTGTTCTTAGAGGGTTTAAACTAGTGATAATGTGCATTGAAGCTCAAAAATGACCTGCTCTGCAAAAAAACTTTAACGCATGAAAATCTGTCTTCTGCATTGCAAATAACATTACATTTCATGAGAAAAAACATCTTTCATGCACTTGAGTTTTACTCTTAAAATTGCATAAACCAACTTTCTCTCACTGAGAAAGAAGCTTTCCAGCAAATGTGGCTTTGCTTTCTCTTCATTTGCTTAGTTGCACTAAACACAGCATTGGTGTTCTTAGAAGGTTTAAACTAGTGATAATGTGCATTGAAGCTCAAACATGACTTGCTCTGCAAAAAAACTTTAAGACATGAAAAACTGTCTTCTGCATTGCAAATAACATTACATTTCATGAGAAAGAAACATCTTTCATGTACTTGAGCTTTACTCTTAAAATTGTATAAACCAACTTTCTCTCACTGAGAAAGAAGCTTTCCAGCAAATCTGGCCTAGCTTTCTCTTCATTTGCTTAGTTGCACTAAACACAGCATTGGTGTTCTTAGAAGGTTTAAACTAGTGATAATGTGCATTGAAGCTCAAACATGACTTGCTCTGCAAAAAAACTTTAACCCATGAAAATCTGTCTTCTGCATTGCAAATAACATTACATTTCATGAGAAAGAAACATCTTTCATGTTTTTGAGCTTTACTCTTAAAATTGCATAAACCAACTTTCTCTCACTGAGAAAGAAGCTTTCCAGCAAATGTGGCTTTGGTTTCTCTTCATTTGCTTAGTTGCACTAAACACAGCATTAGTGTTCTTAGAGGGTTTAAACTAGTGATAATGTGCATTGAAGCTCAAAAATGACCTGCTCTGCAAAAAAACTTTAACGCATGAAAATCTGTCTTCTGCATTGCAAATAACATTACATTTCATGAGAAAAAACATCTTTCATGCACTTGAGTTTTACTCTTAAAATTGCATAAACCAACTTTCTCTCACTGAGAAAGAAGCTTTCCAGCAAATGTGGCTTTGCTTTCTCTTCATTTGCTTAGTTGCACTAAACACAGCATTGGTGTTCTTAGAAGGTTTAAACTAGTGATAATGTGCATTGAAGCTCAAACATGACTTGCTCTGCAAAAAAACTTTAAGACATGAAAAACTGTCTTCTGCATTGCAAATAACATTACATTTCATGAGAAAGAAACATCTTTCATGTACTTGAGCTTTACTCTTAAAATTGTATAAACCAACTTTCTCTCACTGAGAAAGAAGCTTTCCAGCAAATGTGGCCTAGCTTTCTCTTCATTTGCTTAGTTGCACTAAACACAGCATTGGTGTTCTTAGAAGGTTTAAACTAGTGATAATGTGCATTGAAGCTCAAACATGACTTGCTCTGCAAAAAAACTTTAACCCATGAAAATCTGTCTTCTGCATTGCAAATAACATTACATTTCATGAGAAAGAAACATCTTTCATGTTTTTGAGCTTTACTCTTAAAATTGCATAAACCAACTTTCTCTCACTGAGAAAGAAGCTTTCCAGCAAATGTGGCTTTGGTTTCTCTTCATTTGCTTAGTTGCACTAAACACAGCATTAGTGTTCTTAGAGGGTTTAAACTAGTGATAATGTGCATTGAAGCTCAAAAATGACCTGCTCTGCAAAAAAACTTTAACGCATGAAAATCTGTCTTCTGCATTGCAAATAACATTACATTTCATGAGAAAAAACATCTTTCATGCACTTGAGTTTTACTCTTAAAATTGCATAAACCAACTTTCTCTCACTGAGAAAGAAGCTTTCCAGCAAATGTGGCTTTGCTTTCTCTTCATTTGCTTAGTTGCACTAAACACAGCATTGGTGTTCTTAGAAGGTTTAAACTAGTGATAATGTGCATTGAAGCTCAAACATGACTTGCTCTGCAAAAAAACTTTAAGACATGAAAAACTGTCTTCTGCATTGCAAATAACATTACATTTCATGAGAAAGAAACATCTTTCATGTACTTGAGCTTTACTCTTAAAATTGTATAAACCAACTTTCTCTCACTGAGAAAGAAGCTTTCCAGCAAATGTGGCCTAGCTTTCTCTTCATTTGCTTAGTTGCACTAAACACAGCATTGGTGTTCTTAGAAGGTTTAAACTAGTGATAATGTGCATTGAAGCTCAAACATGACTTGCTCTGCAAAAAAAACTTTAACCCATGAAAATCTGTCTTCTGCATTGCAAATAACATTACATTTCATGAGAAAGAAAAATCTTTCATGTACTTGAGCTTTACTCTTAAAATTGCATAAACCAACTTTCTCTCACTGAGAAAGAAGCTTTCCAGCAAATGTGGCTTTGGTTTCTCTTCATTTGCTTAGTTGCACTAAACACAGCATTAGTGTTCTTAGAGGGTTTAAACTAGTGATAATGTGCATTGAAGCTCAAAAATGACCTGCTCTGCAAAAAAACTTTAACCCATGAAAATCTGTCTTCTGCATTGCAAATAACATTACATTTCATGAGAAAAAAACATCTTTCATGTACTTGAGTTTTACTCCTAAAATTGCATAAACCAACTTTCTTTCACTGAGAAAGAAGCTTTCCAGCAAATGTGGCCTAGCTTTCTCTTCATTTGCTTAGTTGCACTAAACACAGCATTAGTGTTCTTAGAGGGTTTAAACTAGTGATAATGTGCATTGAAGCTCAAAAATGACCTGCTCTGCAAAAAAACTTTAACGCATGAAAATCTGTCTTCTGCATTGCAAATAACATTACATTTCATGAGAAAAAACATCTTTCATGCACTTGAGTTTTACTCTTAAAATTGCATAAACCAACTTTCTCTCACTGAGAAAGAAGCTTTCCAGCAAATGTGGCTTTGCTTTCTCTTCATTTGCTTAGTTGCACTAAACACAGCATTGGTGTTCTTAGAAGGTTTAAACTAGTGATAATGTGCATTGAAGCTCAAACATGACTTGCTCTGCAAAAAAACTTTAAGACATGAAAAACTGTCTTCTGCATTGCAAATAACATTACATTTCATGAGAAAGAAACATCTTTCATGTACTTGAGCTTTACTCTTAAAATTGTATAAACCAACTTTCTCTCACTGAGAAAGAAGCTTTCCAGCAAATGTGGCCTAGCTTTCTCTTCATTTGCTTAGTTGCACTAAACACAGCATTGGTGTTCTTAGAAGGTTTAAACTAGTGATAATGTGCATTGAAGCTCAAACATGACTTGCTCTGCAAAAAAACTTTAACCCATGAAAATCTGTCTTCTGCATTGCAAATAACATTACATTTCATGAGAAAGAAAAATCTTTCATGTACTTGAGCTTTACTCTTAAAATTGCATAAACCAACTTTCTCTCACTGAGAAAGAAGCTTTCCAGCAAATGTGGCTTTGGTTTCTCTTCATTTGCTTAGTTGCACTAAACACAGCATTAGTGTTCTTAGAGGGTTTAAACTAGTGATAATGTGCATTGAAGCTCAAAAATGACCTGCTCTGCAAAAAAACTTTAACGCATGAAAATCTGTCTTCTGCATTGCAAATAACATTACATTTCATGAGAAAAAACATCTTTCATGCACTTGAGTTTTACTCTTAAAATTGCATAAACCAACTTTCTCTCACTGAGAAAGAAGCTTTCCAGCAAATGTGGCTTTGCTTTCTCTTCATTTGCTTAGTTGCACTAAACACAGCATTGGTGTTCTTAGAAGGTTTAAACTAGTGATAATGTGCATTGAAGCTCAAACATGACTTGCTCTGCAAAAAAACTTTAAGACATGAAAAACTGTCTTCTGCATTGCAAATAACATTACATTTCATGAGAAAGAAACATCTTTCATGTACTTGAGCTTTACTCTTAAAATTGTATAAACCAACTTTCTCTCACTGAGAAAGAAGCTTTCCAGCAAATGTGGCCTAGCTTTCTCTTCATTTGCTTAGTTGCACTAAACACAGCATTGGTGTTCTTAGAAGGTTTAAACTAGTGATAATGTGCATTGAAGCTCAAACATGACTTGCTCTGCAAAAAAACTTTAACCCATGAAAATCTGTCTTCTGCATTGCAAATAACATTACATTTCATGAGAAAGAAACATCTTTCATGTTTTTGAGCTTTACTCTTAAAATTGCATAAACCAACTTTCTCTCACTGAGAAAGAAGCTTTCCAGCAAATGTGGCTTTGGTTTCTCTTCAGTTGCTTAGTTGCACTAAACACAGCATTAGTGTTCTTAGAGGGTTTAAACTAGTGATAATGTGCATTGAAGCTCAAAAATGACCTGCTCTGCAAAAAAACTTTAACGCATGAAAATCTGTCTTCTGCATTGCAAATAACATTACATTTCATGAGAAAAAACATCTTTCATGCACTTGAGTTTTACTCTTAAAATTGCATAAACCAACTTTCTCTCACTGAGAAAGAAGCTTTCCAGCAAATGTGGCTTTGCTTTCTCTTCATTTGCTTAGTTGCACTAAACACAGCATTGGTGTTCTTAGAAGGTTTAAACTAGTGATAATGTGCATTGAAGCTCAAACATGACTTGCTCTGCAAAAAAACTTTAAGACATGAAAAACTGTCTTCTGCATTGCAAATAACATTACATTTCATGAGAAAGAAACATCTTTCATGTACTTGAGCTTTACTCTTAAAATTGTATAAACCAACTTTCTCTCACTGAGAAAGAAGCTTTCCAGCAAATGTGGCCTAGCTTTCTCTTCATTTGCTTAGTTGCACTAAACACAGCATTGGTGTTCTTAGAAGGTTTAAACTAGTGATAATGTGCATTGAAGCTCAAACATGACTTGCTCTGCAAAAAAACTTTAACCCATGAAAATCTGTCTTCTGCATTGCAAATAACATTACATTTCATGAGAAAGAAAAATCTTTCATGTACTTGAGCTTTACTCTTAAAATTGCATAAACCAACTTTCTCTCACTGAGAAAGAAGCTTTCCAGCAAATGTGGCTTTGGTTTCTCTTCATTTGCTTAGTTGCACTAAACACAGCATTAGTGTTCTTAGAGGGTTTAAACTAGTGATAATGTGCATTGAAGCTCAAAAATGACCTGCTCTGCAAAAAAACTTTAACCCATGAAAATCTGTCTTCTGCATTGCAAATAACATTACATTTCATGAGAAAAAACATCTTTCATGTACTTGAGTTTTACTCCTAAAATTGCATAAACCAACTTTCTTTCACTGAGAAAGAAGCTTTCCAGCAAATGTGGCCTAGCTTTCTCTTCATTTGCTTAGTTGCACTAAACACAGCATTAGTGTTCTTAGAGGGTTTAAACTAGTGATAATGTGCATTGAAGCTCAAAAATGACCTGCTCTGCAAAAAAACTTTAACGCATGAAAATCTGTCTTCTGCATTGCAAATAACATTACATTTCATGAGAAAAAACATCTTTCATGCACTTGAGTTTTACTCTTAAAATTGCATAAACCAACTTTCTCTCACTGAGAAAGAAGCTTTCCAGCAAATGTGGCTTTGCTTTCTCTTCATTTGCTTAGTTGCACTAAACACAGCATTGGTGTTCTTAGAAGGTTTAAACTAGTGATAATGTGCATTGAAGCTCAAACATGACTTGCTCTGCAAAAAAACTTTAAGACATGAAAAACTGTCTTCTGCATTGCAAATAACATTACATTTCATGAGAAAGAAACATCTTTCATGTACTTGAGCTTTACTCTTAAAATTGTATAAACCAACTTTCTCTCACTGAGAAAGAAGCTTTCCAGCAAATGTGGCCTAGCTTTCTCTTCATTTGCTTAGTTGCACTAAACACAGCATTGGTGTTCTTAGAAGGTTTAAACTAGTGATAATGTGCATTGAAGCTCAAACATGACTTGCTCTGCAAAAAAACTTTAACCCATGAAAATCTGTCTTCTGCATTGCAAATAACATTACATTTCATGAGAAAGAAACATCTTTCATGTTTTTGAGCTTTACTCTTAAAATTGCATAAACCAACTTTCTCTCACTGAGAAAGAAGCTTTCCAGCAAATGTGGCTTTGGTTTCTCTTCATTTGCTTAGTTGCACTAAACACAGCATTAGTGTTCTTAGAGGGTTTAAACTAGTGATAATGTGCATTGAAGCTCAAAAATGACCTGCTCTGCAAAAAAACTTTAACGCATGAAAATCTGTCTTCTGCATTGCAAATAACATTACATTTCATGAGAAAAAACATCTTTCATGCACTTGAGTTTTACTCTTAAAATTGCATAAACCAACTTTCTCTCACTGAGAAAGAAGCTTTCCAGCAAATGTGGCTTTGCTTTCTCTTCATTTGCTTAGTTGCACTAAACACAGCATTGGTGTTCTTAGAAGGTTTAAACTAGTGATAATGTGCATTGAAGCTCAAACATGACTTGCTCTGCAAAAAAACTTTAAGACATGAAAAACTGTCTTCTGCATTGCAAATAACATTACATTTCATGAGAAAGAAACATCTTTCATGTACTTGAGCTTTACTCTTAAAATTGTATAAACCAACTTTCTCTCACTGAGAAAGAAGCTTTCCAGCAAATGTGGCCTAGCTTTCTCTTCATTTGCTTAGTTGCACTAAACACAGCATTGGTGTTCTTAGAAGGTTTAAACTAGTGATAATGTGCATTGAAGCTCAAACATGACTTGCTCTGCAAAAAAACTTTAACCCATGAAAATCTGTCTTCTGCATTGCAAATAACATTACATTTCATGAGAAAGAAAAATCTTTCATGTACTTGAGCTTTACTCTTAAAATTGCATAAACCAACTTTCTCTCACTGAGAAAGAAGCTTTCCAGCAAATGTGGCTTTGGTTTCTCTTCATTTGCTTAGTTGCACTAAACACAGCATTAGTGTTCTTAGAGGGTTTAAACTAGTGATAATGTGCATTGAAGCTCAAAAATGACCTGCTCTGCAAAAAAACTTTAACGCATGAAAATCTGTCTTCTGCATTGCAAATAACATTACATTTCATGAGAAAAAACATCTTTCATGCACTTGAGTTTTACTCTTAAAATTGCATAAACCAACTTTCTCTCACTGAGAAAGAAGCTTTCCAGCAAATGTGGCTTTGCTTTCTCTTCATTTGCTTAGTTGCACTAAACACAGCATTGGTGTTCTTAGAAGGTTTAAACTAGTGATAATGTGCATTGAAGCTCAAACATGACTTGCTCTGCAAAAAAACTTTAAGACATGAAAAACTGTCTTCTGCATTGCAAATAACATTACATTTCATGAGAAAGAAACATCTTTCATGTACTTGAGCTTTACTCTTAAAATTGTATAAACCAACTTTCTCTCACTGAGAAAGAAGCTTTCCAGCAAATGTGGCCTAGCTTTCTCTTCATTTGCTTAGTTGCACTAAACACAGCATTGGTGTTCTTAGAAGGTTTAAACTAGTGATAATGTGCATTGAAGCTCAAACATGACTTGCTCTGCAAAAAAACTTTAACCCATGAAAATCTGTCTTCTGCATTGCAAATAACATTACATTTCATGAGAAAGAAACATCTTTCATGTTTTTGAGCTTTACTCTTAAAATTGCATAAACCAACTTTCTCTCACTGAGAAAGAAGCTTTCCAGCAAATGTGGCTTTGGTTTCTCTTCAGTTGCTTAGTTGCACTAAACACAGCATTAGTGTTCTTAGAGGGTTTAAACTAGTGATAATGTGCATTGAAGCTCAAAAATGACCTGCTCTGCAAAAAAACTTTAACGCATGAAAATCTGTCTTCTGCATTGCAAATAACATTACATTTCATGAGAAAAAACATCTTTCATGCACTTGAGTTTTACTCTTAAAATTGCATAAACCAACTTTCTCTCACTGAGAAAGAAGCTTTCCAGCAAATGTGGCTTTGCTTTCTCTTCATTTGCTTAGTTGCACTAAACACAGCATTGGTGTTCTTAGAAGGTTTAAACTAGTGATAATGTGCATTGAAGCTCAAACATGACTTGCTCTGCAAAAAAACTTTAAGACATGAAAAACTGTCTTCTGCATTGCAAATAACATTACATTTCATGAGAAAGAAACATCTTTCATGTACTTGAGCTTTACTCTTAAAATTGTATAAACCAACTTTCTCTCACTGAGAAAGAAGCTTTCCAGCAAATGTGGCCTAGCTTTCTCTTCATTTGCTTAGTTGCACTAAACACAGCATTGGTGTTCTTAGAAGGTTTAAACTAGTGATAATGTGCATTGAAGCTCAAACATGACTTGCTCTGCAAAAAAACTTTAACCCATGAAAATCTGTCTTCTGCATTGCAAATAACATTACATTTCATGAGAAAGAAAAATCTTTCATGTACTTGAGCTTTACTCTTAAAATTGCATAAACCAACTTTCTCTCACTGAGAAAGAAGCTTTCCAGCAAATGTGGCTTTGGTTTCTCTTCATTTGCTTAGTTGCACTAAACACAGCATTAGTGTTCTTAGAGGGTTTAAACTAGTGATAATGTGCATTGAAGCTCAAAAATGACCTGCTCTGCAAAAAAACTTTAACCCATGAAAATCTGTCTTCTGCATTGCAAATAACATTACATTTCATGAGAAAAAACATCTTTCATGTACTTGAGTTTTACTCCTAAAATTGCATAAACCAACTTTCTTTCACTGAGAAAGAAGCTTTCCAGCAAATGTGGCCTAGCTTTCTCTTCATTTGCTTAGTTGCACTAAACACAGCATTAGTGTTCTTAGAGGGTTTAAACTAGTGATAATGTGCATTGAAGCTCAAAAATGACCTGCTCTGCAAAAAAACTTTAACGCATGAAAATCTGTCTTCTGCATTGCAAATAACATTACATTTCATGAGAAAAAACATCTTTCATGCACTTGAGTTTTACTCTTAAAATTGCATAAACCAACTTTCTCTCACTGAGAAAGAAGCTTTCCAGCAAATGTGGCTTTGCTTTCTCTTCATTTGCTTAGTTGCACTAAACACAGCATTGGTGTTCTTAGAAGGTTTAAACTAGTGATAATGTGCATTGAAGCTCAAACATGACTTGCTCTGCAAAAAAACTTTAAGACATGAAAAACTGTCTTCTGCATTGCAAATAACATTACATTTCATGAGAAAGAAACATCTTTCATGTACTTGAGCTTTACTCTTAAAATTGTATAAACCAACTTTCTCTCACTGAGAAAGAAGCTTTCCAGCAAATGTGGCCTAGCTTTCTCTTCATTTGCTTAGTTGCACTAAACACAGCATTGGTGTTCTTAGAAGGTTTAAACTAGTGATAATGTGCATTGAAGCTCAAACATGACTTGCTCTGCAAAAAAACTTTAACCCATGAAAATCTGTCTTCTGCATTGCAAATAACATTACATTTCATGAGAAAGAAACATCTTTCATGTTTTTGAGCTTTACTCTTAAAATTGCATAAACCAACTTTCTCTCACTGAGAAAGAAGCTTTCCAGCAAATGTGGCTTTGGTTTCTCTTCATTTGCTTAGTTGCACTAAACACAGCATTAGTGTTCTTAGAGGGTTTAAACTAGTGATAATGTGCATTGAAGCTCAAAAATGACCTGCTCTGCAAAAAAACTTTAACGCATGAAAATCTGTCTTCTGCATTGCAAATAACATTACATTTCATGAGAAAAAACATCTTTCATGCACTTGAGTTTTACTCTTAAAATTGCATAAACCAACTTTCTCTCACTGAGAAAGAAGCTTTCCAGCAAATGTGGCTTTGCTTTCTCTTCATTTGCTTAGTTGCACTAAACACAGCATTGGTGTTCTTAGAAGGTTTAAACTAGTGATAATGTGCATTGAAGCTCAAACATGACTTGCTCTGCAAAAAAACTTTAAGACATGAAAAACTGTCTTCTGCATTGCAAATAACATTACATTTCATGAGAAAGAAACATCTTTCATGTACTTGAGCTTTACTCTTAAAATTGTATAAACCAACTTTCTCTCACTGAGAAAGAAGCTTTCCAGCAAATGTGGCCTAGCTTTCTCTTCATTTGCTTAGTTGCACTAAACACAGCATTGGTGTTCTTAGAAGGTTTAAACTAGTGATAATGTGCATTGAAGCTCAAACATGACTTGCTCTGCAAAAAAACTTTAACCCATGAAAATCTGTCTTCTGCATTGCAAATAACATTACATTTCATGAGAAAGAAAAATCTTTCATGTACTTGAGCTTTACTCTTAAAATTGCATAAACCAACTTTCTCTCACTGAGAAAGAAGCTTTCCAGCAAATGTGGCTTTGGTTTCTCTTCATTTGCTTAGTTGCACTAAACACAGCATTAGTGTTCTTAGAGGGTTTAAACTAGTGATAATGTGCATTGAAGCTCAAAAATGACCTGCTCTGCAAAAAAACTTTAACCCATGAAAATCTGTCTTCTGCATTGCAAATAACATTACATTTCATGAGAAAAAACATCTTTCATGTACTTGAGTTTTACTCCTAAAATTGCATAAACCAACTTTCTTTCACTGAGAAAGAAGCTTTCCAGCAAATGTGGCCTAGCTTTCTCTTCATTTGCTTAGTTGCACTAAACACAGCATTAGTGTTCTTAGAGGGTTTAAACTAGTGATAATGTGCATTGAAGCTCAAAAATGACCTGCTCTGCAAAAAAACTTTAACGCATGAAAATCTGTCTTCTGCATTGCAAATAACATTACATTTCATGAGAAAAAACATCTTTCATGCACTTGAGTTTTACTCTTAAAATTGCATAAACCAACTTTCTCTCACTGAGAAAGAAGCTTTCCAGCAAATGTGGCTTTGCTTTCTCTTCATTTGCTTAGTTGCACTAAACACAGCATTGGTGTTCTTAGAAGGTTTAAACTAGTGATAATGTGCATTGAAGCTCAAACATGACTTGCTCTGCAAAAAAACTTTAAGACATGAAAAACTGTCTTCTGCATTGCAAATAACATTACATTTCATGAGAAAGAAACATCTTTCATGTACTTGAGCTTTACTCTTAAAATTGTATAAACCAACTTTCTCTCACTGAGAAAGAAGCTTTCCAGCAAATGTGGCCTAGCTTTCTCTTCATTTGCTTAGTTGCACTAAACACAGCATTGGTGTTCTTAGAAGGTTTAAACTAGTGATAATGTGCATTGAAGCTCAAACATGACTTGCTCTGCAAAAAAACTTTAACCCATGAAAATCTGTCTTCTGCATTGCAAATAACATTACATTTCATGAGAAAGAAACATCTTTCATGTACTTGAGCTTTACTCTTAAAATTGCATAAACCAACTTTCTCTCACTGAGAAAGAAGCTTTCCAGCAAATGTGGCTTTGGTTTCTCTTCATTTGCTTAGTTGCACTAAACACAGCATTAGTGTTCTTAGAGGGTTTAAACTAGTGATAATGTGCATTGAAGCTCAAAAATGACCTGCTCTGCAAAAAAACTTTAACCCATGAAAATCTGTCTTCTGCATTGCAAATAACATTACATTTCATGAGAAAAAACATCTTTCATGTACTTGAGTTTTACTCCTAAAATTGCATAAACCAACTTTCTTTCACTGAGAAAGAAGCTTTCCAGCAAATGTGGCCTAGCTTTCTCTTCATTTGCTTAGTTGCACTAAACACAGCATTGGTGTTCTTAGAAGGTTTAAACTAGTGATAATGTGCATTGAAGCTCAAACATGACTTGCTCTGCAAAAAAACTTTAACCCATGAAAATCTGTCTTCTGCATTGCAAATAACATTACATTTCATGAGAAAGAAAAATCTTTCATGTACTTGAGCTTTACTCTTAAAATTGCATAAACCAACTTTCTCTCACTGAGAAAGAAGCTTTCCAGCAAATGTGGCTTTGGTTTCTCTTCATTTGCTTAGTTGCACTAAACACAGCATTAGTGTTCTTAGAGGGTTTAAACTAGTGATAATGTGCATTGAAGCTCAAAAATGACCTGCTCTGCAAAAAAACTTTAACCCATGAAAATCTGTCTTCTGCATTGCAAATAACATTACATTTCATGAGAAAAAACATCTTTCATGTACTTGAGTTTTACTCCTAAAATTGCATAAACCAACTTTCTTTCACTGAGAAAGAAGCTTTCCAGCAAATGTGGCCTAGCTTTCTCTTCATTTGCTTAGTTGCACTAAACACAGCATTAGTGTTCTTAGAGGGTTTAAACTAGTGATAATGTGCATTGAAGCTCAAAAATGACCTGCTCTGCAAAAAAACTTTAACGCATGAAAATCTGTCTTCTGCATTGCAAATAACATTACATTTCATGAGAAAAAACATCTTTCATGCACTTGAGTTTTACTCTTAAAATTGCATAAACCAACTTTCTCTCACTGAGAAAGAAGCTTTCCAGCAAATGTGGCTTTGCTTTCTCTTCATTTGCTTAGTTGCACTAAACACAGCATTGGTGTTCTTAGAAGGTTTAAACTAGTGATAATGTGCATTGAAGCTCAAACATGACTTGCTCTGCAAAAAAACTTTAAGACATGAAAAACTGTCTTCTGCATTGCAAATAACATTACATTTCATGAGAAAGAAACATCTTTCATGTACTTGAGCTTTACTCTTAAAATTGTATAAACCAACTTTCTCTCACTGAGAAAGAAGCTTTCCAGCAAATCTGGCCTAGCTTTCTCTTCATTTGCTTAGTTGCACTAAACACAGCATTGGTGTTCTTAGAAGGTTTAAACTAGTGATAATGTGCATTGAAGCTCAAACATGACTTGCTCTGCAAAAAAACTTTAACCCATGAAAATCTGTCTTCTGCATTGCAAATAACATTACATTTCATGAGAAAGAAACATCTTTCATGTTTTTGAGCTTTACTCTTAAAATTGCATAAACCAACTTTCTCTCACTGAGAAAGAAGCTTTCCAGCAAATGTGGCTTTGGTTTCTCTTCATTTGCTTAGTTGCACTAAACACAGCATTAGTGTTCTTAGAGGGTTTAAACTAGTGATAATGTGCATTGAAGCTCAAAAATGACCTGCTCTGCAAAAAAACTTTAACCCATGAAAATCTGTCTTCTGCATTGCAAATAACATTACATTTCATGAGAAAAAACATCTTTCATGTACTTGAGTTTTACTCCTAAAATTGCATAAACCAACTTTCTTTCACTGAGAAAGAAGCTTTCCAGCAAATGTGGCCTAGCTTTCTCTTCATTTGCTTAGTTGCACTAAACACAGCATTAGTGTTCTTAGAGGGTTTAAACTAGTGATAATGTGCATTGAAGCTCAAAAATGACCTGCTCTGCAAAAAAACTTTAACGCATGAAAATCTGTCTTCTGCATTGCAAATAACATTACATTTCATGAGAAAAAACATCTTTCATGCACTTGAGTTTTACTCTTAAAATTGCATAAACCAACTTTCTCTCACTGAGAAAGAAGCTTTCCAGCAAATGTGGCTTTGCTTTCTCTTCATTTGCTTAGTTGCACTAAACACAGCATTGGTGTTCTTAGAAGGTTTAAACTAGTGATAATGTGCATTGAAGCTCAAACATGACTTGCTCTGCAAAAAAACTTTAAGACATGAAAAACTGTCTTCTGCATTGCAAATAACATTACATTTCATGAGAAAGAAACATCTTTCATGTACTTGAGCTTTACTCTTAAAATTGTATAAACCAACTTTCTCTCACTGAGAAAGAAGCTTTCCAGCAAATCTGGCCTAGCTTTCTCTTCATTTGCTTAGTTGCACTAAACACAGCATTGGTGTTCTTAGAAGGTTTAAACTAGTGATAATGTGCATTGAAGCTCAAACATGACTTGCTCTGCAAAAAAACTTTAACCCATGAAAATCTGTCTTCTGCATTGCAAATAACATTACATTTCATGAGAAAGAAACATCTTTCATGTTTTTGAGCTTTACTCTTAAAATTGCATAAACCAACTTTCTCTCACTGAGAAAGAAGCTTTCCAGCAAATGTGGCTTTGGTTTCTCTTCATTTGCTTAGTTGCACTAAACACAGCATTAGTGTTCTTAGAGGGTTTAAACTAGTGATAATGTGCATTGAAGCTCAAAAATGACCTGTTCTGCAAAAAAACTTTAACGCATGAAAATCTGTCTTCTGCATTGCAAATAACATTACATTTCATGAGAAAAAACATCTTTCATGCACTTGAGTTTTACTCTTAAAATTGCATAAACCAACTTTCTCTCACTGAGAAAGAAGCTTTCCAGCAAATGTGGCTTTGCTTTCTCTTCATTTGCTTAGTTGCACTAAACACAGCATTGGTGTTCTTAGAAGGTTTAAACTAGTGATAATGTGCATTGAAGCTCAAACATGACTTGCTCTGCAAAAAAACTTTAAGACATGAAAAACTGTCTTCTGCATTGCAAATAACATTACATTTCATGAGAAAGAAACATCTTTCATGTACTTGAGCTTTACTCTTAAAATTGTATAAACCAACTTTCTCTCACTGAGAAAGAAGCTTTCCAGCAAATGTGGCCTAGCTTTCTCTTCATTTGCTTAGTTGCACTAAACACAGCATTGGTGTTCTTAGAAGGTTTAAACTAGTGATAATGTGCATTGAAGCTCAAACATGACTTGCTCTGCAAAAAAACTTTAAGACATGAAAAACTGTCTTCTGCATTGCAAATAACATTACATTTCATGAGAAAGAAACATCTTTCATGTACTTGAGCTTTACTCTTAAAATTGTATAAACCAACTTTCTCTCACTGAGAAAGAAGCTTTCCAGCAAATGTGGCCTAGCTTTCTCTTCATTTGCTTAGTTGCACTAAACACAGCATTGGTGTTCTTAGAAGGTTTAAACTAGTGATAATGTGCATTGAAGCTCAAACATGACTTGCTCTGCAAAAAAACTTTAACCCATGAAAATCTGTCTTCTGCATTGCAAATAACATTACATTTCATGAGAAAGAAACATCTTTCATGTTTTTGAGCTTTACTCTTAAAATTGCATAAACCAACTTTCTCTCACTGAGAAAGAAGCTTTCCAGCAAATGTGGCTTTGGTTTCTCTTCATTTGCTTAGTTGCACTAAACACAGCATTAGTGTTCTTAGAGGGTTTAAACTAGTGATAATGTGCATTGAAGCTCAAAAATGACCTGCTCTGCAAAAAAACTTTAAGACATGAAAAACTGTCTTCTGCATTGCAAATAACATTACATTTCATGAGAAAGAAACATCTTTCATGTACTTGAGCTTTACTCTTAAAATTGTATAAACCAACTTTCTCTCACTGAGAAAGAAGCTTTCCAGCAAATGTGGCCTAGCTTTCTCTTCATTTGCTTAGTTGCACTAAACACAGCATTGGTGTTCTTAGAAGGTTTAAACTAGTGATAATGTGCATTGAAGCTCAAACATGACTTGCTCTGCAAAAAAACTTTAACCCATGAAAATCTGTCTTCTGCATTGCAAATAACATTACATTTCATGAGAAAGAAACATCTTTCATGTACTTGAGCTTTACTCTTAAAATTGCATAAACCAACTTTCTCTCACTGAGAAAGAAGCTTTCCAGCAAATGTGGCTTTGGTTTCTCTTCATTTGCTTAGTTGCACTAAACACAGCATTAGTGTTCTTAGAGGGTTTAAACTAGTGATAATGTGCATTGAAGCTCAAAAATGACCTGCTCTGCAAAAAAACTTTAACCCATGAAAATCTGTCTTCTGCATTGCAAATAACATTACATTTCATGAGAAAAAACATCTTTCATGTACTTGAGTTTTACTCCTAAAATTGCATAAACCAACTTTCTTTCACTGAGAAAGAAGCTTTCCAGCAAATGTGGCCTAGCTTTCTCTTCATTTGCTTAGTTGCACTAAACACAGCATTTGTGTTCTTAGAAGGTTTAAACTTGTGATAATGTGCATTGAAGCTCAAACATGACTTGCTCTGCAAAAAAACTTTAAGACATGAAAAACTGTCTTCTGCATTGCAAATAACATTACATTTCATGAGAAAGAAACATCTTTCATGTACTTGAGCTTTACTCTTAAAATTGCATAAACCAACTTTCTCTCACTGAGAAAGAAGCTTTCCAGCAAATGTGGCTTTGGTTTCTCTTCATTTGCTTAGTTGCACTAAACACAGCATTGGTGTTCTTAGAAGGTTTAAACTAGTGATAATGTGCATTGAAGCTCAAACATGACTTGCTCTGCAAAAAACTTTAACGCATGAAAATCTGTCTTCTGCATTGCAAATAACATTACATTTCATGAGAAAGAAACATCTTTCATGTACTTGAGCTTTACTCTTAAAATTGCATAAACCAACTTTCTCTCACTGAGAAAGAAGCTTTCCAGCAAATGTGGCCTAGCTTTCTCTTCATTTGCTTAGTTGCACTAAACACAGCATTGGTGTTCTTAGAAGGTTTAAACTAGTGATAATGTGCATTGAAGCTCAAACATGACTTGCTCTGCAAAAAAACTTTAACCCATGAAAATCTGTCTTCTGCATTGCAAATAACATTACATTTCATGAGAAAAAACATCTTTCATGTACTTGAGTTTTACTCCTAAAATTGCATAAACCAACTTTCTTTCACTGAGAAAGAAGCTTTCCAGCAAATGTGGCCTAGCTTTCTCTTCATTTGCTTAGTTGCACTAAACACAGCATTGGTGTTCTTAGAAGGTTTAAACTAGTGATAATGTGCATTGAAGCTCAAACATGACTTGCTCTGCAAAAAAACTTTAAGACATGAAAAACTGTCTTCTGCATTGCAAATAACATTACATTTCATGAGAAAGAAACATCTTTCATGTTTTTGAGCTTTACTCTTAAAATTGCATAAACCAACTTTCTCTCACTGAGAAAGAAGCTTTCCAGCAAATGTGGCTTTGGTTTCTCTTCATTTGCTTAGTTGCACTAAACACAGCATTAGTGTTCTTAGAGGGTTTAAACTAGTGATAATGTGCATTGAAGCTCAAAAATGACCTGCTCTGCAAAAAAACTTTAACGCATGAAAATCTGTCTTCTGCATTGCAAATAACATTACATTTCATGAGAAAAAACATCTTTCATGCACTTGAGTTTTACTCTTAAAATTGCATAAACCAACTTTCTCTCACTGAGAAAGAAGCTTTCCAGCAAATGTGGCTTTGCTTTCTCTTCATTTGCTTAGTTGCACTAAACACAGCATTGGTGTTCTTAGAAGGTTTAAACTAGTGATAATGTGCATTGAAGCTCAAACATGACTTGCTCTGCAAAAAAACTTTAAGACATGAAAAACTGTCTTCTGCATTGCAAATAACATTACATTTCATGAGAAAGAAACATCTTTCATGTACTTGAGCTTTACTCTTAAAATTGTATAAACCAACTTTCTCTCACTGAGAAAGAAGCTTTCCAGCAAATGTGGCCTAGCTTTCTCTTCATTTGCTTAGTTGCACTAAACACAGCATTGGTGTTCTTAGAAGGTTTAAACTAGTGATAATGTGCATTGAAGCTCAAACATGACTTGCTCTGCAAAAAAACTTTAACCCATGAAAATCTGTCTTCTGCATTGCAAATAACATTACATTTCATGAGAAAGAAACATCTTTCATGTTTTTGAGCTTTACTCTTAAAATTGCATAAACCAACTTTCTCTCACTGAGAAAGAAGCTTTCCAGCAAATGTGGCTTTGGTTTCTCTTCATTTGCTTAGTTGCACTAAACACAGCATTAGTGTTCTTAGAGGGTTTAAACTAGTGATAATGTGCATTGAAGCTCAAAAATGACCTGCTCTGCAAAAAAACTTTAACGCATGAAAATCTGTCTTCTGCATTGCAAATAACATTACATTTCATGAGAAAAAACATCTTTCATGCACTTGAGTTTTACTCTTAAAATTGCATAAACCAACTTTCTCTCACTGAGAAAGAAGCTTTCCAGCAAATGTGGCTTTGCTTTCTCTTCATTTGCTTAGTTGCACTAAACACAGCATTGGTGTTCTTAGAAGGTTTAAACTAGTGATAATGTGCATTGAAGCTCAAACATGACTTGCTCTGCAAAAAAACTTTAAGACATGAAAAACTGTCTTCTGCATTGCAAATAACATTACATTTCATGAGAAAGAAACATCTTTCATGTACTTGAGCTTTACTCTTAAAATTGTATAAACCAACTTTCTCTCACTGAGAAAGAAGCTTTCCAGCAAATGTGGCCTAGCTTTCTCTTCATTTGCTTAGTTGCACTAAACACAGCATTGGTGTTCTTAGAAGGTTTAAACTAGTGATAATGTGCATTGAAGCTCAAACATGACTTGCTCTGCAAAAAAACTTTAACCCATGAAAATCTGTCTTCTGCATTGCAAATAACATTACATTTCATGAGAAAGAAAAATCTTTCATGTACTTGAGCTTTACTCTTAAAATTGCATAAACCAACTTTCTCTCACTGAGAAAGAAGCTTTCCAGCAAATGTGGCTTTGGTTTCTCTTCATTTGCTTAGTTGCACTAAACACAGCATTAGTGTTCTTAGAGGGTTTAAACTAGTGATAATGTGCATTGAAGCTCAAAAATGACCTGCTCTGCAAAAAAACTTTAACCCATGAAAATCTGTCTTCTGCATTGCAAATAACATTACATTTCATGAGAAAAAACATCTTTCATGTACTTGAGTTTTACTCCTAAAATTGCATAAACCAACTTTCTTTCACTGAGAAAGAAGCTTTCCAGCAAATGTGGCCTAGCTTTCTCTTCATTTGCTTAGTTGCACTAAACACAGCATTAGTGTTCTTAGAGGGTTTAAACTAGTGATAATGTGCATTGAAGCTCAAAAATGACCTGCTCTGCAAAAAAACTTTAACGCATGAAAATCTGTCTTCTGCATTGCAAATAACATTACATTTCATGAGAAAAAACATCTTTCATGCACTTGAGTTTTACTCTTAAAATTGCATAAACCAACTTTCTCTCACTGAGAAAGAAGCTTTCCAGCAAATGTGGCTTTGCTTTCTCTTCATTTGCTTAGTTGCACTAAACACAGCATTGGTGTTCTTAGAAGGTTTAAACTAGTGATAATGTGCATTGAAGCTCAAACATGACTTGCTCTGCAAAAAAACTTTAAGACATGAAAAACTGTCTTCTGCATTGCAAATAACATTACATTTCATGAGAAAGAAACATCTTTCATGTACTTGAGCTTTACTCTTAAAATTGTATAAACCAACTTTCTCTCACTGAGAAAGAAGCTTTCCAGCAAATCTGGCCTAGCTTTCTCTTCATTTGCTTAGTTGCACTAAACACAGCATTGGTGTTCTTAGAAGGTTTAAACTAGTGATAATGTGCATTGAAGCTCAAACATGACTTGCTCTGCAAAAAAACTTTAACCCATGAAAATCTGTCTTCTGCATTGCAAATAACATTACATTTCATGAGAAAGAAACATCTTTCATGTTTTTGAGCTTTACTCTTAAAATTGCATAAACCAACTTTCTCTCACTGAGAAAGAAGCTTTCCAGCAAATGTGGCTTTGGTTTCTCTTCATTTGCTTAGTTGCACTAAACACAGCATTAGTGTTCTTAGAGGGTTTAAACTAGTGATAATGTGCATTGAAGCTCAAAAATGACCTGCTCTGCAAAAAAACTTTAACCCATGAAAATCTGTCTTCTGCATTGCAAATAACATTACATTTCATGAGAAAAAACATCTTTCATGTACTTGAGTTTTACTCCTAAAATTGCATAAACCAACTTTCTTTCACTGAGAAAGAAGCTTTCCAGCAAATGTGGCCTAGCTTTCTCTTCATTTGCTTAGTTGCACTAAACACAGCATTAGTGTTCTTAGAGGGTTTAAACTAGTGATAATGTGCATTGAAGCTCAAAAATGACCTGCTCTGCAAAAAAACTTTAACGCATGAAAATCTGTCTTCTGCATTGCAAATAACATTACATTTCATGAGAAAAAACATCTTTCATGCACTTGAGTTTTACTCTTAAAATTGCATAAACCAACTTTCTCTCACTGAGAAAGAAGCTTTCCAGCAAATGTGGCTTTGCTTTCTCTTCATTTGCTTAGTTGCACTAAACACAGCATTGGTGTTCTTAGAAGGTTTAAACTAGTGATAATGTGCATTGAAGCTCAAACATGACTTGCTCTGCAAAAAAACTTTAAGACATGAAAAACTGTCTTCTGCATTGCAAATAACATTACATTTCATGAGAAAGAAACATCTTTCATGTACTTGAGCTTTACTCTTAAAATTGTATAAACCAACTTTCTCTCACTGAGAAAGAAGCTTTCCAGCAAATCTGGCCTAGCTTTCTCTTCATTTGCTTAGTTGCACTAAACACAGCATTGGTGTTCTTAGAAGGTTTAAACTAGTGATAATGTGCATTGAAGCTCAAACATGACTTGCTCTGCAAAAAAACTTTAACCCATGAAAATCTGTCTTCTGCATTGCAAATAACATTACATTTCATGAGAAAGAAACATCTTTCATGTTTTTGAGCTTTACTCTTAAAATTGCATAAACCAACTTTCTCTCACTGAGAAAGAAGCTTTCCAGCAAATGTGGCTTTGGTTTCTCTTCATTTGCTTAGTTGCACTAAACACAGCATTAGTGTTCTTAGAGGGTTTAAACTAGTGATAATGTGCATTGAAGCTCAAAAATGACCTGTTCTGCAAAAAAACTTTAACGCATGAAAATCTGTCTTCTGCATTGCAAATAACATTACATTTCATGAGAAAAAACATCTTTCATGCACTTGAGTTTTACTCTTAAAATTGCATAAACCAACTTTCTCTCACTGAGAAAGAAGCTTTCCAGCAAATGTGGCTTTGCTTTCTCTTCATTTGCTTAGTTGCACTAAACACAGCATTGGTGTTCTTAGAAGGTTTAAACTAGTGATAATGTGCATTGAAGCTCAAACATGACTTGCTCTGCAAAAAAACTTTAAGACATGAAAAACTGTCTTCTGCATTGCAAATAACATTACATTTCATGAGAAAGAAACATCTTTCATGTACTTGAGCTTTACTCTTAAAATTGTATAAACCAACTTTCTCTCACTGAGAAAGAAGCTTTCCAGCAAATGTGGCCTAGCTTTCTCTTCATTTGCTTAGTTGCACTAAACACAGCATTGGTGTTCTTAGAAGGTTTAAACTAGTGATAATGTGCATTGAAGCTCAAACATGACTTGCTCTGCAAAAAAACTTTAAGACATGAAAAACTGTCTTCTGCATTGCAAATAACATTACATTTCATGAGAAAGAAACATCTTTCATGTACTTGAGCTTTACTCTTAAAATTGTATAAACCAACTTTCTCTCACTGAGAAAGAAGCTTTCCAGCAAATGTGGCCTAGCTTTCTCTTCATTTGCTTAGTTGCACTAAACACAGCATTGGTGTTCTTAGAAGGTTTAAACTAGTGATAATGTGCATTGAAGCTCAAACATGACTTGCTCTGCAAAAAAACTTTAACCCATGAAAATCTGTCTTCTGCATTGCAAATAACATTACATTTCATGAGAAAGAAACATCTTTCATGTTTTTGAGCTTTACTCTTAAAATTGCATAAACCAACTTTCTCTCACTGAGAAAGAAGCTTTCCAGCAAATGTGGCTTTGGTTTCTCTTCATTTGCTTAGTTGCACTAAACACAGCATTAGTGTTCTTAGAGGGTTTAAACTAGTGATAATGTGCATTGAAGCTCAAAAATGACCTGCTCTGCAAAAAAACTTTAAGACATGAAAAACTGTCTTCTGCATTGCAAATAACATTACATTTCATGAGAAAGAAACATCTTTCATGTACTTGAGCTTTACTCTTAAAATTGTATAAACCAACTTTCTCTCACTGAGAAAGAAGCTTTCCAGCAAATGTGGCCTAGCTTTCTCTTCATTTGCTTAGTTGCACTAAACACAGCATTGGTGTTCTTAGAAGGTTTAAACTAGTGATAATGTGCATTGAAGCTCAAACATGACTTGCTCTGCAAAAAAACTTTAACCCATGAAAATCTGTCTTCTGCATTGCAAATAACATTACATTTCATGAGAAAGAAACATCTTTCATGTACTTGAGCTTTACTCTTAAAATTGCATAAACCAACTTTCTCTCACTGAGAAAGAAGCTTTCCAGCAAATGTGGCTTTGGTTTCTCTTCATTTGCTTAGTTGCACTAAACACAGCATTAGTGTTCTTAGAGGGTTTAAACTAGTGATAATGTGCATTGAAGCTCAAAAATGACCTGCTCTGCAAAAAAACTTTAACCCATGAAAATCTGTCTTCTGCATTGCAAATAACATTACATTTCATGAGAAAAAACATCTTTCATGTACTTGAGTTTTACTCCTAAAATTGCATAAACCAACTTTCTTTCACTGAGAAAGAAGCTTTCCAGCAAATGTGGCCTAGCTTTCTCTTCATTTGCTTAGTTGCACTAAACACAGCATTTGTGTTCTTAGAAGGTTTAAACTAGTGATAATGTGCATTGAAGCTCAAACATGACTTGCTCTGCAAAAAAACTTTAAGACATGAAAAACTGTCTTCTGCATTGCAAATAACATTACATTTCATGAGAAAGAAACATCTTTCATGTACTTGAGCTTTACTCTTAAAATTGCATAAACCAACTTTCTCTCACTGAGAAAGAAGCTTTCCAGCAAATGTGGCTTTGGTTTCTCTTCATTTGCTTAGTTGCACTAAACACAGCATTGGTGTTCTTAGAAGGTTTAAACTAGTGATAATGTGCATTGAAGCTCAAACATGACTTGCTCTGCAAAAAACTTTAACGCATGAAAATCTGTCTTCTGCATTGCAAATAACATTACATTTCATGAGAAAGAAACATCTTTCATGTACTTGAGCTTTACTCTTAAAATTGCATAAACCAACTTTCTCTCACTGAGAAAGAAGCTTTCCAGCAAATGTGGCCTAGCTTTCTCTTCATTTGCTTAGTTGCACTAAACACAGCATTGGTGTTCTTAGAAGGTTTAAACTAGTGATAATGTGCATTGAAGCTCAAACATGACTTGCTCTGCAAAAAAACTTTAACCCATGAAAATCTGTCTTCTGCATTGCAAATAACATTACATTTCATGAGAAAAAACATCTTTCATGTACTTGAGTTTTACTCCTAAAATTGCATAAACCAACTTTCTTTCACTGAGAAAGAAGCTTTCCAGCAAATGTGGCCTAGCTTTCTCTTCATTTGCTTAGTTGCACTAAACACAGCATTGGTGTTCTTAGAAGGTTTAAACTAGTGATAATGTGCATTGAAGCTCAAACATGACTTGCTCTGCAAAAAAACTTTAAGACATGAAAAACTGTCTTCTGCATTGCAAATAACATTACATTTCATGAGAAAGAAACATCTTTCATGTTTTTGAGCTTTACTCTTAAAATTGCATAAACCAACTTTCTCTCACTGAGAAAGAAGCTTTCCAGCAAATGTGGCTTTGGTTTCTCTTCATTTGCTTAGTTGCACTAAACACAGCATTAGTGTTCTTAGAGGGTTTAAACTAGTGATAATGTGCATTGAAGCTCAAAAATGACCTGCTCTGCAAAAAAACTTTAACGCATGAAAATCTGTCTTCTGCATTGCAAATAACATTACATTTCATGAGAAAAAACATCTTTCATGCACTTGAGTTTTACTCTTAAAATTGCATAAACCAACTTTCTCTCACTGAGAAAGAAGCTTTCCAGCAAATGTGGCTTTGCTTTCTCTTCATTTGCTTAGTTGCACTAAACACAGCATTGGTGTTCTTAGAAGGTTTAAACTAGTGATAATGTGCATTGAAGCTCAAACATGACTTGCTCTGCAAAAAAACTTTAAGACATGAAAAACTGTCTTCTGCATTGCAAATAACATTACATTTCATGAGAAAGAAACATCTTTCATGTACTTGAGCTTTACTCTTAAAATTGTATAAACCAACTTTCTCTCACTGAGAAAGAAGCTTTCCAGCAAATGTGGCCTAGCTTTCTCTTCATTTGCTTAGTTGCACTAAACACAGCATTGGTGTTCTTAGAAGGTTTAAACTAGTGATAATGTGCATTGAAGCTCAAACATGACTTGCTCTGCAAAAAAACTTTAACCCATGAAAATCTGTCTTCTGCATTGCAAATAACATTACATTTCATGAGAAAGAAACATCTTTCATGTTTTTGAGCTTTACTCTTAAAATTGCATAAACCAACTTTCTCTCACTGAGAAAGAAGCTTTCCAGCAAATGTGGCTTTGGTTTCTCTTCATTTGCTTAGTTGCACTAAACACAGCATTAGTGTTCTTAGAGGGTTTAAACTAGTGATAATGTGCATTGAAGCTCAAAAATGACCTGCTCTGCAAAAAAACTTTAACGCATGAAAATCTGTCTTCTGCATTGCAAATAACATTACATTTCATGAGAAAAAACATCTTTCATGCACTTGAGTTTTACTCTTAAAATTGCATAAACCAACTTTCTCTCACTGAGAAAGAAGCTTTCCAGCAAATGTGGCTTTGCTTTCTCTTCATTTGCTTAGTTGCACTAAACACAGCATTGGTGTTCTTAGAAGGTTTAAACTAGTGATAATGTGCATTGAAGCTCAAACATGACTTGCTCTGCAAAAAAACTTTAAGACATGAAAAACTGTCTTCTGCATTGCAAATAACATTACATTTCATGAGAAAGAAACATCTTTCATGTACTTGAGCTTTACTCTTAAAATTGTATAAACCAACTTTCTCTCACTGAGAAAGAAGCTTTCCAGCAAATGTGGCCTAGCTTTCTCTTCATTTGCTTAGTTGCACTAAACACAGCATTGGTGTTCTTAGAAGGTTTAAACTAGTGATAATGTGCATTGAAGCTCAAACATGACTTGCTCTGCAAAAAAACTTTAACCCATGAAAATCTGTCTTCTGCATTGCAAATAACATTACATTTCATGAGAAAGAAAAATCTTTCATGTACTTGAGCTTTACTCTTAAAATTGCATAAACCAACTTTCTCTCACTGAGAAAGAAGCTTTCCAGCAAATGTGGCCTAGCTTTCTCTTCATTTGCTTAGTTGCACTAAACACAGCATTAGTGTTCTTAGAGGGTTTAAACTAGTGATAATGTGCATTGAAGCTCAAAAATGACCTGCTCTGCAAAAAAACTTTAACGCATGAAAATCTGTCTTCTGCATTGCAAATAACATTACATTTCATGAGAAAAAACATCTTTCATGCACTTGAGTTTTACTCTTAAAATTGCATAAACCAACTTTCTCTCACTGAGAAAGAAGCTTTCCAGCAAATGTGGCTTTGCTTTCTCTTCATTTGCTTAGTTGCACTAAACACAGCATTGGTGTTCTTAGAAGGTTTAAACTAGTGATAATGTGCATTGAAGCTCAAACATGACTTGCTCTGCAAAAAAACTTTAAGACATGAAAAACTGTCTTCTGCATTGCAAATAACATTACATTTCATGAGAAAGAAACATCTTTCATGTACTTGAGCTTTACTCTTAAAATTGTATAAACCAACTTTCTCTCACTGAGAAAGAAGCTTTCCAGCAAATCTGGCCTAGCTTTCTCTTCATTTGCTTAGTTGCACTAAACACAGCATTGGTGTTCTTAGAAGGTTTAAACTAGTGATAATGTGCATTGAAGCTCAAACATGACTTGCTCTGCAAAAAAACTTTAACCCATGAAAATCTGTCTTCTGCATTGCAAATAACATTACATTTCATGAGAAAGAAACATCTTTCATGTTTTTGAGCTTTACTCTTAAAATTGCATAAACCAACTTTCTCTCACTGAGAAAGAAGCTTTCCAGCAAATGTGGCTTTGGTTTCTCTTCATTTGCTTAGTTGCACTAAACACAGCATTAGTGTTCTTAGAGGGTTTAAACTAGTGATAATGTGCATTGAAGCTCAAAAATGACCTGTTCTGCAAAAAAACTTTAACGCATGAAAATCTGTCTTCTGCATTGCAAATAACATTACATTTCATGAGAAAAAACATCTTTCATGCACTTGAGTTTTACTCTTAAAATTGCATAAACCAACTTTCTCTCACTGAGAAAGAAGCTTTCCAGCAAATGTGGCTTTGCTTTCTCTTCATTTGCTTAGTTGCACTAAACACAGCATTGGTGTTCTTAGAAGGTTTAAACTAGTGATAATGTGCATTGAAGCTCAAACATGACTTGCTCTGCAAAAAAACTTTAAGACATGAAAAACTGTCTTCTGCATTGCAAATAACATTACATTTCATGAGAAAGAAACATCTTTCATGTACTTGAGCTTTACTCTTAAAATTGTATAAACCAACTTTCTCTCACTGAGAAAGAAGCTTTCCAGCAAATGTGGCCTAGCTTTCTCTTCATTTGCTTAGTTGCACTAAACACAGCATTGGTGTTCTTAGAAGGTTTAAACTAGTGATAATGTGCATTGAAGCTCAAACATGACTTGCTCTGCAAAAAAACTTTAAGACATGAAAAACTGTCTTCTGCATTGCAAATAACATTACATTTCATGAGAAAGAAACATCTTTCATGTACTTGAGCTTTACTCTTAAAATTGTATAAACCAACTTTCTCTCACTGAGAAAGAAGCTTTCCAGCAAATGTGGCCTAGCTTTCTCTTCATTTGCTTAGTTGCACTAAACACAGCATTGGTGTTCTTAGAAGGTTTAAACTAGTGATAATGTGCATTGAAGCTCAAACATGACTTGCTCTGCAAAAAAACTTTAACCCATGAAAATCTGTCTTCTGCATTGCAAATAACATTACATTTCATGAGAAAGAAACATCTTTCATGTTTTTGAGCTTTACTCTTAAAATTGCATAAACCAACTTTCTCTCACTGAGAAAGAAGCTTTCCAGCAAATGTGGCTTTGGTTTCTCTTCATTTGCTTAGTTGCACTAAACACAGCATTAGTGTTCTTAGAGGGTTTAAACTAGTGATAATGTGCATTGAAGCTCAAAAATGACCTGCTCTGCAAAAAAACTTTAAGACATGAAAAACTGTCTTCTGCATTGCAAATAACATTACATTTCATGAGAAAGAAACATCTTTCATGTACTTGAGCTTTACTCTTAAAATTGTATAAACCAACTTTCTCTCACTGAGAAAGAAGCTTTCCAGCAAATGTGGCCTAGCTTTCTCTTCATTTGCTTAGTTGCACTAAACACAGCATTGGTGTTCTTAGAAGGTTTAAACTAGTGATAATGTGCATTGAAGCTCAAACATGACTTGCTCTGCAAAAAAACTTTAACCCATGAAAATCTGTCTTCTGCATTGCAAATAACATTACATTTCATGAGAAAGAAACATCTTTCATGTACTTGAGCTTTACTCTTAAAATTGCATAAACCAACTTTCTCTCACTGAGAAAGAAGCTTTCCAGCAAATGTGGCTTTGGTTTCTCTTCATTTGCTTAGTTGCACTAAACACAGCATTAGTGTTCTTAGAGGGTTTAAACTAGTGATAATGTGCATTGAAGCTCAAAAATGACCTGCTCTGCAAAAAAACTTTAACCCATGAAAATCTGTCTTCTGCATTGCAAATAACATTACATTTCATGAGAAAAAACATCTTTCATGTACTTGAGTTTTACTCCTAAAATTGCATAAACCAACTTTCTTTCACTGAGAAAGAAGCTTTCCAGCAAATGTGGCCTAGCTTTCTCTTCATTTGCTTAGTTGCACTAAACACAGCATTTGTGTTCTTAGAAGGTTTAAACTAGTGATAATGTGCATTGAAGCTCAAACATGACTTGCTCTGCAAAAAAACTTTAAGACATGAAAAACTGTCTTCTGCATTGCAAATAACATTACATTTCATGAGAAAGAAACATCTTTCATGTACTTGAGCTTTACTCTTAAAATTGCATAAACCAACTTTCTCTCACTGAGAAAGAAGCTTTCCAGCAAATGTGGCTTTGGTTTCTCTTCATTTGCTTAGTTGCACTAAACACAGCATTGGTGTTCTTAGAAGGTTTAAACTAGTGATAATGTGCATTGAAGCTCAAACATGACTTGCTCTGCAAAAAACTTTAACGCATGAAAATCTGTCTTCTGCATTGCAAATAACATTACATTTCATGAGAAAGAAACATCTTTCATGTACTTGAGCTTTACTCTTAAAATTGCATAAACCAACTTTCTCTCACTGAGAAAGAAGCTTTCCAGCAAATGTGGCCTAGCTTTCTCTTCATTTGCTTAGTTGCACTAAACACAGCATTGGTGTTCTTAGAAGGTTTAAACTAGTGATAATGTGCATTGAAGCTCAAACATGACTTGCTCTGCAAAAAAACTTTAACCCATGAAAATCTGTCTTCTGCATTGCAAATAACATTACATTTCATGAGAAAAAACATCTTTCATGTACTTGAGTTTTACTCCTAAAATTGCATAAACCAACTTTCTTTCACTGAGAAAGAAGCTTTCCAGCAAATGTGGCCTAGCTTTCTCTTCATTTGCTTAGTTGCACTAAACACAGCATTGGTGTTCTTAGAAGGTTTAAACTAGTGATAATGTGCATTGAAGCTCAAACATGACTTGCTCTGCAAAAAAACTTTAAGACATGAAAAACTGTCTTCTGCATTGCAAATAACATTACATTTCATGAGAAAGAAACATCTTTCATGTTTTTGAGCTTTACTCTTAAAATTGCATAAACCAACTTTCTCTCACTGAGAAAGAAGCTTTCCAGCAAATGTGGCTTTGGTTTCTCTTCATTTGCTTAGTTGCACTAAACACAGCATTAGTGTTCTTAGAGGGTTTAAACTAGTGATAATGTGCATTGAAGCTCAAAAATGACCTGCTCTGCAAAAAAACTTTAACGCATGAAAATCTGTCTTCTGCATTGCAAATAACATTACATTTCATGAGAAAAAACATCTTTCATGCACTTGAGTTTTACTCTTAAAATTGCATAAACCAACTTTCTCTCACTGAGAAAGAAGCTTTCCAGCAAATGTGGCTTTGCTTTCTCTTCATTTGCTTAGTTGCACTAAACACAGCATTGGTGTTCTTAGAAGGTTTAAACTAGTGATAATGTGCATTGAAGCTCAAACATGACTTGCTCTGCAAAAAAACTTTAAGACATGAAAAACTGTCTTCTGCATTGCAAATAACATTACATTTCATGAGAAAGAAACATCTTTCATGTACTTGAGCTTTACTCTTAAAATTGTATAAACCAACTTTCTCTCACTGAGAAAGAAGCTTTCCAGCAAATGTGGCCTAGCTTTCTCTTCATTTGCTTAGTTGCACTAAACACAGCATTGGTGTTCTTAGAAGGTTTAAACTAGTGATAATGTGCATTGAAGCTCAAACATGACTTGCTCTGCAAAAAAACTTTAACCCATGAAAATCTGTCTTCTGCATTGCAAATAACATTACATTTCATGAGAAAGAAACATCTTTCATGTTTTTGAGCTTTACTCTTAAAATTGCATAAACCAACTTTCTCTCACTGAGAAAGAAGCTTTCCAGCAAATGTGGCTTTGGTTTCTCTTCATTTGCTTAGTTGCACTAAACACAGCATTAGTGTTCTTAGAGGGTTTAAACTAGTGATAATGTGCATTGAAGCTCAAAAATGACCTGCTCTGCAAAAAAACTTTAACGCATGAAAATCTGTCTTCTGCATTGCAAATAACATTACATTTCATGAGAAAAAACATCTTTCATGCACTTGAGTTTTACTCTTAAAATTGCATAAACCAACTTTCTCTCACTGAGAAAGAAGCTTTCCAGCAAATGTGGCTTTGCTTTCTCTTCATTTGCTTAGTTGCACTAAACACAGCATTGGTGTTCTTAGAAGGTTTAAACTAGTGATAATGTGCATTGAAGCTCAAACATGACTTGCTCTGCAAAAAAACTTTAAGACATGAAAAACTGTCTTCTGCATTGCAAATAACATTACATTTCATGAGAAAGAAACATCTTTCATGTACTTGAGCTTTACTCTTAAAATTGTATAAACCAACTTTCTCTCACTGAGAAAGAAGCTTTCCAGCAAATGTGGCCTAGCTTTCTCTTCATTTGCTTAGTTGCACTAAACACAGCATTGGTGTTCTTAGAAGGTTTAAACTAGTGATAATGTGCATTGAAGCTCAAACATGACTTGCTCTGCAAAAAAACTTTAACCCATGAAAATCTGTCTTCTGCATTGCAAATAACATTACATTTCATGAGAAAGAAAAATCTTTCATGTACTTGAGCTTTACTCTTAAAATTGCATAAACCAACTTTCTCTCACTGAGAAAGAAGCTTTCCAGCAAATGTGGCCTAGCTTTCTCTTCATTTGCTTAGTTGCACTAAACACAGCATTAGTGTTCTTAGAGGGTTTAAACTAGTGATAATGTGCATTGAAGCTCAAAAATGACCTGCTCTGCAAAAAAACTTTAACGCATGAAAATCTGTCTTCTGCATTGCAAATAACATTACATTTCATGAGAAAAAACATCTTTCATGCACTTGAGTTTTACTCTTAAAATTGCATAAACCAACTTTCTCTCACTGAGAAAGAAGCTTTCCAGCAAATGTGGCTTTGCTTTCTCTTCATTTGCTTAGTTGCACTAAACACAGCATTGGTGTTCTTAGAAGGTTTAAACTAGTGATAATGTGCATTGAAGCTCAAACATGACTTGCTCTGCAAAAAAACTTTAAGACATGAAAAACTGTCTTCTGCATTGCAAATAACATTACATTTCATGAGAAAGAAACATCTTTCATGTACTTGAGCTTTACTCTTAAAATTGTATAAACCAACTTTCTCTCACTGAGAAAGAAGCTTTCCAGCAAATCTGGCCTAGCTTTCTCTTCATTTGCTTAGTTGCACTAAACACAGCATTGGTGTTCTTAGAAGGTTTAAACTAGTGATAATGTGCATTGAAGCTCAAACATGACTTGCTCTGCAAAAAAACTTTAACCCATGAAAATCTGTCTTCTGCATTGCAAATAACATTACATTTCATGAGAAAGAAACATCTTTCATGTTTTTGAGCTTTACTCTTAAAATTGCATAAACCAACTTTCTCTCACTGAGAAAGAAGCTTTCCAGCAAATGTGGCTTTGGTTTCTCTTCATTTGCTTAGTTGCACTAAACACAGCATTAGTGTTCTTAGAGGGTTTAAACTAGTGATAATGTGCATTGAAGCTCAAAAATGACCTGTTCTGCAAAAAAACTTTAACGCATGAAAATCTGTCTTCTGCATTGCAAATAACATTACATTTCATGAGAAAAAACATCTTTCATGCACTTGAGTTTTACTCTTAAAATTGCATAAACCAACTTTCTCTCACTGAGAAAGAAGCTTTCCAGCAAATGTGGCTTTGCTTTCTCTTCATTTGCTTAGTTGCACTAAACACAGCATTGGTGTTCTTAGAAGGTTTAAACTAGTGATAATGTGCATTGAAGCTCAAACATGACTTGCTCTGCAAAAAAACTTTAAGACATGAAAAACTGTCTTCTGCATTGCAAATAACATTACATTTCATGAGAAAGAAACATCTTTCATGTACTTGAGCTTTACTCTTAAAATTGTATAAACCAACTTTCTCTCACTGAGAAAGAAGCTTTCCAGCAAATGTGGCCTAGCTTTCTCTTCATTTGCTTAGTTGCACTAAACACAGCATTGGTGTTCTTAGAAGGTTTAAACTAGTGATAATGTGCATTGAAGCTCAAACATGACTTGCTCTGCAAAAAAACTTTAAGACATGAAAAACTGTCTTCTGCATTGCAAATAACATTACATTTCATGAGAAAGAAACATCTTTCATGTACTTGAGCTTTACTCTTAAAATTGTATAAACCAACTTTCTCTCACTGAGAAAGAAGCTTTCCAGCAAATGTGGCCTAGCTTTCTCTTCATTTGCTTAGTTGCACTAAACACAGCATTGGTGTTCTTAGAAGGTTTAAACTAGTGATAATGTGCATTGAAGCTCAAACATGACTTGCTCTGCAAAAAAACTTTAACCCATGAAAATCTGTCTTCTGCATTGCAAATAACATTACATTTCATGAGAAAGAAACATCTTTCATGTTTTTGAGCTTTACTCTTAAAATTGCATAAACCAACTTTCTCTCACTGAGAAAGAAGCTTTCCAGCAAATGTGGCTTTGGTTTCTCTTCATTTGCTTAGTTGCACTAAACACAGCATTAGTGTTCTTAGAGGGTTTAAACTAGTGATAATGTGCATTGAAGCTCAAAAATGACCTGCTCTGCAAAAAAACTTTAAGACATGAAAAACTGTCTTCTGCATTGCAAATAACATTACATTTCATGAGAAAGAAACATCTTTCATGTACTTGAGCTTTACTCTTAAAATTGTATAAACCAACTTTCTCTCACTGAGAAAGAAGCTTTCCAGCAAATGTGGCCTAGCTTTCTCTTCATTTGCTTAGTTGCACTAAACACAGCATTGGTGTTCTTAGAAGGTTTAAACTAGTGATAATGTGCATTGAAGCTCAAACATGACTTGCTCTGCAAAAAAACTTTAACCCATGAAAATCTGTCTTCTGCATTGCAAATAACATTACATTTCATGAGAAAGAAACATCTTTCATGTACTTGAGCTTTACTCTTAAAATTGCATAAACCAACTTTCTCTCACTGAGAAAGAAGCTTTCCAGCAAATGTGGCTTTGGTTTCTCTTCATTTGCTTAGTTGCACTAAACACAGCATTAGTGTTCTTAGAGGGTTTAAACTAGTGATAATGTGCATTGAAGCTCAAAAATGACCTGCTCTGCAAAAAAACTTTAACCCATGAAAATCTGTCTTCTGCATTGCAAATAACATTACATTTCATGAGAAAAAACATCTTTCATGTACTTGAGTTTTACTCCTAAAATTGCATAAACCAACTTTCTTTCACTGAGAAAGAAGCTTTCCAGCAAATGTGGCCTAGCTTTCTCTTCATTTGCTTAGTTGCACTAAACACAGCATTTGTGTTCTTAGAAGGTTTAAACTAGTGATAATGTGCATTGAAGCTCAAACATGACTTGCTCTGCAAAAAAACTTTAAGACATGAAAAACTGTCTTCTGCATTGCAAATAACATTACATTTCATGAGAAAGAAACATCTTTCATGTACTTGAGCTTTACTCTTAAAATTGCATAAACCAACTTTCTCTCACTGAGAAAGAAGCTTTCCAGCAAATGTGGCTTTGGTTTCTCTTCATTTGCTTAGTTGCACTAAACACAGCATTAGTGTTCTTAGAGTGTTTAAACTAGTGATAATGTGCATTGAAGCTCAAAAATGACCTGCTCTGCAAAAAACTTTAACCCATGAAAATCTGTCTTCTGCATTGCAAATAACATTACATTTCATGAGAAAAAACATCTTTCATGTACTTGAGCTTTACTCTTAAAATTGCATAAACCAACTTTCTCTCACTGAGAAAGAAGCTTTCCAGCAAATGTGGCCTAGCTTTCTCTTCATTTGCTTAGTTGCACTAAACACAGCATTGGTGTTCTTAGAAGGTTTAAACTAGTGATAATGTGCATTGAAGCTCAAACATGACTTGCTCTGCAAAAAAACTTTGAGACATGATAAACTGTCTTCTGCATTGCAAATAACATTACATTTCATGAGAAAGAAACATCTTTCATTTACTTGAGCTTTACTCTTAAAATTGCATAAACCAACTTTCTCTCACTGAGAAAGAAGCTTTCCAGCAAATGTGGCCTAGCTTTCTCTTCATTTGCTTAGTTGCACTAAACACAGCATTGGTGTTCTTAGAAGGTTTAAACTAGTGATAATGTGCATTGAAGCTCAAACATGACTTGCTCTGCAAAAAAACTTTAAGACATGAAAAACTGTCTTCTGCATTGCAAATAACATTACATTTCATGAGAAAGAAACATCTTTCATGTTTTTGAGCTTTACTCTTAAAATTGCATAAACCAACTTTCTCTCACTGAGAAAGAAGCTTTCCAGCAAATGTGGCTTTGGTTTCTCTTCATTTGCTTAGTTGCACTAAACACAGCATTAGTGTTCTTAGAGGGTTTAAACTAGTGATAATGTGCATTGAAGCTCAAAAATGACCTGCTCTGCAAAAAAACTTTAACGCATGAAAATCTGTCTTCTGCATTGCAAATAACATTACATTTCATGAGAAAAAACATCTTTCATGCACTTGAGTTTTACTCTTAAAATTGCATAAACCAACTTTCTCTCACTGAGAAAGAAGCTTTCCAGCAAATGTGGCTTTGCTTTCTCTTCATTTGCTTAGTTGCACTAAACACAGCATTGGTGTTCTTAGAAGGTTTAAACTAGTGATAATGTGCATTGAAGCTCAAACATGACTTGCTCTGCAAAAAAACTTTAAGACATGAAAAACTGTCTTCTGCATTGCAAATAACATTACATTTCATGAGAAAGAAACATCTTTCATGTACTTGAGCTTTACTCTTAAAATTGTATAAACCAACTTTCTCTCACTGAGAAAGAAGCTTTCCAGCAAATGTGGCCTAGCTTTCTCTTCATTTGCTTAGTTGCACTAAACACAGCATTGGTGTTCTTAGAAGGTTTAAACTAGTGATAATGTGCATTGAAGCTCAAACATGACTTGCTCTGCAAAAAAACTTTAACCCATGAAAATCTGTCTTCTGCATTGCAAATAACATTACATTTCATGAGAAAGAAACATCTTTCATGTTTTTGAGCTTTACTCTTAAAATTGCATAAACCAACTTTCTCTCACTGAGAAAGAAGCTTTCCAGCAAATGTGGCTTTGGTTTCTCTTCATTTGCTTAGTTGCACTAAACACAGCATTAGTGTTCTTAGAGGGTTTAAACTAGTGATAATGTGCATTGAAGCTCAAAAATGACCTGCTCTGCAAAAAAACTTTAACGCATGAAAATCTGTCTTCTGCATTGCAAATAACATTACATTTCATGAGAAAAAACATCTTTCATGCACTTGAGTTTTACTCTTAAAATTGCATAAACCAACTTTCTCTCACTGAGAAAGAAGCTTTCCAGCAAATGTGGCTTTGCTTTCTCTTCATTTGCTTAGTTGCACTAAACACAGCATTGGTGTTCTTAGAAGGTTTAAACTAGTGATAATGTGCATTGAAGCTCAAACATGACTTGCTCTGCAAAAAAACTTTAAGACATGAAAAACTGTCTTCTGCATTGCAAATAACATTACATTTCATGAGAAAGAAACATCTTTCATGTACTTGAGCTTTACTCTTAAAATTGTATAAACCAACTTTCTCTCACTGAGAAAGAAGCTTTCCAGCAAATGTGGCCTAGCTTTCTCTTCATTTGCTTAGTTGCACTAAACACAGCATTGGTGTTCTTAGAAGGTTTAAACTAGTGATAATGTGCATTGAAGCTCAAACATGACTTGCTCTGCAAAAAAACTTTAACCCATGAAAATCTGTCTTCTGCATTGCAAATAACATTACATTTCATGAGAAAGAAAAATCTTTCATGTACTTGAGCTTTACTCTTAAAATTGCATAAACCAACTTTCTCTCACTGAGAAAGAAGCTTTCCAGCAAATGTGGCTTTGGTTTCTCTTCATTTGCTTAGTTGCACTAAACACAGCATTAGTGTTCTTAGAGGGTTTAAACTAGTGATAATGTGCATTGAAGCTCAAAAATGACCTGCTCTGCAAAAAAACTTTAACCCATGAAAATCTGTCTTCTGCATTGCAAATAACATTACATTTCATGAGAAAAAACATCTTTCATGTACTTGAGTTTTACTCCTAAAATTGCATAAACCAACTTTCTTTCACTGAGAAAGAAGCTTTCCAGCAAATGTGGCCTAGCTTTCTCTTCATTTGCTTAGTTGCACTAAACACAGCATTAGTGTTCTTAGAGGGTTTAAACTAGTGATAATGTGCATTGAAGCTCAAAAATGACCTGCTCTGCAAAAAAACTTTAACGCATGAAAATCTGTCTTCTGCATTGCAAATAACATTACATTTCATGAGAAAAAACATCTTTCATGCACTTGAGTTTTACTCTTAAAATTGCATAAACCAACTTTCTCTCACTGAGAAAGAAGCTTTCCAGCAAATGTGGCTTTGCTTTCTCTTCATTTGCTTAGTTGCACTAAACACAGCATTGGTGTTCTTAGAAGGTTTAAACTAGTGATAATGTGCATTGAAGCTCAAACATGACTTGCTCTGCAAAAAAACTTTAAGACATGAAAAACTGTCTTCTGCATTGCAAATAACATTACATTTCATGAGAAAGAAACATCTTTCATGTACTTGAGCTTTACTCTTAAAATTGTATAAACCAACTTTCTCTCACTGAGAAAGAAGCTTTCCAGCAAATGTGGCCTAGCTTTCTCTTCATTTGCTTAGTTGCACTAAACACAGCATTGGTGTTCTTAGAAGGTTTAAACTAGTGATAATGTGCATTGAAGCTCAAACATGACTTGCTCTGCAAAAAAACTTTAACCCATGAAAATCTGTCTTCTGCATTGCAAATAACATTACATTTCATGAGAAAGAAACATCTTTCATGTTTTTGAGCTTTACTCTTAAAATTGCATAAACCAACTTTCTCTCACTGAGAAAGAAGCTTTCCAGCAAATGTGGCTTTGGTTTCTCTTCATTTGCTTAGTTGCACTAAACACAGCATTAGTGTTCTTAGAGGGTTTAAACTAGTGATAATGTGCATTGAAGCTCAAAAATGACCTGCTCTGCAAAAAAACTTTAACGCATGAAAATCTGTCTTCTGCATTGCAAATAACATTACATTTCATGAGAAAAAACATCTTTCATGCACTTGAGTTTTACTCTTAAAATTGCATAAACCAACTTTCTCTCACTGAGAAAGAAGCTTTCCAGCAAATGTGGCTTTGCTTTCTCTTCATTTGCTTAGTTGCACTAAACACAGCATTGGTGTTCTTAGAAGGTTTAAACTAGTGATAATGTGCATTGAAGCTCAAACATGACTTGCTCTGCAAAAAAACTTTAAGACATGAAAAACTGTCTTCTGCATTGCAAATAACATTACATTTCATGAGAAAGAAACATCTTTCATGTACTTGAGCTTTACTCTTAAAATTGTATAAACCAACTTTCTCTCACTGAGAAAGAAGCTTTCCAGCAAATGTGGCCTAGCTTTCTCTTCATTTGCTTAGTTGCACTAAACACAGCATTGGTGTTCTTAGAAGGTTTAAACTAGTGATAATGTGCATTGAAGCTCAAACATGACTTGCTCTGCAAAAAAACTTTAACCCATGAAAATCTGTCTTCTGCATTGCAAATAACATTACATTTCATGAGAAAGAAAAATCTTTCATGTACTTGAGCTTTACTCTTAAAATTGCATAAACCAACTTTCTCTCACTGAGAAAGAAGCTTTCCAGCAAATGTGGCTTTGGTTTCTCTTCATTTGCTTAGTTGCACTAAACACAGCATTAGTGTTCTTAGAGGGTTTAAACTAGTGATAATGTGCATTGAAGCTCAAAAATGACCTGCTCTGCAAAAAAACTTTAACCCATGAAAATCTGTCTTCTGCATTGCAAATAACATTACATTTCATGAGAAAAAACATCTTTCATGTACTTGAGTTTTACTCCTAAAATTGCATAAACCAACTTTCTTTCACTGAGAAAGAAGCTTTCCAGCAAATGTGGCCTAGCTTTCTCTTCATTTGCTTAGTTGCACTAAACACAGCATTAGTGTTCTTAGAGGGTTTAAACTAGTGATAATGTGCATTGAAGCTCAAAAATGACCTGCTCTGCAAAAAAACTTTAACGCATGAAAATCTGTCTTCTGCATTGCAAATAACATTACATTTCATGAGAAAAAACATCTTTCATGCACTTGAGTTTTACTCTTAAAATTGCATAAACCAACTTTCTCTCACTGAGAAAGAAGCTTTCCAGCAAATGTGGCTTTGCTTTCTCTTCATTTGCTTAGTTGCACTAAACACAGCATTGGTGTTCTTAGAAGGTTTAAACTAGTGATAATGTGCATTGAAGCTCAAACATGACTTGCTCTGCAAAAAAACTTTAAGACATGAAAAACTGTCTTCTGCATTGCAAATAACATTACATTTCATGAGAAAGAAACATCTTTCATGTACTTGAGCTTTACTCTTAAAATTGTATAAACCAACTTTCTCTCACTGAGAAAGAAGCTTTCCAGCAAATGTGGCCTAGCTTTCTCTTCATTTGCTTAGTTGCACTAAACACAGCATTGGTGTTCTTAGAAGGTTTAAACTAGTGATAATGTGCATTGAAGCTCAAACATGACTTGCTCTGCAAAAAAACTTTAACCCATGAAAATCTGTCTTCTGCATTGCAAATAACATTACATTTCATGAGAAAGAAACATCTTTCATGTACTTGAGCTTTACTCTTAAAATTGCATAAACCAACTTTCTCTCACTGAGAAAGAAGCTTTCCAGCAAATGTGGCTTTGGTTTCTCTTCATTTGCTTAGTTGCACTAAACACAGCATTAGTGTTCTTAGAGGGTTTAAACTAGTGATAATGTGCATTGAAGCTCAAAAATGACCTGCTCTGCAAAAAAACTTTAACCCATGAAAATCTGTCTTCTGCATTGCAAATAACATTACATTTCATGAGAAAAAACATCTTTCATGTACTTGAGTTTTACTCCTAAAATTGCATAAACCAACTTTCTTTCACTGAGAAAGAAGCTTTCCAGCAAATGTGGCCTAGCTTTCTCTTCATTTGCTTAGTTGCACTAAACACAGCATTTGTGTTCTTAGAAGGTTTAAACTAGTGATAATGTGCATTGAAGCTCAAACATGACTTGCTCTGCAAAAAAACTTTAAGACATGAAAAACTGTCTTCTGCATTGCAAATAACATTACATTTCATGAGAAAGAAACATCTTTCATGTACTTGAGCTTTACTCTTAAAACTGCATAAACCAACTTTCTCTCACTGAGAAAGAAGCTTTCCAGCAAATGTGGCTTTGCTTTCTCTTCATTTGCTTAGTTGCACTAAACACAGCATTGGTGTTCTTAGAAGGTTTAAACTTGTGATAATGTGCATCGAAGCTCAAACATGACTTGCTCTGCAAAAAAACTTTAAGACATGAAAATCTGTCTTCTGCATTGCAAATAACATTACATTTCATGAGAAAAAACATCTTTCATGTACTTGAGTTTTACTCCTAAAATTGCATAAACCAACTTTCTTTCACTGAGAAAGAAGCTTTCCAGCAAATGTGGCCTAGCTTTCTCTTCATTTGCTTAGTTGCACTAAACACAGCATTGGTGTTCTTAGAAGGTTTAAACTAGTGATAATGTGCATTGAAGCTCAAACATGACTTGCTCTGCAAAAAACTTTAACGCATGAAAATCTGTCTTCTGCATTGCAAATAACATTACATTTCATGAGAAAGAAACATCTTTCATGTACTTGAGCTTTACTCTTAAAATTGCATAAACCAACTTTCTCTCACTGAGAAAGAAGCTTTCCAGCAAATGTGGCCTAGCTTTCTCTTCATTTGCTTAGTTGCACTAAACACAGCATTGGTGTTCTTAGAAGGTTTAAACTAGTGATAATGTGCATTGAAGCTCAAACATGACTTGCTCTGCAAAAAAACTTTAACCCATGAAAATCTGTCTTCTGCATTGCAAATAACATTACATTTCATGAGAAAAAACATCTTTCATGTACTTGAGTTTTACTCCTAAAATTGCATAAACCAACTTTCTTTCACTGAGAAAGAAGCTTTCCAGCAAATGTGGCCTAGCTTTCTCTTCATTTGCTTAGTTGCACTAAACACAGCATTGGTGTTCTTAGAAGGTTTAAACTAGTGATAATGTGCATTGAAGCTCAAACATGACTTGCTCTGCAAAAAAACTTTAAGACATGAAAAACTGTCTTCTGCATTGCAAATAACATTACATTTCATGAGAAAGAAACATCTTTCATGTTTTTGAGCTTTACTCTTAAAATTGCATAAACCAACTTTCTCTCACTGAGAAAGAAGCTTTCCAGCAAATGTGGCTTTGGTTTCTCTTCATTTGCTTAGTTGCACTAAACACAGCATTAGTGTTCTTAGAGGGTTTAAACTAGTGATAATGTGCATTGAAGCTCAAAAATGACCTGCTCTGCAAAAAAACTTTAACGCATGAAAATCTGTCTTCTGCATTGCAAATAACATTACATTTCATGAGAAAAAACATCTTTCATGCACTTGAGTTTTACTCTTAAAATTGCATAAACCAACTTTCTCTCACTGAGAAAGAAGCTTTCCAGCAAATGTGGCTTTGCTTTCTCTTCATTTGCTTAGTTGCACTAAACACAGCATTGGTGTTCTTAGAAGGTTTAAACTAGTGATAATGTGCATTGAAGCTCAAACATGACTTGCTCTGCAAAAAAACTTTAAGACATGAAAAACTGTCTTCTGCATTGCAAATAACATTACATTTCATGAGAAAGAAACATCTTTCATGTACTTGAGCTTTACTCTTAAAATTGTATAAACCAACTTTCTCTCACTGAGAAAGAAGCTTTCCAGCAAATGTGGCCTAGCTTTCTCTTCATTTGCTTAGTTGCACTAAACACAGCATTGGTGTTCTTAGAAGGTTTAAACTAGTGATAATGTGCATTGAAGCTCAAACATGACTTGCTCTGCAAAAAAACTTTAACCCATGAAAATCTGTCTTCTGCATTGCAAATAACATTACATTTCATGAGAAAGAAACATCTTTCATGTTTTTGAGCTTTACTCTTAAAATTGCATAAACCAACTTTCTCTCACTGAGAAAGAAGCTTTCCAGCAAATGTGGCTTTGGTTTCTCTTCATTTGCTTAGTTGCACTAAACACAGCATTAGTGTTCTTAGAGGGTTTAAACTAGTGATAATGTGCATTGAAGCTCAAAAATGACCTGCTCTGCAAAAAAACTTTAACGCATGAAAATCTGTCTTCTGCATTGCAAATAACATTACATTTCATGAGAAAAAACATCTTTCATGCACTTGAGTTTTACTCTTAAAATTGCATAAACCAACTTTCTCTCACTGAGAAAGAAGCTTTCCAGCAAATGTGGCTTTGCTTTCTCTTCATTTGCTTAGTTGCACTAAACACAGCATTGGTGTTCTTAGAAGGTTTAAACTAGTGATAATGTGCATTGAAGCTCAAACATGACTTGCTCTGCAAAAAAACTTTAAGACATGAAAAACTGTCTTCTGCATTGCAAATAACATTACATTTCATGAGAAAGAAACATCTTTCATGTACTTGAGCTTTACTCTTAAAATTGTATAAACCAACTTTCTCTCACTGAGAAAGAAGCTTTCCAGCAAATGTGGCCTAGCTTTCTCTTCATTTGCTTAGTTGCACTAAACACAGCATTGGTGTTCTTAGAAGGTTTAAACTAGTGATAATGTGCATTGAAGCTCAAACATGACTTGCTCTGCAAAAAAACTTTAACCCATGAAAATCTGTCTTCTGCATTGCAAATAACATTACATTTCATGAGAAAGAAAAATCTTTCATGTACTTGAGCTTTACTCTTAAAATTGCATAAACCAACTTTCTCTCACTGAGAAAGAAGCTTTCCAGCAAATGTGGCTTTGGTTTCTCTTCATTTGCTTAGTTGCACTAAACACAGCATTAGTGTTCTTAGAGGGTTTAAACTAGTGATAATGTGCATTGAAGCTCAAAAATGACCTGCTCTGCAAAAAAACTTTAACCCATGAAAATCTGTCTTCTGCATTGCAAATAACATTACATTTCATGAGAAAAAACATCTTTCATGTACTTGAGTTTTACTCCTAAAATTGCATAAACCAACTTTCTTTCACTGAGAAAGAAGCTTTCCAGCAAATGTGGCCTAGCTTTCTCTTCATTTGCTTAGTTGCACTAAACACAGCATTGGTGTTCTTAGAGGGTTTAAACTAGTGATAATGTGCATTGAAGCTCAAAAATGACCTGCTCTGCAAAAAAACTTTAACGCATGAAAATCTGTCTTCTGCATTGCAAATAACATTACATTTCATGAGAAAAAACATCTTTCATGCACTTGAGTTTTACTCTTAAAATTGCATAAACCAACTTTCTCTCACTGAGAAAGAAGCTTTCCAGCAAATGTGGCTTTGCTTTCTCTTCATTTGCTTAGTTGCACTAAACACAGCATTGGTGTTCTTAGAAGGTTTAAACTAGTGATAATGTGCATTGAAGCTCAAACATGACTTGCTCTGCAAAAAAACTTTAAGACATGAAAAACTGTCTTCTGCATTGCAAATAACATTACATTTCATGAGAAAGAAACATCTTTCATGTACTTGAGCTTTACTCTTAAAATTGTATAAACCAACTTTCTCTCACTGAGAAAGAAGCTTTCCAGCAAATGTGGCCTAGCTTTCTCTTCATTTGCTTAGTTGCACTAAACACAGCATTGGTGTTCTTAGAAGGTTTAAACTAGTGATAATGTGCATTGAAGCTCAAACATGACTTGCTCTGCAAAAAAACTTTAACCCATGAAAATCTGTCTTCTGCATTGCAAATAACATTACATTTCATGAGAAAGAAACATCTTTCATGTTTTTGAGCTTTACTCTTAAAATTGCATAAACCAACTTTCTCTCACTGAGAAAGAAGCTTTCCAGCAAATGTGGCTTTGGTTTCTCTTCATTTGCTTAGTTGCACTAAACACAGCATTAGTGTTCTTAGAGGGTTTAAACTAGTGATAATGTGCATTGAAGCTCAAAAATGACCTGTTCTGCAAAAAAACTTTAACGCATGAAAATCTGTCTTCTGCATTGCAAATAACATTACATTTCATGAGAAAAAACATCTTTCATGCACTTGAGTTTTACTCTTAAAATTGCATAAACCAACTTTCTCTCACTGAGAAAGAAGCTTTCCAGCAAATGTGGCTTTGCTTTCTCTTCATTTGCTTAGTTGCACTAAACACAGCATTGGTGTTCTTAGAAGGTTTAAACTAGTGATAATGTGCATTGAAGCTCAAACATGACTTGCTCTGCAAAAAAACTTTAAGACATGAAAAACTGTCTTCTGCATTGCAAATAACATTACATTTCATGAGAAAGAAACATCTTTCATGTACTTGAGCTTTACTCTTAAAATTGTATAAACCAACTTTCTCTCACTGAGAAAGAAGCTTTCCAGCAAATGTGGCCTAGCTTTCTCTTCATTTGCTTAGTTGCACTAAACACAGCATTGGTGTTCTTAGAAGGTTTAAACTAGTGATAATGTGCATTGAAGCTCAAACATGACTTGCTCTGCAAAAAAACTTTAAGACATGAAAAACTGTCTTCTGCATTGCAAATAACATTACATTTCATGAGAAAGAAACATCTTTCATGTACTTGAGCTTTACTCTTAAAATTGTATAAACCAACTTTCTCTCACTGAGAAAGAAGCTTTCCAGCAAATGTGGCCTAGCTTTCTCTTCATTTGCTTAGTTGCACTAAACACAGCATTGGTGTTCTTAGAAGGTTTAAACTAGTGATAATGTGCATTGAAGCTCAAACATGACTTGCTCTGCAAAAAAACTTTAACCCATGAAAATCTGTCTTCTGCATTGCAAATAACATTACATTTCATGAGAAAGAAACATCTTTCATGTTTTTGAGCTTTACTCTTAAAATTGCATAAACCAACTTTCTCTCACTGAGAAAGAAGCTTTCCAGCAAATGTGGCTTTGGTTTCTCTTCATTTGCTTAGTTGCACTAAACACAGCATTAGTGTTCTTAGAGGGTTTAAACTAGTGATAATGTGCATTGAAGCTCAAAAATGACCTGCTCTGCAAAAAAACTTAAACGCATGAAAATCTGTCTTCTGCATTGCAAATAACATTACATTTCATGAGAAATAACATCTTTCATGCACTTGAGTTTTACTCTTAAAATTGCATAAACCAACTTTCTCTCACTGAGAAAGAAGCTTTCCAGCAAATGTGGCTTTGCTTTCTCTTCATTTGCTTAGTTGCACTAAACACAGCATTGGTGTTCTTAGAAGGTTTAAACTAGTGATAATGTGCATTGAAGCTCAAACATGACTTGCTCTGCAAAAAAACTTTAAGACATGAAAAACTGTCTTCTGCATTGCAAATAACATTACATTTCATGAGAAAGAAACATCTTTCATGTACTTGAGCTTTACTCTTAAAATTGTATAAACCAACTTTCTCTCACTGAGAAAGAAGCTTTCCAGCAAATGTGGCCTAGCTTTCTCTTCATTTGCTTAGTTGCACTAAACACAGCATTGGTGTTCTTAGAAGGTTTAAACTAGTGATAATGTGCATTGAAGCTCAAACATGACTTGCTCTGCAAAAAAACTTTAACCCATGAAAATCTGTCTTCTGCATTGCAAATAACATTACATTTCATGAGAAAGAAACATCTTTCATGTTTTTGAGCTTTACTCTTAAAATTGCATAAACCAACTTTCTCTCACTGAGAAAGAAGCTTTCCAGCAAATGTGGCTTTGGTTTCTCTTCATTTGCTTAGTTGCACTAAACACAGCATTAGTGTTCTTAGAGGGTTTAAACTAGTGATAATGTGCATTGAAGCTCAAAAATGACCTGCTCTGCAAAAAAACTTTAACGCATGAAAATCTGTCTTCTGCATTGCAAATAACATTACATTTCATGAGAAAAAACATCTTTCATGCACTTGAGTTTTACTCTTAAAATTGCATAAACCAACTTTCTCTCACTGAGAAAGAAGCTTTCCAGCAAATGTGGCTTTGCTTTCTCTTCATTTGCTTAGTTGCACTAAACACAGCATTGGTGTTCTTAGAAGGTTTAAACTAGTGATAATGTGCATTGAAGCTCAAACATGACTTGCTCTGCAAAAAAACTTTAAGACATGAAAAACTGTCTTCTGCATTGCAAATAACATTACATTTCATGAGAAAGAAACATCTTTCATGTACTTGAGCTTTACTCTTAAAATTGTATAAACCAACTTTCTCTCACTGAGAAAGAAGCTTTCCAGCAAATGTGGCCTAGCTTTCTCTTCATTTGCTTAGTTGCACTAAACACAGCATTGGTGTTCTTAGAAGGTTTAAACTAGTGATAATGTGCATTGAAGCTCAAACATGACTTGCTCTGCAAAAAAACTTTAACCCATGAAAATCTGTCTTCTGCATTGCAAATAACATTACATTTCATGAGAAAGAAAAATCTTTCATGTACTTGAGCTTTACTCTTAAAATTGCATAAACCAACTTTCTCTCACTGAGAAAGAAGCTTTCCAGCAAATGTGGCTTTGGTTTCTCTTCATTTGCTTAGTTGCACTAAACACAGCATTAGTGTTCTTAGAGGGTTTAAACTAGTGATAATGTGCATTGAAGCTCAAAAATGACCTGCTCTGCAAAAAAACTTTAACCCATGAAAATCTGTCTTCTGCATTGCAAATAACATTACATTTCATGAGAAAAAACATCTTTCATGTACTTGAGTTTTACTCCTAAAATTGCATAAACCAACTTTCTTTCACTGAGAAAGAAGCTTTCCAGCAAATGTGGCCTAGCTTTCTCTTCATTTGCTTAGTTGCACTAAACACAGCATTGGTGTTCTTAGAGGGTTTAAACTAGTGATAATGTGCATTGAAGCTCAAAAATGACCTGCTCTGCAAAAAAACTTTAACGCATGAAAATCTGTCTTCTGCATTGCAAATAACATTACATTTCATGAGAAAAAACATCTTTCATGCACTTGAGTTTTACTCTTAAAATTGCATAAACCAACTTTCTCTCACTGAGAAAGAAGCTTTCCAGCAAATGTGGCTTTGCTTTCTCTTCATTTGCTTAGTTGCACTAAACACAGCATTGGTGTTCTTAGAAGGTTTAAACTAGTGATAATGTGCATTGAAGCTCAAACATGACTTGCTCTGCAAAAAAACTTTAAGACATGAAAAACTGTCTTCTGCATTGCAAATAACATTACATTTCATGAGAAAGAAACATCTTTCATGTACTTGAGCTTTACTCTTAAAATTGTATAAACCAACTTTCTCTCACTGAGAAAGAAGCTTTCCAGCAAATGTGGCCTAGCTTTCTCTTCATTTGCTTAGTTGCACTAAACACAGCATTGGTGTTCTTAGAAGGTTTAAACTAGTGATAATGTGCATTGAAGCTCAAACATGACTTGCTCTGCAAAAAAACTTTAACCCATGAAAATCTGTCTTCTGCATTGCAAATAACATTACATTTCATGAGAAAGAAACATCTTTCATGTTTTTGAGCTTTACTCTTAAAATTGCATAAACCAACTTTCTCTCACTGAGAAAGAAGCTTTCCAGCAAATGTGGCTTTGGTTTCTCTTCATTTGCTTAGTTGCACTAAACACAGCATTAGTGTTCTTAGAGGGTTTAAACTAGTGATAATGTGCATTGAAGCTCAAAAATGACCTGTTCTGCAAAAAAACTTTAACGCATGAAAATCTGTCTTCTGCATTGCAAATAACATTACATTTCATGAGAAAAAACATCTTTCATGCACTTGAGTTTTACTCTTAAAATTGCATAAACCAACTTTCTCTCACTGAGAAAGAAGCTTTCCAGCAAATGTGGCTTTGCTTTCTCTTCATTTGCTTAGTTGCACTAAACACAGCATTGGTGTTCTTAGAAGGTTTAAACTAGTGATAATGTGCATTGAAGCTCAAACATGACTTGCTCTGCAAAAAAACTTTAAGACATGAAAAACTGTCTTCTGCATTGCAAATAACATTACATTTCATGAGAAAGAAACATCTTTCATGTACTTGAGCTTTACTCTTAAAATTGTATAAACCAACTTTCTCTCACTGAGAAAGAAGCTTTCCAGCAAATGTGGCCTAGCTTTCTCTTCATTTGCTTAGTTGCACTAAACACAGCATTGGTGTTCTTAGAAGGTTTAAACTAGTGATAATGTGCATTGAAGCTCAAACATGACTTGCTCTGCAAAAAAACTTTAAGACATGAAAAACTGTCTTCTGCATTGCAAATAACATTACATTTCATGAGAAAGAAACATCTTTCATGTACTTGAGCTTTACTCTTAAAATTGTATAAACCAACTTTCTCTCACTGAGAAAGAAGCTTTCCAGCAAATGTGGCCTAGCTTTCTCTTCATTTGCTTAGTTGCACTAAACACAGCATTGGTGTTCTTAGAAGGTTTAAACTAGTGATAATGTGCATTGAAGCTCAAACATGACTTGCTCTGCAAAAAAACTTTAACCCATGAAAATCTGTCTTCTGCATTGCAAATAACATTACATTTCATGAGAAAGAAACATCTTTCATGTTTTTGAGCTTTACTCTTAAAATTGCATAAACCAACTTTCTCTCACTGAGAAAGAAGCTTTCCAGCAAATGTGGCTTTGGTTTCTCTTCATTTGCTTAGTTGCACTAAACACAGCATTAGTGTTCTTAGAGGGTTTAAACTAGTGATAATGTGCATTGAAGCTCAAAAATGACCTGCTCTGCAAAAAAACTTTAACGCATGAAAATCTGTCTTCTGCATTGCAAATAACATTACATTTCATGAGAAATAACATCTTTCATGCACTTGAGTTTTACTCTTAAAATTGCATAAACCAACTTTCTCTCACTGAGAAAGAAGCTTTCCAGCAAATGTGGCTTTGCTTTCTCTTCATTTGCTTAGTTGCACTAAACACAGCATTGGTGTTCTTAGAAGGTTTAAACTAGTGATAATGTGCATTGAAGCTCAAACATGACTTGCTCTGCAAAAAAACTTTAAGACATGAAAAACTGTCTTCTGCATTGCAAATAACATTACATTTCATGAGAAAGAAACATCTTTCATGTACTTGAGCTTTACTCTTAAAATTGTATAAACCAACTTTCTCTCACTGAGAAAGAAGCTTTCCAGCAAATGTGGCCTAGCTTTCTCTTCATTTGCTTAGTTGCACTAAACACAGCATTGGTGTTCTTAGAAGGTTTAAACTAGTGATAATGTGCATTGAAGCTCAAACATGACTTGCTCTGCAAAAAAACTTTAACCCATGAAAATCTGTCTTCTGCATTGCAAATAACATTACATTTCATGAGAAAGAAACATCTTTCATGTTTTTGAGCTTTACTCTTAAAATTGCATAAACCAACTTTCTCTCACTGAGAAAGAAGCTTTCCAGCAAATGTGGCTTTGGTTTCTCTTCATTTGCTTAGTTGCACTAAACACAGCATTAGTGTTCTTAGAGGGTTTAAACTAGTGATAATGTGCATTGAAGCTCAAAAATGACCTGCTCTGCAAAAAAACTTTAACGCATGAAAATCTGTCTTCTGCATTGCAAATAACATTACATTTCATGAGAAAAAACATCTTTCATGCACTTGAGTTTTACTCTTAAAATTGCATAAACCAACTTTCTCTCACTGAGAAAGAAGCTTTCCAGCAAATGTGGCTTTGCTTTCTCTTCATTTGCTTAGTTGCACTAAACACAGCATTGGTGTTCTTAGAAGGTTTAAACTAGTGATAATGTGCATTGAAGCTCAAACATGACTTGCTCTGCAAAAAAACTTTAAGACATGAAAAACTGTCTTCTGCATTGCAAATAACATTACATTTCATGAGAAAGAAACATCTTTCATGTTTTTGAGCTTTACTCTTAAAATTGCATAAACCAACTTTCTCTCACTGAGAAAGAAGCTTTCCAGCAAATGTGGCTTTGGTTTCTCTTCATTTGCTTAGTTGCACTAAACACAGCATTAGTGTTCTTAGAGGGTTTAAACTAGTGATAATGTGCATTGAAGCTCAAAAATGACCTGCTCTGCAAAAAAACTTTAACGCATGAAAATCTGTCTTCTGCATTGCAAATAACATTACATTTCATGAGAAAAAACATCTTTCATGCACTTGAGTTTTACTCTTAAAATTGCATAAACCAACTTTCTCTCACTGAGAAAGAAGCTTTCCAGCAAATGTGGCTTTGCTTTCTCTTCATTTGCTTAGTTGCACTAAACACAGCATTGGTGTTCTTAGAAGGTTTAAACTAGTGATAATGTGCATTGAAGCTCAAACATGACTTGCTCTGCAAAAAAACTTTAAGACATGAAAAACTGTCTTCTGCATTGCAAATAACATTACATTTCATGAGAAAGAAACATCTTTCATGTACTTGAGCTTTACTCTTAAAATTGTATAAACCAACTTTCTCTCACTGAGAAAGAAGCTTTCCAGCAAATGTGGCCTAGCTTTCTCTTCATTTGCTTAGTTGCACTAAACACAGCATTGGTGTTCTTAGAAGGTTTAAACTAGTGATAATGTGCATTGAAGCTCAAACATGACTTGCTCTGCAAAAAAACTTTAACCCATGAAAATCTGTCTTCTGCATTGCAAATAACATTACATTTCATGAGAAAGAAACATCTTTCATGTACTTGAGCTTTACTCTTAAAATTGCATAAACCAACTTTCTCTCACTGAGAAAGAAGCTTTCCAGCAAATGTGGCTTTGGTTTCTCTTCATTTGCTTAGTTGCACTAAACACAGCATTAGTGTTCTTAGAGGGTTTAAACTAGTGATAATGTGCATTGAAGCTCAAAAATGACCTGCTCTGCAAAAAAACTTTAACCCATGAAAATCTGTCTTCTGCATTGCAAATAACATTACATTTCATGAGAAAAAACATCTTTCATGTACTTGAGTTTTACTCCTAAAATTGCATAAACCAACTTTCTTTCACTGAGAAAGAAGCTTTCCAGCAAATGTGGCCTAGCTTTCTCTTCATTTGCTTAGTTGCACTAAACACAGCATTTGTGTTCTTAGAAGGTTTAAACTAGTGATAATGTGCATTGAAGCTCAAACATGACTTGCTCTGCAAAAAAACTTTAAGACATGAAAAACTGTCTTCTGCATTGCAAATAACATTACATTTCATGAGAAAGAAACATCTTTCATGTACTTGAGCTTTACTCTTAAAACTGCATAAACCAACTTTCTCTCACTGAGAAAGAAGCTTTCCAGCAAATGTGGCTTTGCTTTCTCTTCATTTGCTTAGTTGCACTAAACACAGCATTGGTGTTCTTAGAAGGTTTAAACTTGTGATAATGTGCATCGAAGCTCAAACATGACTTGCTCTGCAAAAAAACTTTAAGACATGAAAATCTGTCTTCTGCATTGCAAATAACATTACATTTCATGAGAAAAAACATCTTTCATGTACTTGAGTTTTACTCCTAAAATTGCATAAACCAACTTTCTTTCACTGAGAAAGAAGCTTTCCAGCAAATGTGGCCTAGCTTTCTCTTCATTTGCTTAGTTGCACTAAACACAGCATTGGTGTTCTTAGAAGGTTTAAACTAGTGATAATGTGCATTGAAGCTCAAACATGACTTGCTCTGCAAAAAACTTTAACGCATGAAAATCTGTCTTCTGCATTGCAAATAACATTACATTTCATGAGAAAGAAACATCTTTCATGTACTTGAGCTTTACTCTTAAAATTGCATAAACCAACTTTCTCTCACTGAGAAAGAAGCTTTCCAGCAAATGTGGCCTAGCTTTCTCTTCATTTGCTTAGTTGCACTAAACACAGCATTGGTGTTCTTAGAAGGTTTAAACTAGTGATAATGTGCATTGAAGCTCAAACGACTTGCTCTGCAAAAAAACTTTAACCCATGAAAATCTGTCTTCTGCATTGCAAATAACATTACATTTCATGAGAAAAAACATCTTTCATGTACTTGAGTTTTACTCCTAAAATTGCATAAACCAACTTTCTTTCACTGAGAAAGAAGCTTTCCAGCAAATGTGGCCTAGCTTTCTCTTCATTTGCTTAGTTGCACTAAACACAGCATTGGTGTTCTTAGAAGGTTTAAACTAGTGATAATGTGCATTGAAGCTCAAACATGACTTGCTCTGCAAAAAAACTTTAAGACATGAAAAACTGTCTTCTGCATTGCAAATAACATTACATTTCATGAGAAAGAAACATCTTTCATGTTTTTGAGCTTTACTCTTAAAATTGCATAAACCAACTTTCTCTCACTGAGAAAGAAGCTTTCCAGCAAATGTGGCTTTGGTTTCTCTTCATTTGCTTAGTTGCACTAAACACAGCATTAGTGTTCTTAGAGGGTTTAAACTAGTGATAATGTGCATTGAAGCTCAAAAATGACCTGCTCTGCAAAAAAACTTTAACGCATGAAAATCTGTCTTCTGCATTGCAAATAACATTACATTTCATGAGAAAAAACATCTTTCATGCACTTGAGTTTTACTCTTAAAATTGCATAAACCAACTTTCTCTCACTGAGAAAGAAGCTTTCCAGCAAATGTGGCTTTGCTTTCTCTTCATTTGCTTAGTTGCACTAAACACAGCATTGGTGTTCTTAGAAGGTTTAAACTAGTGATAATGTGCATTGAAGCTCAAACATGACTTGCTCTGCAAAAAAACTTTAAGACATGAAAAACTGTCTTCTGCATTGCAAATAACATTACATTTCATGAGAAAGAAACATCTTTCATGTACTTGAGCTTTACTCTTAAAATTGTATAAACCAACTTTCTCTCACTGAGAAAGAAGCTTTCCAGCAAATGTGGCCTAGCTTTCTCTTCATTTGCTTAGTTGCACTAAACACAGCATTGGTGTTCTTAGAAGGTTTAAACTAGTGATAATGTGCATTGAAGCTCAAACATGACTTGCTCTGCAAAAAAACTTTAACCCATGAAAATCTGTCTTCTGCATTGCAAATAACATTACATTTCATGAGAAAGAAACATCTTTCATGTTTTTGAGCTTTACTCTTAAAATTGCATAAACCAACTTTCTCTCACTGAGAAAGAAGCTTTCCAGCAAATGTGGCTTTGGTTTCTCTTCATTTGCTTAGTTGCACTAAACACAGCATTAGTGTTCTTAGAGGGTTTAAACTAGTGATAATGTGCATTGAAGCTCAAAAATGACCTGCTCTGCAAAAAAACTTTAACGCATGAAAATCTGTCTTCTGCATTGCAAATAACATTACATTTCATGAGAAAAAACATCTTTCATGCACTTGAGTTTTACTCTTAAAATTGCATAAACCAACTTTCTCTCACTGAGAAAGAAGCTTTCCAGCAAATGTGGCTTTGCTTTCTCTTCATTTGCTTAGTTGCACTAAACACAGCATTGGTGTTCTTAGAAGGTTTAAACTAGTGATAATGTGCATTGAAGCTCAAACATGACTTGCTCTGCAAAAAAACTTTAAGACATGAAAAACTGTCTTCTGCATTGCAAATAACATTACATTTCATGAGAAAGAAACATCTTTCATGTACTTGAGCTTTACTCTTAAAATTGTATAAACCAACTTTCTCTCACTGAGAAAGAAGCTTTCCAGCAAATGTGGCCTAGCTTTCTCTTCATTTGCTTAGTTGCACTAAACACAGCATTGGTGTTCTTAGAAGGTTTAAACTAGTGATAATGTGCATTGAAGCTCAAACATGACTTGCTCTGCAAAAAAACTTTAACCCATGAAAATCTGTCTTCTGCATTGCAAATAACATTACATTTCATGAGAAAGAAAAATCTTTCATGTACTTGAGCTTTACTCTTAAAATTGCATAAACCAACTTTCTCTCACTGAGAAAGAAGCTTTCCAGCAAATGTGGCTTTGGTTTCTCTTCATTTGCTTAGTTGCACTAAACACAGCATTAGTGTTCTTAGAGGGTTTAAACTAGTGATAATGTGCATTGAAGCTCAAAAATGACCTGCTCTGCAAAAAAACTTTAACCCATGAAAATCTGTCTTCTGCATTGCAAATAACATTACATTTCATGAGAAAACACATCTTTCATGTACTTGAGTTTTACTCCTAAAATTGCATAAACCAACTTTCTTTCACTGAGAAAGAAGCTTTCCAGCAAATGTGGCCTAGCTTTCTCTTCATTTGCTTAGTTGCACTAAACACAGCATTGGTGTTCTTAGAGGGTTTAAACTAGTGATAATGTGCATTGAAGCTCAAAAATGACCTGCTCTGCAAAAAAACTTTAACGCATGAAAATCTGTCTTCTGCATTGCAAATAACATTACATTTCATGAGAAAAAACATCTTTCATGCACTTGAGTTTTACTCTTAAAATTGCATAAACCAACTTTCTCTCACTGAGAAAGAAGCTTTCCAGCAAATGTGGCTTTGCTTTCTCTTCATTTGCTTAGTTGCACTAAACACAGCATTGGTGTTCTTAGAAGGTTTAAACTAGTGATAATGTGCATTGAAGCTCAAACATGACTTGCTCTGCAAAAAAACTTTAAGACATGAAAAACTGTCTTCTGCATTGCAAATAACATTACATTTCATGAGAAAGAAACATCTTTCATGTACTTGAGCTTTACTCTTAAAATTGTATAAACCAACTTTCTCTCACTGAGAAAGAAGCTTTCCAGCAAATGTGGCCTAGCTTTCTCTTCATTTGCTTAGTTGCACTAAACACAGCATTGGTGTTCTTAGAAGGTTTAAACTAGTGATAATGTGCATTGAAGCTCAAACATGACTTGCTCTGCAAAAAAACTTTAACCCATGAAAATCTGTCTTCTGCATTGCAAATAACATTACATTTCATGAGAAAGAAACATCTTTCATGTTTTTGAGCTTTACTCTTAAAATTGCATAAACCAACTTTCTCTCACTGAGAAAGAAGCTTTCCAGCAAATGTGGCTTTGGTTTCTCTTCATTTGCTTAGTTGCACTAAACACAGCATTAGTGTTCTTAGAGGGTTTAAACTAGTGATAATGTGCATTGAAGCTCAAAAATGACCTGTTCTGCAAAAAAACTTTAACGCATGAAAATCTGTCTTCTGCATTGCAAATAACATTACATTTCATGAGAAAAAACATCTTTCATGCACTTGAGTTTTACTCTTAAAATTGCATAAACCAACTTTCTCTCACTGAGAAAGAAGCTTTCCAGCAAATGTGGCTTTGCTTTCTCTTCATTTGCTTAGTTGCACTAAACACAGCATTGGTGTTCTTAGAAGGTTTAAACTAGTGATAATGTGCATTGAAGCTCAAACATGACTTGCTCTGCAAAAAAACTTTAAGACATGAAAAACTGTCTTCTGCATTGCAAATAACATTACATTTCATGAGAAAGAAACATCTTTCATGTACTTGAGCTTTACTCTTAAAATTGTATAAACCAACTTTCTCTCACTGAGAAAGAAGCTTTCCAGCAAATGTGGCCTAGCTTTCTCTTCATTTGCTTAGTTGCACTAAACACAGCATTGGTGTTCTTAGAAGGTTTAAACTAGTGATAATGTGCATTGAAGCTCAAACATGACTTGCTCTGCAAAAAAACTTTAAGACATGAAAAACTGTCTTCTGCATTGCAAATAACATTACATTTCATGAGAAAGAAACATCTTTCATGTACTTGAGCTTTACTCTTAAAATTGTATAAACCAACTTTCTCTCACTGAGAAAGAAGCTTTCCAGCAAATGTGGCCTAGCTTTCTCTTCATTTGCTTAGTTGCACTAAACACAGCATTGGTGTTCTTAGAAGGTTTAAACTAGTGATAATGTGCATTGAAGCTCAAACATGACTTGCTCTGCAAAAAAACTTTAACCCATGAAAATCTGTCTTCTGCATTGCAAATAACATTACATTTCATGAGAAAGAAACATCTTTCATGTTTTTGAGCTTTACTCTTAAAATTGCATAAACCAACTTTCTCTCACTGAGAAAGAAGCTTTCCAGCAAATGTGGCTTTGGTTTCTCTTCATTTGCTTAGTTGCACTAAACACAGCATTAGTGTTCTTAGAGGGTTTAAACTAGTGATAATGTGCATTGAAGCTCAAAAATGACCTGCTCTGCAAAAAAACTTTAACGCATGAAAATCTGTCTTCTGCATTGCAAATAACATTACATTTCATGAGAAATAACATCTTTCATGCACTTGAGTTTTACTCTTAAAATTGCATAAACCAACTTTCTCTCACTGAGAAAGAAGCTTTCCAGCAAATGTGGCTTTGCTTTCTCTTCATTTGCTTAGTTGCACTAAACACAGCATTGGTGTTCTTAGAAGGTTTAAACTAGTGATAATGTGCATTGAAGCTCAAACATGACTTGCTCTGCAAAAAAACTTTAAGACATGAAAAACTGTCTTCTGCATTGCAAATAACATTACATTTCATGAGAAAGAAACATCTTTCATGTACTTGAGCTTTACTCTTAAAATTGTATAAACCAACTTTCTCTCACTGAGAAAGAAGCTTTCCAGCAAATGTGGCCTAGCTTTCTCTTCATTTGCTTAGTTGCACTAAACACAGCATTGGTGTTCTTAGAAGGTTTAAACTAGTGATAATGTGCATTGAAGCTCAAACATGACTTGCTCTGCAAAAAAACTTTAACCCATGAAAATCTGTCTTCTGCATTGCAAATAACATTACATTTCATGAGAAAGAAACATCTTTCATGTTTTTGAGCTTTACTCTTAAAATTGCATAAACCAACTTTCTCTCACTGAGAAAGAAGCTTTCCAGCAAATGTGGCTTTGGTTTCTCTTCATTTGCTTAGTTGCACTAAACACAGCATTAGTGTTCTTAGAGGGTTTAAACTAGTGATAATGTGCATTGAAGCTCAAAAATGACCTGCTCTGCAAAAAAACTTTAACGCATGAAAATCTGTCTTCTGCATTGCAAATAACATTACATTTCATGAGAAAAAACATCTTTCATGCACTTGAGTTTTACTCTTAAAATTGCATAAACCAACTTTCTCTCACTGAGAAAGAAGCTTTCCAGCAAATGTGGCTTTGCTTTCTCTTCATTTGCTTAGTTGCACTAAACACAGCATTGGTGTTCTTAGAAGGTTTAAACTAGTGATAATGTGCATTGAAGCTCAAACATGACTTGCTCTGCAAAAAAACTTTAAGACATGAAAAACTGTCTTCTGCATTGCAAATAACATTACATTTCATGAGAAAGAAACATCTTTCATGTACTTGAGCTTTACTCTTAAAATTGTATAAACCAACTTTCTCTCACTGAGAAAGAAGCTTTCCAGCAAATGTGGCCTAGCTTTCTCTTCATTTGCTTAGTTGCACTAAACACAGCATTGGTGTTCTTAGAAGGTTTAAACTAGTGATAATGTGCATTGAAGCTCAAACATGACTTGCTCTGCAAAAAAACTTTAACCCATGAAAATCTGTCTTCTGCATTGCAAATAACATTACATTTCATGAGAAAGAAAAATCTTTCATGTACTTGAGCTTTACTCTTAAAATTGCATAAACCAACTTTCTCTCACTGAGAAAGAAGCTTTCCAGCAAATGTGGCTTTGGTTTCTCTTCATTTGCTTAGTTGCACTAAACACAGCATTAGTGTTCTTAGAGGGTTTAAACTAGTGATAATGTGCATTGAAGCTCAAAAATGACCTGCTCTGCAAAAAAACTTTAACCCATGAAAATCTGTCTTCTGCATTGCAAATAACATTACATTTCATGAGAAAAAACATCTTTCATGTACTTGAGTTTTACTCCTAAAATTGCATAAACCAACTTTCTTTCACTGAGAAAGAAGCTTTCCAGCAAATGTGGCCTAGCTTTCTCTTCATTTGCTTAGTTGCACTAAACACAGCATTAGTGTTCTTAGAGGGTTTAAACTAGTGATAATGTGCATTGAAGCTCAAAAATGACCTGCTCTGCAAAAAAACTTTAACGCATGAAAATCTGTCTTCTGCATTGCAAATAACATTACATTTCATGAGAAAAAACATCTTTCATGCACTTGAGTTTTACTCTTAAAATTGCATAAACCAACTTTCTCTCACTGAGAAAGAAGCTTTCCAGCAAATGTGGCTTTGCTTTCTCTTCATTTGCTTAGTTGCACTAAACACAGCATTGGTGTTCTTAGAAGGTTTAAACTAGTGATAATGTGCATTGAAGCTCAAACATGACTTGCTCTGCAAAAAAACTTTAAGACATGAAAAACTGTCTTCTGCATTGCAAATAACATTACATTTCATGAGAAAGAAACATCTTTCATGTACTTGAGCTTTACTCTTAAAATTGTATAAACCAACTTTCTCTCACTGAGAAAGAAGCTTTCCAGCAAATGTGGCCTAGCTTTCTCTTCATTTGCTTAGTTGCACTAAACACAGCATTGGTGTTCTTAGAAGGTTTAAACTAGTGATAATGTGCATTGAAGCTCAAACATGACTTGCTCTGCAAAAAAACTTTAACCCATGAAAATCTGTCTTCTGCATTGCAAATAACATTACATTTCATGAGAAAGAAACATCTTTCATGTTTTTGAGCTTTACTCTTAAAATTGCATAAACCAACTTTCTCTCACTGAGAAAGAAGCTTTCCAGCAAATGTGGCTTTGGTTTCTCTTCATTTGCTTAGTTGCACTAAACACAGCATTAGTGTTCTTAGAGGGTTTAAACTAGTGATAATGTGCATTGAAGCTCAAAAATGACCTGTTCTGCAAAAAAACTTTAACGCATGAAAATCTGTCTTCTGCATTGCAAATAACATTACATTTCATGAGAAAAAACATCTTTCATGCACTTGAGTTTTACTCTTAAAATTGCATAAACCAACTTTCTCTCACTGAGAAAGAAGCTTTCCAGCAAATGTGGCTTTGCTTTCTCTTCATTTGCTTAGTTGCACTAAACACAGCATTGGTGTTCTTAGAAGGTTTAAACTAGTGATAATGTGCATTGAAGCTCAAACATGACTTGCTCTGCAAAAAAACTTTAAGACATGAAAAACTGTCTTCTGCATTGCAAATAACATTACATTTCATGAGAAAGAAACATCTTTCATGTACTTGAGCTTTACTCTTAAAATTGTATAAACCAACTTTCTCTCACTGAGAAAGAAGCTTTCCAGCAAATGTGGCTTTGCTTTCTCTTCATTTGCTTAGTTGCACTAAACACAGCATTGGTGTTCTTAGAAGGTTTAAACTAGTGATAATGTGCATTGAAGCTCAAACATGACTTGCTCTGCAAAAAAACTTTAAGACATGAAAAACTGTCTTCTGCATTGCAAATAACATTACATTTCATGAGAAAGAAACATCTTTCATGTACTTGAGCTTTACTCTTAAAATTGTATAAACCAACTTTCTCTCACTGAGAAAGAAGCTTTCCAGCAAATGTGGCCTAGCTTTCTCTTCATTTGCTTAGTTGCACTAAACACAGCATTGGTGTTCTTAGAAGGTTTAAACTAGTGATAATGTGCATTGAAGCTCAAACATGACTTGCTCTGCAAAAAAACTTTAACCCATGAAAATCTGTCTTCTGCATTGCAAATAACATTACATTTCATGAGAAAGAAACATCTTTCATGTTTTTGAGCTTTACTCTTAAAATTGCATAAACCAACTTTCTCTCACTGAGAAAGAAGCTTTCCAGCAAATGTGGCTTTGGTTTCTCTTCATTTGCTTAGTTGCACTAAACACAGCATTAGTGTTCTTAGAGGGTTTAAACTAGTGATAATGTGCATTGAAGCTCAAAAATGACCTGCTCTGCAAAAAAACTTTAAGACATGAAAAACTGTCTTCTGCATTGCAAATAACATTACATTTCATGAGAAAGAAACATCTTTCATGTACTTGAGCTTTACTCTTAAAATTGTATAAACCAACTTTCTCTCACTGAGAAAGAAGCTTTCCAGCAAATGTGGCCTAGCTTTCTCTTCATTTGCTTAGTTGCACTAAACACAGCATTGGTGTTCTTAGAAGGTTTAAACTAGTGATAATGTGCATTGAAGCTCAAACATGACTTGCTCTGCAAAAAAACTTTAACCCATGAAAATCTGTCTTCTGCATTGCAAATAACATTACATTTCATGAGAAAGAAACATCTTTCATGTTTTTGAGCTTTACTCTTAAAATTGCATAAACCAACTTTCTCTCACTGAGAAAGAAGCTTTCCAGCAAATGTGGCTTTGCTTTCTCTTCATTTGCTTAGTTGCACTAAACACAGCATTAGTGTTCTTAGAGGGTTTAAACTAGTGATAATGTGCATTGAAGCTCAAAAATGACCTGCTCTGCAAAAAAACTTTAAGACATTAAAAACTGTCTTCTGCATTGCAAATAACATTACATTTCATGAGAAAGAAACATCTTTCATGTACTTGAGCTTTACACTTAAAATTGCATAAACCAACTTTCTCTCACTGAGAAAGAAGCTTTCCAGCAAATGTGGCCTAGCTTTCTCTTCATTTGCTTAGTTGCACTAAACACAGCATTGGTGTTCTTAGAAGGTTTAAACTAGTGATAATGTGCATTGAAGCTCAAACATGACTTGCTCTGCAAAAAAACTTTAACACATGAAAATCTGTCTTCTGCATTGCAAATAACATTACATTTCATGAGAAAGAAACATCTTTCATGTACTTGAGCTTTACTCTTAAAATTGCATAAACCAACTTTCTCTCACTGAGAAAGAAGCTTTCCAGCAAATGTGGCTTTGGTTTCTCTTCATTTGCTTAGTTGCACTAAACACAGCATTAGTGTTCTTAGAGGGTTTAAACTAGTGATAATGTGCATTGAAGCTCAAAAATGACCTGCTCTGCAAAAAAACTTTAACCCATGAAAATCTGTCTTCTGCATTGCAAATAACATTACATTTCATGAGAAAAAACATCTTTCATGTACTTGAGTTTTACTCCTAAAATTGCATAAACCAACTTTCTTTCACTGAGAAAGAAGCTTTCCAGCAAATGTGGCCTAGCTTTCTCTTCATTTGCTTAGTTGCACTAAACACAGCATTGGTGTTCTTAGAAGGTTTAAACTAGTGATAATGTGCATTGAAGCTCAAACATGACTTGCTCTGCAAAAAAACTTTAAGACATGAAAAACTGTCTTCTGCATTGCAAATAACATTACATTTCATGAGAAAAAAACATCTTTCATGTACTTGAGCTTTACACTTAAAATTGCATAAACCAACTTTCTCTCACTGAGAAAGAAGCTTTCCAGCAAATGTGGCTTTGGTTTCGCTTCATTTGCTTAGTTGCACTAAACACAGCATTAGTGTTCTTAGAGGGTTTAAACTAGTGATAATGTGCATTGAAGCTCAAAAATGACCTGCTCTGCAAAAAACTTTAACCCATGAAAATCTGTCTTCTGCATTGCAAATAACATTACATTTCATGAGAAAAAACATCTTTCATGTACTTGAGCTTTACTCTTAAAATTGCATAAACCAACTTTCTCTCACTGAGAAAGAAGCTTTCCAGCAAATGTGGCTTTGCTTTCTCTTCATTTGCTTAGTTGCACTAAACACAGCATTAATGTTCTTAGAGGGTTTAAACTAGTGATAATGTGCATTGAAGCTCAAAAATGACCTGCTCTGCAAAAAAACTTTAACGCATGAAAATCTGTCTTCTGCATTGCAAATAACATTACATTTCATGAGAAAAAACATCTTTCATGTACTTGAGTTTTACTCCTAAAATTGCATAAACCAACTTTCTTTCACTGAGAAAGAAGCTTTCCAGCAAATGTGGCCTAGCTTTCTCTTCATTTGCTTAGTTGCACTAAACACAGTACTAGTGTTCTTGGAAGCTCTAAACTAGCGATTGTGTGCATTGAAGCTATAACATGACTTGCTCAGCAAAAAAAGCTCTAAAACATGAAAATCTATCTTCTGTATTCAAATAACTACATTTAATGAGAAACAAACATCTTTCATGTACTTAAGCTTTACTCTTAAAATTATATAAACCAACTTTCTCTCACTGAGAAAGAAGTTTTTCAGCTTATGTGGCCTTGCTTTCTCTTCATTTGCTTAGTTGCACTAAACACAGCCTGAGTGTTCTTAGAAGCTCTAAACTAGGGATTATGTGCATTGAAACTCTAACATGTCTTGATCAGCAAAAAAGGCTCTAAAACATGAAAATCTGTCTTCTACGTTTTCTCTTCATTTGCTTAGTTGCACTAAACAGTGCTAGTATTCTTGGAAGCTCTAAACTAGCGATTGTGTACATTGAAGCCATAACATGACTTGCTCAGCAAAAAAAGCTCTAAAACATGAAAATCTATCTTCTGTATTTCAAATAACATTACATTTAATGAGAAACAAACATATTTCATGTAAGTGAAGTGATATTCAGCCAAGTATGGTGACCCATACTCGGAATTCGTGCTCTGCATTTAACCCATCCAACGTGCACACACACAGCAGTGAACACACACACACCGTGAACACACACCCGGAAGAGTGGGCAGCCATTTTATGCTGCAGCGCCCGGGGAGCAGTTGGGGGTTCGGTGCCTTGCTCAAGGGCACCTCAGTGAGTGGAGGGAGTGCAGGGGGGTTTCTCCTGAAGTCCACTATCATCTCCACAGTTTTGAGCGTGTTAAGCTCCAAGTTGTTAAGACTGCACCATACAGCCAGCTCCTTAACCTCCTGTCTGTAAGCAGACTCGTCACCGTCCTGGATGAGGCCAATCAGTGTGGTGTCGTCTGCAAACTTCAGGAGCTTAACAGAGGGGTCTTTCGTTAACAGAGGTGCAGTCGTTGGTGTAGAGGGAGAAGAGCAGTGGGGAGAGAACGCAGCCCTGAGGACCTCCAGCGCTGATGGTGCGGGTGCTGGATGTGAATTTACCAAGCTTTACTAACTGCTGCCTGTCTGTCAGTTTATTCTGAAGGGTGCTTTCCTTCTTTAGTTTTTTCTGAAGACCTGGCACACATCATCTTCACTGAGTTGAATTGTAGATGTGGGGGAGAGGGGGGTTGCTGGAGGTGTTAATGGTTGTGTGGAGAGGTGTTCAGGGCGGGTGTGGGGTGATTTTTCAAACATACAGTTTGCAAAACATGCAAATTGTCTGCCAGTTGTTGATTCTCCAGAGCGCTGGGGGATGGTGACTTGTAATTGGTGATGTCTTTCATACCTTTCCAAACTGAAGCAGGATCACTGGAAGAGAATTTGTTCCTAAGCTTGTCAGAATAATTCCTCTTTGCCACTCTGATCTCCTTTTCCAGTGTGTATTTGGCTTGTTTATATAAGGCTTTAGCCCCCTTTCTGTAAGCATCTTCTTTGGCCTGACGGAGCTGTCTGAGTTTTGCAGTGAACCATGGTTTGTCGTTGTTGTAAGTTAGATGAGTCCTGGTAGGAATGCACATATCCTCACAGAAACTGATATATGAAGTTACAGTCTCTGTGAGCTCGTCCAGATCGATGAAAACAGTCCAATCAGTGAGAGAGAAACAGGCTTGTAGATCCCGCTCTGTTTCATTAGTCCATCTTTTAACAGTTCTTAATACAGGTTTTGCAGACTTAAGTTTCTGCCTGTAGGTTTGTTCATATGTGTTCAACTGTCCCATATTGACGTGACATCTTACTATAATTAGACACTACATGTTAATGAGAAATTGTGTCTATTACCACTGTAGTTGTACTCGACGTTAAAAGTTGTCCAGGACAATTTTTTTAGTTAAAGGCATCTTTACATGCCCAATTGGACAAGTTAGCCTGGTTAAAACTTAAGTGGAAATAACTAGGGAAGCTTCGAAACGCGAGGCTGATTCTGATTGTATTACAATCATCAAAACAAATAACCTTAACGACACAAATAAACTCACGGAAGAAACATGAGGTAAATGTTCAAACTGTTGAGTTTATTTATAACATATGATATTGTTAAGATGCATAAGCAGGCTGATTATCACGATTGCAAATGTTACATAGTTCAATAAACAATTAGTTAACATTAAGTTACTTAATTTTTAGACACAATATTGTCTGTTGTTCTGTTATTTCTCCAACAAAAATAGTTCCAAACAAAGATCAAAGCAAAACTCAAAGGTGTTTTTACTGAATGATTCAGCATTCTGAACGATCGTTACAATGAATGACTCAGTCATTAAGTTATTTGCTGCCACCTAATGGCGGTTTAGTTTCACGTTTAAAAAGTATCATTACATTTTTACAACATTTCTTATTTGTAATTTCAAAAATGAATGTAAAACATTAATGTCATAACTCAGTTGTAATATTACATTATAAATTATTTAATTTGATTGGTGGTAAGTTTGTTTATTTTAAAATATATGCCTTTTTGGGTGTTCATTTTGGTCTCATTTATGTAAATGCATTTTAAAATATCACAAGATACTTTTCATTATTTCTTGTAGGTGCAAAGAATAGCAGCTGTTGTGGAGAAATGTTTGATGCTTCAAGACTCTCTGAAGCTTATTATAATAGGTAATGTTTAAATTCTTATTAATTCTGTTGTAAATCATTTGATAAACTTGTATTTTAGATTACATTTTATATTGAAATACTGTATTATAGGTTACATTATTGCTTATATTTATTAATTTCAGGTGCACCCAGTGGCTTTTGACTATTCAAGGGTCACATGGTTGTGAATTCATACCTCAACTTTGTGGCTGGATTTGCAGACTTATTACAACTTCATTCTGGCGTTCAGCAGGCATCTTTTGCACGTTTTACTTGAGTAATTTCATTTGTGAAAAAAGTCACTTATTTAGTTTAAGTACTGGTAAATACTGATTGTATTGTAAAAGTGGCATTTTTAAATTTATTTTATTGAGCTAGTTTCCTTCAATACTGAACTTTATTCTAAAGATTCTGCTTGTTTGTATGTGCAGATGTTTTGTTGGAATCACAACACTCACTGGATACAAGACGGATACATAGAGGCAAAACAAGTGGAAAGGGCTCAGAGAAGCGTGACAACTCTCATGTGTGTGCTCATCTCAGAAAGTTGATGGACTTTCGTATGTATTCATTAAATTGTCTTTTGCATGAATATTCTAAATTTAATAGAACATATGAGCTCAAACAACAAAATTTGTGGTATAATGATTCCAGCATTTTATTTTAATCCTTTTCTAACCAAAATTATACAAATTCTGTTGATTGACCTTAATTTTTATAGAAAGTTAATGTTCTACTCAGAATATGGCTTATTTTTTTGTGATAAAGTAGGTATTTGTAGTTATTTTGTGATGCTATGTTATTTTTATGATACGATTTTAACAGTTGAAAGACTGACATTTGTATTTTTACCAGTAAAAGCCTTGCAATTGTTACGGGGCTGACGAGACGTGAGACGTGCGGATCCATATGCAAAGCTTTATTATAAAACATGGTCAGAAAACAGGCAGGGTCAGACAGTGGCAAACAGGTATGGCAAGGGCAAGACACAGCAATCCGTGGAGCAAGCGTGGGGTCGACGATAGGCGAACAGTATCCAAAGGGGCAAGGCAGAGAGATAATCCAGAAACGAGAGCAATAATCCAAACGGGGAGCGAACAGAGTCCAAACGGCAGAGACGAAGGGTAAATCCAGGAAACACGGGCAGGGTCAGACACGGCAAGAAAAACAAGGCAAGACTAAGACTATCACTAAGGCTCCGTAAAGTAGCTATCCCTGGGAGAGTGATAAGTGCTATACAATACTCGGCCCCGATGCTGAGGAAGTCCATGACTTAAATAGTGTGTGTGATTAGTGAGATCAGCTGTGTAATCAGTGACAACAGCTGTGTGTATCGTCAGTGCAATGGATTGTGGGAACTGTAGTCCAGTGTGCTGTGTGGTGTAAGAGTCCATGTGGCGAGTGAGTGACATCTGGTGGCGAGTTAACGGAAGAGCATGGCCAGGATTCGTGACAGCAATGTCTTTCTGCCAGTTTTAATAAATATTTATTTGCAACATCTTTGACTTGGTTTTTATTCATTTGTAAATGTATTAAGATAGTGCTCATGATAATGCATTTAAATCAGTATTTTAGAGTTTACAGTTTACTGTTAAAATTATTCTTTGCAGCATTTTCATTATTAAATCATTAAAACATCATCTTGGATTTAGGGGTATTTACAGGATTTTATTGGCAAATTTAGTTGCCAGGTGAATACTGTACTTTAGTGAAATTACAAAAAATAAACTGTAAAAATAAACTATAAATTTAATTCAATGTTACTGTAAAAATACTACAAATTACTGTATTTCACAGACAGCAAATTAACTGTAAATTGCTTTGCAGTATTATACTGTAATCCATTTTACAACTTCTCTGTCAGTAACATCCTGTAAATTCTACAGTAGATTTCATCAGGATGATAAAAACAATTGGCAGCAAGAAAATTCTTTGTGTGGAATATGCAATGAAATGAGCTTGATTGCCTGGTTGGAGTGAGACTTTCTTGACATCTGAATATATCACACATATATATGATGGTATTACCTTTCAAATGTGACAGCTCAACCTAATTAGACCCTACAATGCAAAAGAATCATGAGCAATAAACAAATATCCTACGAGAACATTGGACATTATACAATATTTCCAGTATTATATACAGTACAATTAAACCTCAATATGACCTTCTTTTTCTCTCGCATTTGATCTCTCGCGCTCCTGAAAGCTTATGTTGATAGAGTAGTAGCAACAGATAAATACAGATTGAATTCAAAAACAAAGCTGCTAAATTCATATCACTAAAATGAAATAGAAAGTCGCTAAGTGATGCTCACATCCACACTGGCGGCACAACAATCACTTCCAGGTCAAGAAGCTGTCAATCAAAAATTCAGTAGCCAATAAGAACACACCGCTGCTAGCCCCGCCCCCACAACAGATTTGTGCCAGAATGGCAAACGAAAACTTCAGAAGCGTAAACGAAAACTTTAGAAGCGTAAATGAAAACTCTGGAAGTGCATTTGTAAGTACAGATCAACGAATGAAAGAGGAGAAAACAGTTGTTAAACATGCAGCGTATTAAAAGCGAAGTCAAAGATTTTGCATGCATTTTTTTATTTATTTTTTTAGTTTGAAAGACGTTTTATTCAGTTTCAATTTAGATTTTCATAAGTTTCTTGAAAAATTACATTCATTTTAATTGGCACAAAGTTAATTCCATGGTCTAGCTCAGGGGTGTCAAACTCAGTTCCTGGAGGGCCGCAGCCCTGCAGAGTTTAGTTCCTACCTTGCTCCAAAACATATAGCATGTAGTTTACAAATAAGCCTGAAGGACTTGATTAGCTGGATCAGGTGTGTTTAATTAGTGTTGAATCTAAACTCTGCAGGGCTGTGGACCTCCAGGAGCTGAGTTTGATACCCCTGGTCTAGCTGGCGCAACCGGCCCCTGGATGGTGCAATTAGGAAACCCTGTGAAGGCTAGACTCAGAAAGTCCTTCGAAGCCTGCGTCGGCCGCATCCTATGTACCCTATACACACACACAAACACACACACACACACACACACACATATATATATATATATATAATTAGAATTATGTTATAACATATATTACATATAATTTACATATATGTATGACTGATAAACAGCTGCTGCTGCTGTTATATGAACACGACATGCTTAGAAATTACTCCTCTCTCGAATAACCTGTGTAGTTTACAACTGTAGGCTATGTTTCTAGTATAAAAATGTAAAACTGACGAACGCAAAAATGCACTGAAACAAGAAATGAGACTGTTTACTTGTCTAGTAGCTGTTGAGTTTCAGAGGAACTCTGAAAGTGCGCTGCAAATGCTCAAGAGAATGCTAACCAGCCATTTAAATGTAAAGTAGCGAGCTCATTGGCTGCGTATGTCTAAACGGAACCCCACATTGAAAATGAAAGGCAAAAATGTAAGAATTTTTGGTAACACTTTATTTTAGGGTCTCTTAACTAGTTGCTTATTAGCATGCATATTACCAGAATATTAGCCATTTATTAGTAGTAATTAAGCACATATTAATGCTTTATTCTACATGACCTTATTCTACATCCGTAATCCTACCCAATACCTAAACTTAAGAACTACCTTACTAACTATTAATAAGCAGCAAATTAGGAATTTATTGAGGGAAATGTCGTAGTTAATAGTGAATAAGTGTTCCCTATTCTAAAGTGTTACCGAATTTTTTATTTTTCAATAAAAATAAACAAATCAGGCAAAATTCTGAAAATTTCAGCACAGAAATAAAGTAGTACTAGTACTACAGCACAAATGCATTAAACCACCACTTCTGGACCACCACTTCAGGCTCACCGTCGGACCACCATCATATATTAAACTTGCCTGACCATTAATAGAATAATATTGATTATTACACAATACGAAGTAAGTGAAATAAGAAGTACATATTAATGATCAAAACTGAGGGATGAACAAAATGCCTGCAGAATGCCAAATCTGTTCCCTGTAGACCAGTCTTTTATGTGGGATGTCTCAACTTTCCAACTTGCTATTCTACTTTGATAAATTTTTATTCTGTTGTTTCACACTGTTTTGTTTAATAGTTGTTAATAATCAGAGATGGGCAGTATTTCAACTAAATGTATTTGAAATACGTATTTAGGTTCCGGTTCTGGTGACTGAGGGAATGACAGCTTAGTCCATCGTCTCTTCCGACGATTTGACTAATAATTCCACTAAATCTTGAGAATAAAATAAAAATTTTAATTAAAGCAGTCTATGATAGTGGGTCAACAATGGAAACAATAGAGAAAAGCATGAAAACCAACTTAGAGGTCCAGGAAATTGAAAGTAGACAGCATTTAGGCGCCGGTGCAGCACATGCGTTAGCACATAAACAGGATGCTAGTTGCCAACAGTCACACCTGGATAACGCGCAAATCAATCTGGAACGAATCTTTGAGCAGATTGAAAACTTTCGCAAAGAGAACAGTTGACAATTGGATGAAGGTAAGATCGAATTAAACAAGACAAATCAAAGGATCGGCCACGTAGAAGATCACATTAAAGTTATTGAAACGTGAGTGCAAAATGTGGAAGAGAAAAATGCAGAAAATTATAAAAATACGATCACCGCTGGAAAGCAAACAGATTGATCAAGAAGGCAGGTCAAGATGAGACAATATAAGGATATACAATGTACCCGAGGATGCAGAGAAAAATTCCATGACTAACTACGTTTGTTAAGGTTTGCTCCACGAAGGAATGCAGGAAAGAACGGGTGAGTAGAAAAACAGATCTTTAATAACATAAGAGTTTCAGCGTACAAGAAATCAATCATTAAACAACGTTAACCTAACTTTAAGACGAGACAAAGACAAGAGGAGAACTGAGGACCTTTAAAGGGATCAGGACAAAGGAACAAACAAGATAATTAACACAAAACAGGTGACAGGACTAAACGATGATTACTAATTAACTGAACCAGAACAGGAACTACCAAATAAGGTCAAAACAGAACTGAAAGGAAACTAAACCGTGACAGATATCACCCCCCTCCCGGAAGGTGCGTCCCGCACCGTAACATACACATAACGGGTGGGGGGGGGGGGGCGCTGTGGAGGCTGGAGCCGGGCCAGGACAGGGAGGAGACCAGGGAAGCCTCCAGGGCGGATCAAGGGCCTTGGGAGGCCATGGCGGATCAGGAGACACGGGAGGCCATGGCGGATCAGGGGCCTTGGGAGGCCATGGCGGATCAGGAGACACGGGAGACCATGGCGGATCAGGAGACACGGGAGGCCATGGTGGATCAGGAGACACGGGAGGCCCTGGAGGGACTATTTTTTGGGTTGGCCGAGGTAGCACAGGGAGTTCCGTGGCCTTTGCCTTCGGCCAGGCCACGCAGGCCAGGGGTATATAGCCCCCCCCAAAATTTTCTTGGGGAAGTTCCCTCCAGGGAACAATTGAAGAGAAGCGGGCTCTGTGGAGCGCTCAGGAGGAGCGGACACTGGAGGGCGCTCTGGAGGAGCGGGCTCTTGAGGATGCTCGGGAGGAGCGGGCATTTGGGGGCGCACTTGCAGTGCGGATACTTGAGGGCGCTCTTGTAGCGTGGACATTTGGGGGCACTCTTGCAGCGCTGATACTTGAGGGCGCTCGGGAGGCGCAGAGCTGGACGGGACCAGCGGAGACGCAGGAGAGCTGGGTGGAACCAGCAGGGACGCAGGAGGGTACTTGCGAGGAGCAGGCACTGGAGGGCACTTGCAAGGAGCAGGCACTGGAGGGCACTTGCGAGGAGCAGGCACTAGAGGGCACTTGCGAGGCGCAGGCACTGGAGGGCACTTGCGAGGAGCAGGCACTAGAGGGCACTTGCGAGGCGCAGGCACTGGAGGGCACTTGCGAGGAGCAGGCACTAGAGGGCACTGGCGAAGAGTAGGCACTGGAGAGAGTACGGGAGCCCGTCTTCGCTGCGGGCGGAACATCATCGCCCCGGACGGCGGCACAATCATCGCCGTGGACGGCGGCACCATCTTCGCCGCGGGCGGAATCATCATCGCCTCGTAACAACAAATAGCAGACAACAATATACTGTAACTGCAGCATGTATAAAAGTAAACAGAACAGTATCGTCTGTTGGCGTGAATGCTAAAATATTTAACATTATATTTCTTGTTCTTGGTGTGAACAGCTGTAAGAATTACAGAACCTCAGACACTTTGAACTTCTGAGATGGACAACACACACACAGTGCATTAACATCTGTCTCCACATCCCACTGAGAGAAAATGTGGGAAAATGCCTCTCTCACATATGCATCAGTTCCTTTTCATCCCCTTCCTTCCCCTCACCCATCCTTCCCTTCACTCAGCTCACTCAGAATGGTCGATAGTAGAATATAATGTTCTACATGAATGCAAGTGATATTTACAGTCATGTTTGGTATCATTTGAATTGTCTCAGGGCGTCTGGTACAATGGTCTCATTCTTACAAGTAGTGAACTAAAAGGTAATACAGATCCTAAGAGTTTAGAGATGTATTGCACACTGTAGAGGGTGGGTCAGTTCCCAGTGTTACAGAACGGAGGACACAAACGGTTAGCAGGTTCAGGTGAGTTTATTGAATGACTGAATGGTTGAGAGGTAAGCAGTGGTGATGAACCCGGGGCTGAATTCAGGAACTGACTGCGGTTCTCTTGATCTTTGACTTGCAGGTTCTCACGGGGAATCCAGGAGTGATCGGTGGCCACCAGTGATGGGGACTCGAGTTTGAGACTTGGACTCGAGTGCGACTTAAGTCGCACACATAGTGACTTCAGACTCGACTTGAGACTCGTCCTCGAAAGACTTCAGACTCGACTCGGACTCGAGCTGCGGGACTCGTGAACAATGTTTATTTTTAGGAAGCAACTGATGAGCTCGCTGTTATTCCCCTCCCTCTGTTACCTATAACCTGCCCATGTAACACATGACATACTACGTATCTTCTGCGTGCTGCGTTAAAATTTTTTTATTTGAGGCGCGGCCGCCATACATTAGAGGACAACGAACAAACATGTCGACTGCTGTGCCATTCATCGTTAGCTTTGGATTTAAGGATAGATTATACAGTTGGTACATTAGTAAAACCATTACGCCTATGGAGAGTCCCGTAAACCACATAGTGTGTGTGTGTGTGTGTGTGTGCGTGTGCTTGAGTGCTTGCGTGTGAGAGAGTGTGTGACCAGTGTGGTCATTGAAAATGTGTTCAGATATATATTCTTCACAGAAAATGAGCCAAGGCCAATGAGTCTGAGTTTGAAAAAATAATTAATTGTATAATTTTTCTCTCGATAAAAAATGAAAACGGGTCCTACAGATCCGAACACCATACAAGGGTTAATTGCCAAACTTGTGGTGGTCGATTAACGTAAGTTAATCATTTACGTGCCGCTGGTTTCCATCACGTTAATTAACGTTGTCTGCAAACAGGTTACAGGATTATTGTTGATCATGTAACATTACACTGGTTTGAGAGTTTGGGATGTGTTGACTTACAGTAGTTTATAAACTATGATTAGTTGCATTTTCATTGCCATTTAAGTGAAATTATTGAACTTAAATATACAAGCTTGATAAAAATGATCATTCTAAAGAAAATTTCAGATGGCTTTTGCATCTGAACTCTTCATATATTTCACATCGTTTGGTTTGTTGCAATAGTGTTTTGCATTTAGCTACAATGTGATGTTTGACCATATTAAGTCTTTCTTAATTTTTGGTCTGTACTGTACTGTGTGTTCATGCTACAAAATACAGATAATATTAACTTAAAAGTAAAGCATTCTTGGTGTTTTTGTCATGTTGCAATAGCCTGTTTACACTGATTATATACCAAAATCAAAGTTGATACTGTATGCTGATAGATAAAGGAGTCATAATAAAATATTACATGCTTTGAATTCCTTATATATAGCTATGCAGTGTTGGATGGGTCGCTGTACATGATGCAACACTTATTATAACCAGAGACTTAATATAATAAAGAGACTTGAACTCAGGTGAATGTGATCGTTGTGATTGGGAGGTGGCAGAGCCTGGCATGTCTGTAACATTACCCCCCTCTCCACGGCCCGCTCCCGAGGGCCGAGGACCCCGACGCCGTGGTGGTCTGCCTCTACCTCTGGGTGCGGGGCGATCAGGATGGTTGAAGTGGAACTCCTCAAGGAGGATCGGGTCCAATACATCATCTCGGGGTACCCACGATCTCTCCTCGGGGCCGTATCCCTCCCAGTCGATGAGGTATTCTAGATGACCGCCTCGGCGTCGGGAGTCCAATATCTCCTTGATCTGGTAGATGGTTCCTTCCTCTAGGATTAATGGGAGAGGGGGCTCTGCCGGAGGGCCAGGCTCTGTGGAGAGAGGAACAGAGGGGTGATAAGGCTTCAATAATGAGACGTGAAAGGTAGGGTGGATCTTGTACCGGGGAGGGAGCTGAAGTTGGTAGGTGACAGGGTTAAGTTGTTTGACAATGGGGAAGGGACCAACAAATCTGGGACTTAGTTTCTTGCAGGGTAGGCGCATCCTGATGTCCCTCGTAGATAGCCAGACCTTCTGACCAGGATGGTAAACGGGAGCTTCTGATCTACGAAGGTCCGCGGTCATTCTGCGCCTACGCACTGCCCTCTGAAGGTGGTGGTGAGCGGCGTCCCAGACCCTCTCGCTCTCCCGGAACCAGAAATCCACAGAAGGCACATCCGAGGGGTCACCTGACCAGGGGAACATTGGTGGCTGGTAACCGAGTATGCACTGAAATGGGGTTAAACCAGTGGTAGGCTGGGGAAGGGAGTTCTGGGCATACTCGGCCCAGCCAATGAACTGGTTCCAGGAGTTCTGGTGGCCATGGCAGAAGGTTCGGAGGAAACGGGCCACCTCCTGGATCTTCCGTTCTGTCTGCCCGTTAGTTTGGGGATGGTAGCCCGATGAGAAACTGACGGCCACACCTAGGAGTTTGAAAAAGGATCTCCACACTCGAGAAATAAACTGGGGTCCACGATCCGAGACAATGTCTTCTGGGATCCCAAAGTAACGGAAGACGTGGTTGAACAATAATTCTGCTGTAGTTAAGGCGGTGGGCAGATTTCTGAGCGGGAGTAGCCGGCATGCCTTGGAGAATCTGTCGACAACGACTAGAATACAGGTGTTGCCGTCGGATGGAGGCAGATCCGTGACGAAGTCTACTCCTAGGTGCGACCAGGGGCGATTTGGAACGGGTAAAGGGAGGAGCTTGCCTGCTGGAAGTCGGCGAGGGTTCTTAGCCATGGCACAATCTGCACAACCTTGAACGAACCTCCGAACATCCCTGGCCATGTTGGGCCACCAGAAGCTGTCTCAAAGCAGCGAGAGGGTGTTGTTGGCCCCTGGGTGGCCAGTGCCCAGAGATGTGTGAGCAGAGTGAATTAGCAGGGTGCGTTGGGACCTGGGGATGTATTGTAGTTCCGGAGGACAGCCCGGCGGCGGATTCGTGGGAACATTGGTGGAGGGAGCTGAGTCGGTGTCCCATTGGATGGGGCGAACGAATATCTGTTTAGGGAGCACGGGTTCAGGGTTTTCAAGGTTATCCTCCTGGGTGTCAAATTGGCGTGAAAGGGCGTCAGCCTTTACGTTCTTGGATCCAGGGCGGTATGAGATGGAGAAGTTGAACCGCGTGAAGAAGAGTGCCCACCGGGCCTGACGGGGGTTTAGTCGTTTTGCTTCCCTGAGATATTGAAGGTTTTTGTGGTCGGTATAGACGGTGAATGGATGTTGGGCACCCTCCAACCAATGTCTCCACTCCTCTAGGGCTAGCTCGATGGCCAGAAGCTCCCTGTTGCCGATGTCATAGTTGCGCTCCGCCGGGCTGAGCTTACGGGAGAAGAAGGCACATGGATGGAGTCTGGATGGTGTTCCCTGCCGTTGGGATAGGACGGCGCCCACTCCTGACGTGGAGGCATCGACTTCTACAACGAACGGTTCCCTGGGGTCTGGGTGAATCAGGACTGGGGCCTTGGTGAATGCTTCCTTTAATTCTCGGAAGGCTTGGGTGGCTGCTGGGGTCCAGATAAGGGCTTTAGGCTTTCCTTGGAGCAGGTTGGTGAGAGGGCTGGAAATGGTACTGTAGTTCTGAATGAACCGGCGGTAGAAGTTTGCAAACCCCAGGAAACGTTGGAGTCCCTTGATGGTATCAGGAGTGGGCCAATCCCAAATCGCCCTCACCTTCCCCTCGTCCATCTGGATACCACTGCTGCTGATGTTGTAGCCCAGAAACTGCACTGAGGGAAGATGAAAGGAGCATTTTTCCGCCTTGAGGAACAGATTATACTCCCTCAGGCGTTGGAGGACCTCCGCAACGTGGCGACGATGTTCGGCCATACTCCGAGAGTAGATAAGGATGTCGTCGATATACACCAATACAAACTTGTGGAGAAACTCCCGGAGCACCTCGTGCATAAAGTCCTGGAATACGGAGGGGGCGTTAGTGGCCAGTGGGTGTCACAAACGCGGTCTTCCATTCGTCCCCCTCACGTATTCGGATCAGGTTGTAGGCGCTGCGGAGGTCCAGCTTGGTAAAGACAGTGGCACCTCGGAGATGTTCTAAAGCCGCTGGGACGAGGGGAAGTGGGTACCGGAACTTAACGGTAATTTGGTTAAGGGTTCGGTAGTCAATACAGGGCCGGAGCCCGCCGTCCTTCTTGGCTACGAAGAAGAAGCTCGATGAGGCAGGGGACGTGGAAGGGCGGATATAGCCTTGCTTGAGAGCCTCTTCAATGTACTCCTCCATGGCCTTCTGCTCAGGAATTGAAAGGGGATAGATGCGGCCGCGGGGCACTGACTCACCCGGATGGAGGTCTATGGCGCAATCCCAGGGACGGTGAGGTGGTAACTGTGAGGCTTTCTTGGGGCAAAAGACATCGTGGAAACTGCGGTAATAGGCAGGTATGTCTACCGATTGCTTTTCAGGGGGACTTTCAATAGACGTGGAATTCACTGCTAATTGGCCTGGTGGTACAGAGGTTGGTCTGGGGATTTCCGGGAAACATTGATCAAAGCAGGGAGTTCCCCATTTGAGTACCTCCCCACTTTGCCAGGAGATGGTGGGTTCATGCTGGAGGAACCACGGTCTGCCTAGAATGATGTCTACGGTGGAGCCCTCTAGGACTAATAGGCGGATATGTTCCGTATGCAAGGCTCCCACTTGCAGTCGTATGGGCACGGACCTTCGGTTGACATACCTGCGGCTTACGGTGTTCCAGTGACCGATTGGATCTGGTAACTCTGCGGTGTGGCGGTGGTGGCGAGGTGGAGCTGGTGGCAGAGGTTGCCCGAGATGAAGTTTCCTGCGGACCCGGTGTCGAGTAAGGCAGTGGCTGGAAGAGAGCATTGTGAGGAGAACCTTTATTGTCAGGGGTTTGACGTTTGAAATGTCTGTAGAGATCGCACTCACCCCCAGACGAGGTGGTCTTGTGGGACAGGTGGAGCGAAGATGTCCCCTTTCTCCGCAGTACAAGCAAAGGCCCTGGGCGAATCGGCGGGAACGTTCTTGGGCAGAGAGGCGGTAAGTATCGACCTGCATGGGTTCGGGAGTTACCTCCTGAGGGCGCTGTTCGGCCAAGCGAAAGGGAAACGAGCTGCGGCGGCAAGAGTCGGAGGATAATTCAGCCAGACAAGAGGTCATTCGAGAGGCACAGCGGATTGAATGTTGGATGAGACTCTCCAAGCCGAGAGAGTCATCGAACGCAGCCAACTGCAGGCGAAGATGGGGTTCCAAACCTTGTCGATAGGCGGCGAGGAGAGCACACTCGTTCCATCCGCTGGCTGCCACGAGAGTTCTGAACTGCAGGGCATACTCCTTGATGGGTAATGAACTCTGGCGTAAGCTATAGAGCTGATCGCTGATCGAGGAATCATAGACGGGCTTTCCAAAGACTTCCCGGAAATGTTGTATGAACGCCTGGGATGACTGAGTGACGTTACCGCCTTGTGCCCAGATGGTCTCCGCCCAACGAAGCGCCTGACCTCGGAGATGGGTGATAATGAAAGCGATCTTGGACTTCTCGGTAGGGTACAGGTGAGGCTGAAGTTCAAATGAAAGGGAACATTGCAAAAGGAACCCATTGCACTCCTCCGCCGAGCCTGAGTAGGGCGCTGGTTCGGCCATGGGGGTGGAGACCGTCGAAGGAGCGCTGATGCTGGAAGCGACCGCTGGAGCAGATGATGGAGCGGAGGTGAGGGTTTGCTTTAATAACTCCACCAATTCCTGGAAGGGGTCTGATGAACTCATGGTGGAGATGCTTGTTAAGGTCCGGTCTTCTGTTACAGAATGGAGGACACAAACGGTTAGCAGGTTCAGTTGAGTTTATTGAATGACTGAATGGTTGAGAGGTAAGCAGTGGTGATGAACCCGGGGCTGAATTCAGGAATTGACTGCGGTTCTCTTGATCTTTGACTTGCAGGTTCTCACGGGGAATCCAGGAGTGATCGGTGGCCACACACCCACACCGCAGCCTTGGGACAGGAACACGGAGATCTCGGAGCAGACTTGGAACAGGATCCTGGGAACAGTTAATATACACAACGACAGGTAAGTAGTATCACAGCAATAGTGCAAAGGCTTGTGAGCGCTTTAGAAGTCATCTTCTCAAGAACGAGACCGGACATCTAGTGCTGGGTGGTGTGTGGCTTTATGCTAGGCGGTAATGAGGGACGTGATGCAGGACAGGTGAGTGTGATTAGAACTCAGGTGAATGTGATCGTTGTGATTGGGAGGTGGCAGAGCCTGGCATGTCTGTAACACCCAGTACCTTTCATGCAAATTACCTTCTGTCCCAAAAGGTGTTAACTTGACTTGATCAAAGCAAATTCCAATTGTTAGTTCCTGTCTCCATTTCGGGTGATGTTTATCTTGGTCAGGGTACTTAAGGAAATGTGGCAAAAGGATCGGGGCGATTCTGTAGCCAGAAGCCCGTAGTGTGTGTCTCAATACTTTACACTATGTATTTCTATAAAGTCAGGTATGCATCCTTTACTTGTAGATTTATCTTTGAGAATTCAATGTTTTGTATTGAGATGATTTGATCTCTTTGAATTGGCTATGTAATTGACATAACACATACAGTATTTACCTGACTGATAATAAATTGTTACATTTGACCTTATTCTATTTTACTCTGTAATTACTGACTCTAGTAGATTACGTTGCATCCTTGTTAGAGACATGAGCAACCGAATGAACGAGTAAATATAAAGTCAAGAGTTAACTAGAATAATCAAATATCAGAAGAATACTAATTAGAAATAGACAAGCAATCAATTTGTATTTCAAGCTAAATACGAGGTCATAATAAAATGGAGTCAGATTAAATAATAAAATGGAGTCAGATTAGAGTTTAATTTAAATTGAAGAACTTTGCACATTGAAAAAAGCAGGAAACCTTCATCCACAATTGGATACCTTCTTTGGGCCAAATGTGTGGACCTTACACAGCTTTAAGTGATCTGATTTGGGCAAATTAATTGAAGATCTGATTTGTCACATGAGAAGTTAAACGAGCATTTCCAGACTCTTGCTTCTTAGACAGATGTGTTCAATAAAAATCAACACGGAAAGAAAGGCAGACAATGAGGTGTGGACAGATATCATGTACTGTTAGAACGGGAAGAGACAGCACCGATTTGTAAAGATTAATAAAGAATACAATGGACTTAATAAACTTTATGATATAAACACTCTGACTACTTACAATGGGAACAATCTGCATGAGAGTTAAAGCAAAGGCCAATGACAGCAGTAGGAGTAAAAGTTGTAGAATTTTGTATGAGTACGCTTGTACAATATCATATGAATTTGCTGATTTGATAAATTGTATGAATTATTACTACTTCAACATGACACTTTGTTGAGGGTTCTTCATGACGGGGCCGTGGGGTATGTAAACCAAAGTTAAAGTAACATCAAATGCTGTGCAAATAGTCAAGGTGCTCAGCAACACAGATGTACCATTGGAAGTGTTTTCCTTTGCAGCTTTTGGTCTTCTCCATAAACGCACAGTATGGCCAAATTCAAATCCCATGACAGGCCTTCCTTTGGTCTTCCCTTTCAACTGAAACGAAGAGAAATATATACATGTTGAGACAGTGTGTTAAAAATGACCAAAGTAAACAAAATATTTGAGAGGAAGGACTATAAGGAAACATATGATCAACACATAATATAAGGATGTGTTCATTAAAGCAAATCAGTTATTACTAAAAGTGTTCAACAAAACCTAGCTGTGAAGGGTTGAACCTTTGAAGGACTTGTTCAGCCTTCTTGGCAGCTTCTTCAAGATCAGTATTTGGAGCTTCGAGTTCAAGTTCCCTGTTAATTCCTGCAGCTTTCTGAAAGAACAGGTCAAAATTTCATTCTGAGTTTTAAAAATATACCATCACAGAAAGAGAGCAAAATATGTGTAAATTAATTACGGATTACAGTTTGGAAAAATAGGAAAGGAAAAGCTGAGAGAAAGAGAGAGAGAGAAAGAGAGAGAGAGAGAACCTTTACAATAGATGGCTTCTTAAAACAGCTGCTGGAGTATGTGATCTGACTTAACTACAAGACAGAAAAAAATATTGAATTACAATTACTTTACAAAAACATATTAAAGGCGTAGAAAGCATTGTAGTTACTGTGCTTTAAAAAATAGTATACAATAAAAACAGTTACCGTGGTAAAAACATGGTACGTATTGTTGTTCCTGTGCTTTAACTACAAATACCACAGTAAAACTACGGTTACTGAGGTAAACTTAAAGTATCAAGGTTATTGTGCTTTAACTACAACTACCACAGTAAAATACGGTTACTGAGGTAAACTCATAGTAAATATCGAGGTTACTGTGCTTTCACTACAAATACCACAGTAAATCTACGATTACTGAGGTAAACTCATAGTAAATATCGAGGTTATTGTGCTTTCACTACAAATACCACAGTAAAATACGGTTATTGAGGTAAACTCATAATATCGAGGTTATTGTGCTTTCACTACAAATACCACAGTAAATATGGTTACTGTGGTAAACTCATAGTAAATTTTGAAGTTATTGTGCTTTAACTACAAATACCAAAGTAAAACTACGGTTACTGAGGTAAACTCATAGAATATATCGAGGTTATTGTGATTAACTACAAATACCACAGTAAAACTACGGTTACTGAGGTAAACTCATAGTAAATATCGAAGTTATTGTGCTTTAACTACAAAAACCACAGTAAAACTACGGTTACTGAGGTAAACTCATAGTAAATATGGAGGTTATTGTGTTTAACTACAAATACCAAAGTAAAACTACGATTACTGAGGTAAACTAATAGTAAATATCGAGGTTATTGTGTTTAACAAATACCACAGTAAAACTACAGTTACTGAGGTAAACTCATAGTAAATATAGAGGTTACTGTGCTTTCACTACAAATACCACAGTAAAATACGGTTACTGTGGTAAACTCATAGTAAATTTTGAAGTTATTGTGCTTTAACTACAAATACCAAAGTAAAACTATGGTTACGGTGGGAGAAGCATGGTATATTTTGTGGTTACTGTGCATTGACTACACATGACATGGTTACTATGGTAAACATATGGTAAATGTGTGGACATTTTACACGATCCCTTTTGGATTGGATTGGATTCAATTTATTGTCATTGCACATGTAGGTACAAGGCAACGAAATGCTATAGAGAAGAAGAATACAGCACAAGATGAGAAAAGAAAGGAGAAAAAAATAATCCCCACACTATGCTCCTAAACGGGAGTACAGTGTGAGAACAGACAAAAACCTCAGCATAGAGCACAATCAATACAGGAACACACAACTTGCAGTAGGGTGAGAGTAATCCAGTTCAGACGAACAGCCATCCGGTCTGCAGCCATTACAGCGCCAACACAGACCCGTTTATCAGACTGATGGGAAGAAGCGGCAAAGGCGTTGGATCGGGGTAATGGGAGGTGAATGAATATCTGTATGTATGAGCGTATGAGTGTGTGTATGTGTAAGTTTGTGTGCTTAGAGATCCGCCGCGCTGGCATTCCAAACAAGTTGTCTCAGTCCGCAGATTTGTGGTGCGACATAGCAATTGTCATGGAAACGACCTTGGAACCCAAACGCTCGACAATCACAAAGTGTCTGTTGAGGGGGGAGGGAAGAAAGAGCGTCTCCCTGCAGCATTCATCTGGGGAGTTAGATTCCAGAGCAACCTTGCCAAGCTGTCTGTTGTTTTGGGAAGCCGAAAAGAGATAAGATTGTTTGGTCTTTGGGCGAACAGCTGCCTTCTAATTTCACAGCGATTCTCATTGTCCATTCTGATCTCCTTGTCCATCAATTTTTCTTTCCAAAGCCGAGAGCTTAGCCGTGATCGAATCCATATTGCGATTAATAGTCTCTGTCTCAGAGCCGATGTAGAAGATTTTTATTAGTCAAAATATGAATTAACCAAGTATAATTAATGTGAATTTAACCACTTGTGTATTAAGCTATATTTCCAATATAAGCATATGCCTGTGTGTTAAGGGCTTGCATAGAGGGCATGTTCAGACCCTTATGATGGAAAACATATGCGGAAATACAAAGAAGGCTTCTTTCCTTAAACACGTCTAGGAGCCCCTTCTCTCTAGGGAAAGAACATATGTATAAATATTGCCAAAAAAGGAAATATGCACATGTATGAAATGTTCTGAACACGCCTAGAAACTAGACTATATAAAGAGAAACTCAGAAAACATCGAGAGGGCTGTTCTGCAGAAAATTCCTCGGCTTTATTGTCTTGTTATAATAAAGTCTATTTTCTGGCATCAAAACCCCACAAGGCTCTGAGAGTGATTCTTCAGAAAGAAGGGAAACCACCACATTTGGCGTCACGAACAGGATGGAAAGGAGCAGAGGGTGAAAGACCGCGTTGAGCTTGCTGGCGGACAGCACAAATTAAGTGGCCACAGGTAAGCAGTTTATGCTTATATAATTTGTTTGCCAGTTGGCCCTTTGTGGTAAGATCTCTTAAAAATTGCTCTTCCAAATTTAAAGAACCAAAAGAAAAGAAAGGGGTTTTGATTCCAGAAGAAATAATTGGATGCACAGATCTGTTTTACTGTTAATAGGGCCTTTGATGGATAGCAGTGAATTAGGGCAGATTGTGTATGCAAAAATCTGTGTTTACTGTCAAGAGGGCCTTGATGGATGACGTAAACGTTGAGCAGATATACATTGCATGCAATGGTCTGTGTTTATTGTTTAATGGTCCTTGAGGATAACATTAAACGTTAAGCAGATAAAGTAGAGAAAAGCGCGCAAAGTCCTTAGGATAAGGCAAAAATCCTGCAGGGTGCTGTTTTTTCTGTGTTGAGGAAGTGCATCAGAAAAAAAAGTGAGCAGTTCAGACGCAGGTCGTTCAAGAGGAGCGTAGTGTAGTTTTGTCTGTGTCTGTGTTTGTGTCTATGTTTGTGTCTGAGTGAATGATTGAGGTTGTATGAAAAATAAATAAATTCCGTATTGGGTGGGCAGGAGCTGCGCCCCCCTTCTGGAAATTCCCTTGAGGGGGACGAGGCTGGTGCGCGCCTGAGAGGAATGATTGACTGCATGAACCCTAAAAATAAAGGGGCATAGAATTAAATAATGAACCCTATAAAAATAAAGGGGCATAGAATTAAATAATGAACCCTATATAAATAAAGGGACACTGAATGAAAGAATGAACCCTGAGTAATAAAGGGACTGGAAGGAGTGAATGTGATTAGGAAACATTTGTATCAATAAAGATCTTTTATATGTTTATACGTTTTAGAGCTCTGTGTGATTGAACAGGAGAACATTTCTGAGATCAAAGCAGCAGAAGTAAGATCTAGGCATTATGTAAAAAATAAAATAAAATCAAATAAAATCAACCTGCAAGGGTGGACAAAAGAATTGAAGGAAAAATAAATATAAATATTATTTTTAGTAGTTTTGGATATTGAGTGAATATATAATAGAGCTGAAACTATTAACTCATACAGAAAGTGTACATGCATCAGAAAGAATAAAAAAAAAACTAAGTTTAAGGATGCAGGTCACAAAGAGGAGAGTATTGGATAAAATAGTTAAATTAAGTGGGAAAAATAGTAAGTAAGCTATAAAGAAATATATATAGAATCTTAACTATTGGATTGTAAGATTATAGAAAAGTATGGCAGCCACTCCGGTGGAATTATTAGGATTAAAATATCCATTGTGTAAAGAATTGATAACTAAGGTCTCAAACAAATGGCAGAAGAGAACTAAGAATATGATGACAAAATGGCCAAAGGAAGGGACATTTGATGTAGCATTGTGTGAGGAAATGGAAACTCTGATACAAAACTATAAAACTAAAAGTATCAGTAAAAAAAAGAGAAAAGAGAGAAGCAAAAAGGGAAAAAGAGAACGAAGTGTTAGCCATGTTTAAAAAGGAAGGGAATGATGCATTAAAAGGTATAAAACAGGCAAGGAGGATGCTTAAGGAGGCAGACAAAGAAACAAAGAAAAAGGAAATGTTGTTTTCTAAACCTCCCCCATATCTGCCCCCAAAGGGACAGTTACCTATTCTTAAGGGTACGGTAGAAGTGTTAGGAGAAATGCAGATGGAAGGGCAAGTAGAATTGGAAGAAAAAAAAGAACCAGATGTAAAGACAAAGAGGCGACAGGGAAAAAAGAGTGAAGGATATTTACCGATGGATTGTTATAGACAGGCACGCATTAGAAATGATGAAAACAAACCAGGAAGGCAAAACAGAATATGAGGACGTGTTAGAAGAGATGAGGAGAAAGGATTGGGAAATGGGAGCACAAGCAAAGGTTATGAAAGAAGGAATAGAGGGAGAAATAAGCTGTTTGACAGCAGTGAGGATGTGAATGAAGATGAGGAGTCATTTGATAAAGGAAAATGGAGCAGAGAAAGAGGGGCTCTGAGACCACTGGCTGCACAATTTCCAATTTTAATCAAGGGTGCACAGGGACAGTATGTCCCCTGGGCCACACAGGACCTCGAGGGGCTGGTCACTCGCCTCCCAGATATTCATGAGGGGGCTGGAAAGTGGATTAAGGTATTCGAAGAAGAAACTATGGGCAAACATTTAGCTGTGGGGGACATTAAAGCACTTCTAGCAAAGATTTTGAGAGGAGCAAAGATGGAAGAAATTCTCCAAGCATCTAATCTAAACAGAGCTGTGGACTCTCACTACATGCATGGAACTGTTTTTGATGCATTCCGTCCAGCAGTATGGCAAGCACTGCGAGCAGAGTACCCGATCAGACTAGACCCTAAATCATTAAAGGGAGAACAGCTGGGGGAAGCAGAAAATCCAACCATATATGTTCAAAGACATTTAAAAAGATGGAAACAAGAGACTGAAGGGAATCCAGAAGGAGACCCATTAATGGCTACACTGTTTAGAAATGCTGTGATTGATGCCATGCCACAAGCTGTAAAGAGCAGGCTAGAGGACGTGGTTGGCTTAAACTCTAAAACACACAAAGAGTTCTGTGACCATGTGTCCCATGCAGTAGAGCAGCATAGAAAAAATGAACAGAGGCTCAAGACCCAAGAGAAAGGCTACAGAGAAAATTAACTCAGTTACAACTTGAGGAACTGACAAAAATTAACAAGAAAAACTTTCAAGCTCCAATAAAGAAAGACGAATCAGAATAAATGTCATTGATGTCTCTAATAAATACTCCTCAAGCAGCTATTCAGCCAAGCCCACCTGCAGCGGTCCCTCCAAATGCACACCACATTCCTGTACCCATCATTAATGTCTATACTCAACAACCAGAGACAATGGGATGGAAAAGAAAACCAGTACAAAGAGGACAGAGAGGAAGAGGCAAGCCGTACACTGGTCCTCCAGGAGTGTGCTGGGCATGTGAACAATTCGGACATAACAGAATTGATTGTCCTACCAATCCATGGCAACAGCCACCTCGGGGTGGAAGGGGGGGGAGTTGGCAGCGGCCCACCCGTGGTCCATCACAGGGCCCAGTAAACCCTCGGGGAGGTCCAAATCAAGGCTATTAGGGGTGCCCAGAGAATCCTACAGGGGAGAGTCAGCTTCTACTTTGACAACTAAAGCTGATCAAGAGCCTATTCTGCAAATTAAGATAGAGGGAAAAGACACACCAGTTATACATGTGTAAATACAAATTATGCCTCACATCTCCCCTTGTCTGGAAAATTTGCAAAGATAATAGAATTATCGGGACAAATACAGCTAATTCCAATGACAGCTCCAGTGTGTCTACAAACTAAAAATAAAAGCATAACAATGTGCCCATTCTTGTGTCAAATCAGACTACTGTTAATTTGTTAGGGAGAGATGTATTATGTAAATTGGGGCTACAAATGTTCTCCAGAAGGAGTCTATATAGACACAATTGGAGTAGAAACTCAGATGATGGTTGTAGAACCAAAAGCAAATGTTTATTGGATAGGACAAATAGAACTAGATGTGAGACAAACAGTCAATAAGTGGGGAAAGTTTATTGAAGCTCAGTTACCAGAAGCACAGATACCAAAATCAAAATTTCATTGGACAATGATGTTTGATCCCGAAAGAGATGAAAAAGTAGAACAAAGATGGTAGGAAGAAACAAAAGGACAACAAATTGAAATAGTCTCACAGTACATAATAATAGGTAAACAGGGAGCAGCTTTAAATATGCCAGATTGTGAATTTGTGAAAAAATGGTTCAATGTAACTGATTCTGTCCCACATATTGCAGTATATGTAGGAAATAATTGGGAAGCAAAAGATTTAGGACTAATGATGAAAGAAGCAGAAAAAAGCAAATGGGAACCAACAGAACATATGTTAATATTTCACTCAGCTGACAAAAATCACATCAAAATTTTGTGCAACTAGTTTGATGGGAATTCCTCAGGAAGTGATTATTAGTCAAAAGAAACTGACGCAGATGTCTGCAACATCTGAATTGATAGACACTCCTGACACTGAATTATTTAAAGAAGTAGAACAACAGGTACCAACTGAACTATGGTCTCAACATGACTCAGATATAGGATTAATAAAATCAGCAAACCCAGCAAGAGTACAACTTAAGCCAGATGCACATCTACCCAGAAAATTGCAATACCCTTTGTGTCCTGATGCTGAAGCAGGTATAAAAAACACTATTGAAGGGTTAGTGAAGGCAGAAGTATTAATAGAAATAACTAGTCATTGTAACACTCCAATTATGTCTGTGATTAAAGCAGACAACAACAGGAGGCGTCTTATGCATGACGTACGAACAATCAATGAAATAGTAGAAGATATGCCCGCAGAGGTACCAAACCCACACACCCTACTGACGAATGTCCCTCCTGATGCAAAATACTTTACAGTAATTAATCTCTGTTCGGCCTACTTCAGTGTTCCACCAGCAGAAGAGAGTAGATATTTATTTGCATTTACATATGCTGGTAAACATTATACCAAAATCCCATAAGGGTTTAAACATCCGACACATTTATTCAATCGAATTTTAAAAGGCAAAATTAGAAGGTATTATGATAGACAGACAGACATCGGTGCTTGACTCACCAATCAGATAAAAATGAAGCTGGATTTGGCATAGTGTGGGTTAATTTTATTAACCAACTAAGGGAAAATGCACAACTGAATTATTGACAACAATGCTGAACTCTTTGGGGAAATAATGAAAAAAATAAAACATAAAAAGAGAAAACAAGATGTCTAATTGAAAATATATGGCAGATAAAATAAAAAATATTGGTCAATCCAGTTTGTTTAATAATAATGGACAAGGGTTAGTTTGAATATTATAATAATAATAGTAAATAAATTTAACTCCAATGATCCTAAATCATGAAATCACAAATGCTGTCATCGCTGAGAGTGACAAGATAGAAAATTGGCAATGAATCCTAAATTATGCAGAGATATCCAATCCTTTTCTCAAAGTAGCTCATGACCAATAATACAAATGTATGATTAAAATTTTACTTACACAAACAAGAGACATTTTAAAAATTACAATTGATTCTATCAATTGCACAATGCCTAAAACAATTATACTAAACCAATTAATCTATTAGATTTTGTTAGAGGACAAACAAAAATAAGTTTATACTGCGGTATTAAATTAATCTTTATGGTGACGGACATTGTCCAGTTGCATATAACATTTAGACAGTATGTAGGATGCTGCCAGGTCTATACTCAATATAGTCTAATAAGAAAAGTCATGTTATCATATTCGAAATCTGTGGCAATCTAAAACCATTCATTTCACAATCAACTGAACTCTCAAGAAAAAATATGTTTTTGACCAAAAGGAGAGTGTGAAAAAGTGTGAAAACGTATGAATGATGGTGTTATGGAGTGAAAGAAGGTGTCTGACGAGACACTGAGGCAAATCAATTATTTTGCCTAAACAGCTGTATGCAAATTCTAATATGTGGGCCCACAGGGCAAAAAATGCCCAGTAAAATAATGACCATGGATGAATATGGCTAAGTTTCCTGGTCAATACCTAGGTTATTGTTGTGGCAGAAAGAAAAACAGTGCCACACTTGCGCATAACATGGGAAGGCAAAGCAAGCAAGCTTGCTCTGTCCACCCCACAAATAACTTTCTTTCCACTTTCACTTTTCAGCATATCATGATGGAGCTGATTATGTCTCAAAAGGGTAAAATATTGTATTTCTGAATATTAAATCACTAACAAAAAGTGTGAAGGTTTCTATTTACAGGTTACAGCAGTTCTACCAAGACCAGGGAATGGTTTGCTCCACCATTAAGAACCAGTGAATACAGTAATGGTCTGGAGGGAGAATCTTGCATTGATCAGCAACATGGTTGGAAAGTGATACCTGGGTCCACATCGCTCACCTTTAAAATACGACGACCAGCTTCAACAATCCCACACAACAAGAAGTGAGGGATGAAGGGCGTGCTAGTAACGACCCTCCCTTGCCAACGAGGGAAAGACCAATGCAACGACTCGTAAAGAGTAACCCTGGTGAAGATGGAACATTGATGGGAGCATGGTTTGCTAAACTGGGAATGTTTTTAGAAGTTGCCATATACATAGGAGGATTATTATTTTGTTGTGTACTACCCATATTAAGAACATTAATCGTTAATACTACTGTTAAGCAAATGAAAGTGATAAAAGTCCAAAATATAGTCAAATGATTACAGAAAAGACCCTATATGAATATTATGACGGATGGCTAAACAAGCTAAACTTAAATGAGAAAAATTTGGATGTTAGTTCCAGTAACTCCGATGACAACGACGAAGAGGTATAAAGATGAACCTTACCCTGGGTGTAAGAGCTAGTCTAACCTCAGCCCAAGGGTGGCCCGCTACTGAGCTGAAGATCAACTATGTTATTGTGATGTTACAACTTTTATGTTTTGATGTTTAATTCTATTGTCTTTTATACATAACTATGACAACCATAGGCAAGCGCTGAACCAATTACATGCTCATGCTTTTAACATTGTTTTATATTAGATAAGGGGTTACGGAGATGGGATCTTTTACTCCTTCCTAGTCAAGTGTGGGGACAGAGGTTTGGTCCTGTTGCTCCGCCAGAATGCTGCTGCATAATCTAGTCATTGATAAGACTGGGTGACTTATTTAGTTGCTAGTTAATGTTAACTGATGAGGCTGAATTATGAAGTAGCATTCTGGGTGAAAATAAGCAAATGTGAGACTTAATAAGTCTCAAAGGGGGAATATGTAGAAGATTTTTATTAGTCAAAATATGAATTAACCAAGTATAATTAATGTGAATTTAACCACTTGTGTATTAAGCTATATTTCCAATATAAGCATATGCCTGTGTGTTAAGGGCTCGCATAGAGGGCACGTTCAGACCCTTATGATGGAAAACATATGCGGAAATACAAAGAAGGCTTCTTTCCTTAAACACGTCTAGGAGCCCCTTCTCTCTAGGGAAATAACATATGTATAAATATTGCCAAAAAAGGAAATATGCACATGTATGAAATGTTCTGAACACGCCTAGAAACTAGACTATATAAAGAGAAACTCAGAAAACATCGAGAGGGCTGTTCTGCAGAAAATTCCTCGGCTTTATTGTCTTGTTATAATAAAGTCTATTTTCTGGCATCAAAACCCCACAAGGCTCTGAGAGTGATTCTTCAGAAAGAAGGGAAACCACCACACCGACCGCTCTGCCCACTGCTTCAATCATGACGGGCAGCCTTGTGAGGTTTTGGACAGCTGTTCCCATCTCCTGAATTCTCCGATAACCCAGGGCAAAGCCTAATCCAATCAGCAGAAACCCAGTTATCATGGTTCCGAATAGGTAGATGTCTTCAATGTCCTCCACGGAAAGAGCCGCCAGACACACGACCCGCCACCTCTCCCATGCGTCCATCGTGTAGCCAGCTGCGAAAGTCCCAGCAGGACACTTGGGTTCTCCCAATCCCAAACTTCTAGTCGAGAAGATGATGTCAATTGCGTTAAGAGACCAGTTGATCAGATCCATAATTTCGGTTTTGTAGAATAGTGCAGAGAGAGTCTCTTAAGTGTTAGACAAGGACAAGACGAGAGAGCAAGCAGGGGAGATAAGGGTAGGGAGAGGAAGAAAATGCGACCGCCTTCGCTGAGAGCCAAACGAGAATCCCACCATAGGCAAATTTTAAATTAATAACTTCATTCATAAGCAAGGAATAATTGAGTATTTTATGAGACGGTACCTGTATATGTGTCCTGAAGTCATCTAAATCCATCTTGTAATGTGCTATTTCACTGGTCTTTGGTCCGTGTGCAGTTGTTGGCGCTGGGGAAATGATCGCCCCTGCTGGTACTCCAGTGTTAACTTCACCTTCATACATGTGTGCGGTGAATAAGGATGTGGATCGATGATAACAGCCTTCTCAGCTTACCAGTAGGTTCAGCAGATCCCTTCTGGTCCATATCTGTGACCTGATAACCACTGATAACGGCCAAATGGGTTGAATATGTATCAGCAAGAAGGTCTGATTTTGTTGCTATAAATGATTAAAAGATTATCAATATTAGATTAGATTCAACTTTATTGTCATTATGCAGAGTACAAGTACAGAGCTAATGAAATGCAGTTAGCGTCTAACCAGAAGTGCAAGAATATAGTGTTTTATATACATATAAGTGCAGAGTAAGTGAAGATATGATTTACAGAATGTACAGTGGAATTGCTATATACAGTATTGAGCAGAGTATATACAGAATATAAATAGGAATGCAATGTAGGGATTGTATGTACATTATGAACAGAGCAATGTAGATTATATATATTACAGATTATATATACACATTATGAACAGCAGAAGCGTGAGAACAGTGGTAATAAATAAATACAGCTGGATGAGTGTTCAAAGTATTGATAGAACAATGTATTCTATGCAAAATAACAGTAGTGCAATATTTTATAGAAATAGTTTACTGTGCTTTGTACAGTAACAGCTTTAGACAGTTTATAGTGTTTAACAATGTGCAGTCTGTGCAAAATATGAGTAGTGCAAATGCATGTGTGTTAAGTACTGTGACCAGTGCAGTAATAAGCAGGTGCAGGAGTTAGATTTGTGGTGTAGCGTTCAGAAGTGTCACAGCCTCGGGGAAGAAGCTCTTCCTGAGCCTACTAGTGCGAGAGCGTAGGCACCTGTAACGCCTGCCGGATGGAAGGAGGGTGAAAAGTCCATGGTTAGGGTGAGAGGCATCCTTGATGATGTTTCTTGCCCTGCCCAGACAGCGCTTATGATAAATGTTCTCAATGGAAGTTAACTGGGTGCCGGTGATCCGTTGAGCAGTTTTCACCACCCGCTGGAGTGCTTTGCGGTCAGATGCGGAGCAATTGCTGTACCATACTGAGATGCAGTTCGTGAGTATGCTCTCAATGGTACAGCGGTAGAATTCCACAAGGATCCTGGGATTCAGGTGAACTTTCTTAAAGCTCCTTAAGAAGTAAAGGCGCTGTTGTGCCTTTTTGACCAGAGTGGAGGTGTTATGGGACCAGGTGAGGTCATCAGAGATGTGGATGCCAAGGAACTTGAAACTCGACACACGCTCCACTACAGCTCCGTTGATGTAGATGGGTGTGTGCATGACTCCTAGTCCGCCTGAAGTCCACAATGATCTCCTTTGTCTTCTGGGTGTTTAGTTGTAGATTATTGGTGTCACACCACACAGCCAGGTGCTGCACCTCATCCCTGTAGGCTGACTCATCGTCATCCTTGATCAGACCTACCACCGTGGTGTCATCTGCAAATTTGATTATGGTGTTGGAGCCATAAACAGGAACACAGTCATGAGTGAGGAGGGAGTACAGGAGAGGGCTCAGTACGCAGCCCTGTGGCACGCCGGTGTTCAGGGTGATGATGGAGGAGGAGAGGTTATCTAACTTGACGGACTGAGGTCTGTTAGTCAGAAAATCTAGAATCCACTTGCAGATGAGTGTGCTGATTCCAAGCTGGCTGAGCTTGGAGATCAGCTTGGAGGGGATTACAGTATTAAATGCAGAACTGAAATCTATGAACAGCATTCTCACATGTGTGTTTTGACTGTCCAGGTGGGTGAGGGCAGAGTGAAGTGCTGTTGAGATGGCGTCCTCTGTTGACCTATTGTGGCGATAGGCAAATTGGAATGGGTCTAGTGTAGCAGGGAAACAGGATTTGCAACAGGACGGAAGTCGTTAGGGACCGAGGCAGTGGAGTGTTTCGGTACTGGTACGATGGTGGAGGTTTTGAAGATTGTGGGGACAGTTGTTTGGGCCAGGGACAGATTGAAAATGTCCGTGAAGACCTCAGCTAGCTGCTCCGCACAGGCTTTAAGCACACGACCAGGTATTCCGTCAGGGCCAGCTGCCTTCCGTGCATTTACCTTATGCAGAGTGGAGTAAACATCTGATGTGGAGAGAGTGAGAGGCAGTTCACTGGGTTGATGCTCAGCTTTGAGTGAGATCTCCTTATTATTTTGATCAAAACGAGCATAAAAGTGATTGAGCTCGTCTGGGAGGGAGGCAGAGCTGGAGGGGGGCACAGAGTTAGGTGGTTTGTAATCTGTGATAGATTGTATGCCTTGCCACATACGCCGGGGGTCTGAAGAATTGAAGTGTTCTTCAATCTTCTGTTTGTGTGTGAGTTTGGCCTGGCAGATACCCTTCCTCAGGTTGGCTCTGGCTGAGCTGTAAGCCTCCTGGTCTCCAGACCTGAAGGCTGCATCTCTTGCTTTGAGCAGGAGGCGAACCTCTCTGTTCATCCAGGGCTTCTGATTGGGGACAATTTTTTTTTTTTTTTTGTGTGTAGTCACTCTGCTCACACATCTGTTGATGTGCTCCATGACAGAGTTGGTGTAAATGTCAATGTTAATCTGAGAGTTTGTGGTGGCCTGGGCAGCAAACTCACTCCAGTCTGTGTGCTGGAATTGATGTTGAAGAGTGGAGTCAGCACCTTCCAGCCAGATTTTAACAGTCGTTGTTGTAGGTTTCACACATTTGATGACTGGGGTATACTTGGGGAGCAGGAACAAAGAGAGGTGATCAGGGCTGACAGAGTAGCAGCAACCTCTGGTAAAAACAAGGGTGGTGGAGTATGCATTTATATAAATAAATCATGGTGTAAAGACTCTGTCATTGTTGATACCTACTGCTCTGCTGATCTGGAGTTCCTGATTATCAAGTGCAGGCCATTCTATCTACCACGTGAGTTTACTTGCATTGTTGCTGCTGCAGTTTATGTTCCTCCGGACGCTAATGCTAATGTGGCTATGAAAGAACTCTGTGCTGCTATTAGCAAATTACAAACCCTGCACCCGGATGGAGCCTTTATTGTTGCTGGGGACTTCAATCACTGCACTTTTAGATCTGTTCTCCCTAAATTTCATGAAAATGTCTCCTGCACTACAAGGGGACATAACCGCGAACACGAATGAAATAACCAGGTAAATTAACACTATTTTCCAAAATCTGGTAAGACGCTGAGCCTCGCGATGTGTTCGCGCCGCCATCTTTGTCCTTTTTCTCTGTCAGCCCTGAAGAGAGAGCGTCCATCCATATGCACCACTGTCTGTAATATATAGACAGACATGTATAATATATGCCGGTGTGTGTAAATGTACATGCTTATGAATACGCATGTACTCTGTTCAATATTTATATACATAATGAAGATCATTTGAGGTTATTAAGGATGGAATTGAAGTAGGACACATGTTCTCACCCTGGATGTATATAGTTACACAGTTTTTTATTTTATTTTTTAATGTTACTTTTATTTGTAAGAAGGAAAACAGGTAATATTTTGAAACAATTTAACAAAGGTTGAGTATAAATTATAGTTAAAACATCCTAGGTAATTGAACAAGAAATTTTGTGGTTGCATTGAGCAATGTATGTAACTTGAAATATGCTACATGATTGTACTCAAATGAATGTTCACAACAAACAAAAATATTTAATTACTAAATACGTAATTTGTATTTTGCTGGACAAAAAAAACAAAGGTAATGTGTAATTAAATACTTTGAGAGACAGTATTTTGTATTAGAAATACTTAAAATACATAATCAAGTAGGTCTAGTTCTTTCTTTTTTTCTCAAATAATACAATATCTTTCTTCAAACACACAAAAAAACACTATTTATACATGCATTTATTTAACACACCAAGCTTCTTATTTACATTTCCTTGCATTTGTACATAACACCTTTACACACAAATAACATATAATTTTTATTTTGTATATTGTGGTCTTTCAAAAAAAAAAAAAAATCCTATTTACTTATTCTATTTCTGTTAATATGATTATTCTATTTCTATTTCTAATAAAGTGGACGAACTCCATGGGTGCGTCCGTTTTCAAAAGGATTTTAAAGACTGCTGCGTCTTGGCTTTCACAGAAACATGGCTCACTGAACACGACCTGGACAACAATTTGGTCATTGACTGTTTTGGAGTGCCATTTCGTTTGGATCGAATGTCTGAGGTAACGAGGAAAAGCCAAGGTGGTGGGGTATGTTTATACTTTAACAAACGATACTGCAACTCAGTGACTGTTCAAGAAGGCATTTGTACACCGGATGTCGAACCTTTATCAGTATCGTTACGTCCTTTCTATCTGCCCCGTGAGTTTCAACAAATTTTTATGACTGTAGTGTACATACATCCGAAGGCAAATGCCACTTCAGCTGCCAACATTATTTTTGATATGGTACAAAAACTACAGTCGATTTCACCTGATGCACCAAACTTTATATTAGGTGATTTTAACCATGTATCACTAAAAAGGACGCTTGTAAACTTTTATCAATATGATTTGTGTCGCACAAGACGGGGCAAGACATTAGATCTTTGCTATGGGTCAGTAAAGCATGCTTATAAATCACTCCCATTACGTGCACTGGGCTCTGCGGATCATAATTGTGTGCATTTATTGCCCACATACACAACTGTTTTAAGGAGAGAGAAGGTGCAGATAAAGGACATTAAAGTATGGGATGCTGAATCAGTGCTCTGCCTGCAGGAATGCTATGACTGTATGGACTGGGACATGTTTATACAGTCCTGTGGTGATGATTTGGATCATCTTGCTGATGTAACATGTTCATATGTTGCTTTTTGTAGAGATATGATTATTCCCTGTAAGCGTGTTAAGGTTTACCCTAATAACAAACCATGTTAATAATAACAAATCTGTTAAGTCCAGCATAGAGGAAAATAAACTTGCTTTTAAACAGGGAGTACCCTCTGATCTGCATATAGCCACTAAGGAACTAAAAATAGAAATTCAAAAAGCAAAACAGACTTACAAATCTGAATTAGAGAACAAAATGACCGCAAATAACCTTGGCTCAGCCTGGGCTAGTTTGAAATCTATAACAGGCCTTCAGAATAAACAGAATAGCAGCCAGGTTACTCTGGAAGGGTTCAATTCAGATTCTGATTTTGCTAATGCACTTAATTGTTTTAATAATCATTTCGATATTTCTGATTTTAATAATGAAATTCAGGAATTGAGTGATAAACTTAAGGATAATCAGCACTTTGATATAGATCAAAATTATGTTGAAAAGGCTTTCCTTTCAATGCGGTTAAACAAGAGCTGTGGGCCTGATAATATCTGTGGATGTTTGCTTAAAGTCTGTGTAAAAGAATTGAGTCCTGTTTTTACCTATATTTTAATAAGTCTTTACAGGTACAGCATGTATACCTAAGGTGTGGAAAGATGCTGTGGTAGTCCCGGTTCCCAAGTCCAGTAGTCTATTAAAAGTCAATACCCTTAATGATTTTAGACCAGTTGCTCTTACATCAATTTGAATGAAAACCCTTGAAAAACTGGTAAGGGGAGAAATTCTAAGGAAAACTCAACATACACTTGACCCTATGCAATTTGCTTATAGGCCACATAGAAGAGTGGAGGATGCTACGGTTACATTG